>NC_091126.1:160845203-161160203 GCF_040183065.1 Periplaneta americana | reverse complement strand
TGAGGAAGGTATATACTCAAGACTGTGGAGTAGCCTACTCAATTTTGGACAATAACTTGCAGATGCTTCAAATTTAAATTATTTTTGTATCTGCCCGTCTACTATGAAGATATCTGTGGGTAGTTTGAGGGAAGTTTCGGTATAAACTCACTAACATTTCCATTGTAAGGACTCTTTCTAGAGCACTGCATCGATTCAACCGCTGCGCGCTGGCACAGTTAGAAAGTCATGCTGGAGCCACTACCGCAAATGACAATTTAACATGCCAAGAAATAATGTGATGTGAACACACCATATTCACAGTTATTATTGTGTCCAGGGGTTGTGAAATTTTCAAACATGGTCTAATAATAGGGGGAGATAAATATCTTCAATGTTTGTAATGTTTTAAATTTTTATTTGATAGATATCTTTCAGAGTTTACGTTCACTCAATCTGTAAAGCAGTGGAGGAAATCTTACCTAGATATTAAAAAGGAATGTAGCGTCACTTAGTTTCACGGAAGATCAAGTGTCTCAGAAGAATAATGAAATCATCACTTTTACTTCCCAAAAGAGAATTTAATGTGAATTATTTTTATTAAAAATCTAAAGATGCATACGTTTGCTATGCTGCATATCTTCTGCAGATCTTTGAAAAAAAAGCTAAGGAAGATAGGGGAGAGTTGGGTAGTATCGGACATCGGGTAATATCGGACAGTGATGTTTCTTTCATCTGCCACCAGATGGTAGTACAGTGGTGTTTCTTTCATCTACCACCAGATGGTAGTATCAGTGTTCAGAAACACACAGAAACACAGAAACGTAAACATGTAACTTAGGTACTACCATCTGGTGGTAGATGAAAGAAACATCACTGTCCGATATTACCCGATATCCCATACTTCCCACCTCTCCCCTACTAGTGTAGTGCTTTATGTGAAGAGTGGTATTGTTTGGAGCAGACACATGGACATTACGAAGAAGTGATGAGAAGCCATTAGAAAATAAAAAAAACTAAAGATTATATAAAATAAAAAAAATAAAACCCGAATATCTCCATACATTTTAACCAACTCACAACGTATTTTCAGCGTCTTTTAATTGTGGGCTGGAATGAAAGGTTGGACGAGGAATATACTGCTTCTTATTATTTTTGTTTAATTTAATTTTTAAGTTAAAAAGCTTAAATTTGAAATGTGGATATGGAGAAGAATGGAGTGTGTTAAATGGACAGAGAATAATAAATGAAACTGTGTTGATAAGAGTGGGTGAAGAAAGAGAAAAAGGAATTGGCTGGGTCACTGGCTGAGAAGAATCTGCCTACTGAGGGATGCACTGGAAGGAATGGTGTACGGGAGAATAGTTCGGGGCAGAAGAAGATATCAGATGATAGGCGACATTACGATATATAGATATGCGGAGACAAAGAGGAAGGCAGAAAATAAGAAAGATTGGAGAAAGCTGGATTTACAGTGAAAGACCTGCCCTTGAGCAGAACGCCATGTATGTGTGTGTGTGTATATATATGTATATATATATCATTACGAAGGACTACGTGTGAGTGCGACTATCTGCCGACAGGTACTGGCAAGGAAAACGAGGGGAATTCAACAAAGAGAACAAGGGGAAGAGAAGGAGATCAAAATGGATGAAAGAGTAACAAAGCGAATATAGGGGAGAGTTGGGTAGTATCGGACATCGGGTAATATCGGACAGTGCGTTTCTTTCGTCTACCACCGGATGGTAGTACCTGAATAACATGGTTACGTTTCTCTATACGACATCACAGAAACGTAACCATGTCATTCAGGTACTATCATCTGGTGGTAGATGAAAGAAACTCACTGTCCGATATTACCCGATGTCCGATACTACCCAACTCTACCCTAAGTAGAAAATGTGAAAGGCAAGGAGAATAGGTGAAATTCTAGGAAAACAAGGGAATACAAAGAGGGGGAGGGGAATACAAGGAAAACAAGGGAGATACAAGAATAACAAGGAGAACAAAAGTTGAGCGAAGGGGATACAATAAAAACCAGACAAATGTGTGACTTTTTGCGACGTTGCCAATTCTCTCAGGCTCAACCGGTAGCTGCCGTTCTTATCTCTTTTGATGCAGTGTTCCTGCCTTTACGTCTACACAATGACATTTGCACTAAATCTGTGTCTTTATAAGCGAGAGAGGATTCCATTTATATGTGATCTTTAATTCCCAAGTTATCCATACCTACTAAGGAGAAAGACATAATTGTACATCAAAATTCTAAGAAATATATACAATGTTGCCAGCGCAATGTTAAAATTAAATTCTTCCTACAGTGTGCCTACTAATTACACATTATACAGGATGATTACGAGGATTGACGGTAACTTAGGAGCTTATTTCCGAAGACATTCTGACCAATAATGTCATATAAACTTTTGCCCTAATCTCATTATTTTCAGAGTTACATTAATTTGAGATTGTTAGTAAAATAACTTTTTTTTTTAATTTTACGGGAAAAAAATATTACAAATAGATAATGGACTATTCAGAACTGTCATTTCTTTAATTGGCTAGTGTTCTGAAGCTAAAAGTGTGTTGTTAAGAGCTTTGTACAGATTTTATTTTTCAATTTTTAACTAAAAATGACATCATACTTACGTACTTATCACAAAAATTGTTACAAGTCATACGACTTTAGGAACTTGATTCTTTACAGTTTAATTCTGCATCCTAAGGTCTTTAAAAAATTTACAAGAGTGGCGTGATTTGTAACAATTGTTGTGTTAAATGAGTAAGAAAATGTAATTCTATAGTTAAAAATCGAAAAAAAAAAATCTGTACGAAGCATCTATGAAATTCACAACACATTTTTAGCTTCAGAATACTAGCTAATTAAAGAAATTATACTCCTGATTAGTTCATTCTTTCTCTGTAATATTCTTTTACCCTTAAAATTCAAGAATAATGGTATTTCACAAACAATTTCAAATTAGTGTAATTCTGAAAATATTGAGATTAGGACAAATGTTTATGACATTTTTTGCTCAGAATGTCTTCGGAAATAAGCTCCGTAAGGGACGGTAATCCTCGTGAATCACTCTCTATATATGTTCTACATTTTTATGTAATTTATGCTCGACCATGCTGAAATGTAGTAATTATACACCTGGTAGCGGTCCTTTAATGCATGTCATTAAAGTACACCTATTCATTAAAGTTCAGGTTTTCGATTATTCTCGGATATGCAATCGAAAGACAACTAGCAAAACGTCACGCAGGCTGGAAATCCAATACTGTCGCAGAAGGTTATGTTCTGTTACTATAATAATTAGCGTTAATTGTAAATAATATTCAAATAAATTCAATTTGTCATCTCGTTTTTCAATGTCGAATTCAATTTCAAGGTTGTATCAAGATTAACGTTCATGTTTCTCTCTAGATTATAACAAGGTCGTCGACATTTGTTGCCCGGAAAAAATCAATACTTTCGCGTCTGCGCACATCTCACAATTTACGAGATTGCACAAGGTCGGTTCGCTCCCCAGTCACATAAGAATAACATGAATACTTATGAATAATTTCAAGTTAGAAATATGGTCGAGCATAAAAAGTCGTATGAAACTTGCCTATAATGTTCATACGAGCGTCTTAATTGCTATCATTATAGGCTCGTTGCATAATACACTATTATTCTTGTGGATTTCTTATTTGAAAATTTTACTGAAAGTGTGAATGCGTGACTTGGTCAAAATTGCTTTTGTCGTACGTCGTCGTCACCACCACCACCACCACCACCACCACCACCACCACCACCACTACCAAAATCATCATAACGATTACCTTATCGTCCTCTTTGTCAGTTACTATATCATTAGTTCTTTTGTCACAATTACTTGGGATGGCTTGTCTCTTGTACAACCCACAATAATGTCTTGGTCTAGCGACCACACAATTATTTCAAATTTATAACTATGTCTGGTCTTTCTGATCGTGTTTTTCTATTCTTAGAAATGCAATTCCTTCTAAATACCAATTTCTGATATCATAGCACAGTACTGGTGATCAGCGTCTGTCCCAAAGAGTAGCACAGACCCATAGCCCTTGACTTGAATATGAGATTAATAGGAGAATGTGGAGATTTACCACCCTCCTTTAAAATTGTTTGTAATGGGTATACTCCTGGAAACAAGTTTCTCCAAAACAGAACTGTATGAAAGTGACAGCCCGTTTAGCGGGGAAATCTGTTGGAGTCTTAGCTTTCGGCAGTGAAATCGTAATACATAGAGATTAGTTTACAGAATTTAATTTATTGGTGTAATTTCTAATAAATTCTGGAACTGTATACTACTGGAAATATAGCACGACACATTTTGTACGATTTCTTCGTAATATACGTATCACTAATTAAAAGAAACTACCCAATTAGCAATGCAAAGATATGTAGCAAATGAACACCAACTTCTGAGTAAATTGGAGAATTTTTGTGGCTGACATAACATAGTATTGCCGCTTGAGTTAATGCACGATAAACACGGTGAAGTTTAAAATACTTGCTACTGATGTTACAAGCGCTGTGACATGTCATTTTTCCTTCGCATCAAGACGTGGGGATCATTTTTCTTATGTTTTCAAACATATTCTTGCTTGTTACAGAATTCCGCCAAGTTATATTCTAATGGTGGTTACATTGCTAACGTTGTGTAGCACACACGCAGTTTCTGTCGAGAGGAAATAAGTATTCAGTAGTTTATTGGAAATCGAACTTAGGTTTACTGGAAATGTAGCTGGAAAAGATATCGCTTGAGACGGAAGGAACGACTCTCTACGTTATTAATGCTGCACAAGACGTTTAAACTAAGTTAGAAATTATTATTTTCTCTAACCAAAAGTCGGAACTATTTGCACTGAATTCGGATTTTTCCTTTCGGTAAAACATTGCAATGAGAGGACTGCTCATTAAAATAAATGAAGTTCAATTCCTGTCACTTCTTAGTGAAAAGAGAGGTTGTAAGAAGAGTTTTCCAGCGACCCAACATTGCTGCATTACGCCATATAATCGTACTACCTCCAAGTAGACTGTTTACAGAAAGCGTGCGTGTTGATACTGGAGTGGAATGAGTATTGCGTCTGTTTTGCACTTCGGAGATCTGCGTTTGAAACCCCGGTGAATTCAAGAGAATTTTTTTGTGCATAAATACGGAGTTGAGACGGTCATCCTTCGTCTCCCCTGCAATAATTTAATATAATTCTATCCATATAAGAATGGATATATAATTGCCATTAACACAGAGATCGTCGGCAGGGTCAAACATTATCTCTCTGTAGTAAGTATGATTTCAAATATAAAAACCATATGCCTTTTCGTGACTCTTCAACGACGTATCCAAATTTGCAGCTACCAAACGGTGAACATTAATGTCTCAGTCGATTATGGAGGACGTTTGCTTACTCTTTTTTAGAAGAATTTAGATGTCAATAAACATGAACAGCAATTGAGAGCCATGCAATGCAGGTAGAGCTGCAAGCTTGCGAGTTAAACCCCGGCTCGTCGGCTCCTGTAAGCTCGTGATTCTAGTCCCACCTGGTGGGGAAATGAAGAACTGATTTCTGTATTGCCGGTTGCCTAGTAAGCGAGAAAAGGCCAAGCAAAGCTCGAGCCGTTCTCATCTCTACTGTCGAAGTAACCAGGAAAGTCAAAGTAGCCCTGAGGCCTATTGCACTTTGCAACTTCGCAACATTTTTCACTTTTCAGCTTTTGGAAAGTGAAAATTCTTTTTGTTCCCCCATGAAGTAGAGGCTGTTTTGCACTTTCATATCATTCTGCATAGATTTTGCATAACAGTAGTCATTATAACTCCATGTTGCCCATGTTGTTGAGCTGCATTTCCTAGCCAATGAAGACATATGATTAATGTTTTTAAATGAATGAGATAAAACTTCCTGTTTTGGTTTATAGAATAGGCCCAATTATTTCAAGAACATAACATGCCTGAATTGGCATAATTCAAAAACACACACAGAACTGACAAAAACTTATGTTACGGTAAGAAAATGTATCCTGTTTCTATATATTCTTTTGGGGATGTTCCTCGTCACTTTAATCACTTAAGAGTACAGGGCGATCCATTTGGGTATGGATAAAATAAAAACACTGTAAAACATTTACTACTAAACTTTATTTGTTGAAACGTTTTGCATACAACACTGAGAGATGGGAGATTCCTCAGAGCTCAACATAACCCCCCCAATTCGCATCCTGCATAACTCATAATGGTGATGCAATTCATCCCATTTCCGTTGTAACATAAGAGGGGTGATTTGTTGAAAAGCTTGAGAAATTTTTACTCTCAGATCATCAATGTTCCTGGGTTCTGTGAATAGACAATGTCTTTAACAAAACCCTACATACACGAAGAAGTCGGGGGAGGGGGTTAGATCTGAGGAGTTTGGGTACCAAGCCATGAGATAGCTGCTTCACGTACTGGGTTTCGCCTGCGACCTCCTGCATGTTTTTTTAAACACAGAACCTGTTTCTACAAATGTTCGATACCACAACATTATGGAATCGTATTTAGGTACGTTACGCACACCACACTCACGTCGAAATTCTCTTTGAACTCTTTTAACACTCACAAATTTAACATACCAAAAAACACATTGTGCCCGCTCTTGGTTTGTAGTAACAATTATAATCATCTATGATTTTCATTTGTCCTTTCAGATTATGCATTATTGAGTGTTACATATGGGAATTACCATCTTTTAATCATAATATAACCAGCAAGACATTTTTCCTACTATCATAATAGCTTTACAATAATAAATATTATCCACACCCAAACGGATCACACTGTATATTCTCTCTTCTTACCATATATCTTAAATAAATTATTTTAATCCAAAGCAAAAGTATTACTTACTTACTTACAAATAGCTTTTAAGGAACCCGCAGGTTCATTGCCGCCCTCACATAAACCCTCCATCGGTCTCTATCCTGTGCAAGATTAATCCAGTCTCCATCATCATATCCTACCTCCCTCAAATCCATATTAATATTATCTTTCCATCTATGTCTCGGCCTCTCCAAAAGTCTTTCTCCAAACTAACACTTTATATGCATTTCTGGATTCGCCCATACTTGCTACATGCCCTGCCGATCTCAAATATCTGGATTCAATGTTCCTAATTATGTCAGGTGAAGAAAACAATGCGTGCAGTTCTGCGTTAAAATATTGATTATAATTTGTTTAATCTCAATGACAAAAAACTTAGATCCTTACAAAAATCTCATTCACATTTGAATGTATAACTTTGCACTTTCAAAATTGTTGTAATGGTAGAGCGAGAGTAATAATAAATTTGAAAAGTTACCTCTACATTTCCTCTCCACTTTTTACTTCGCCATTCAATTCTGAAGACTGATAGTGAAACAGAAACTGCCATGAAAAGAGAAAACTGCAAAGTAAATATTTAAAAAGTTTGTTGCTGAAATAGCCCCTGTTTTATGGTACAGGTACTTGCTACTTGAATAAACATTCTGATATTACATCTACATTATTCCATTATACATCGTGATTACACAACTTTTAACACTATATCACTTAGGAAAACGTATAATGTGTCTTTCACGTGTTAAATTATATTTTTTAACTTTTATTAAAATTGAATACAATTTAATACATTATTCCACTGAATACATTCGAATACGTCACAGATTCTTCGAATATTTTGTATGTGAACAGCCAGAAAAAAAAGAAGGCTAGAAACTATTGCTGCAACGTGCAGTCGAAACGAGTTAATATTTTCTGGATCGGATGGCAATTTATTGAAAGCTGAAAAAGTCGGCTGAGATTTTTCGTTGTTAAGTTGGCATTCCGTGTTGACAACCTCGATTCCTTCCTCTCGCTTGGAGCGCCGCGTCGAGACGCTATTATTAGCAGCACCTCTCCACCATTCTCTCGGTATGGCAGATTTAGATAAGCCTTGGCTGAAAAATCGCACAACTCCAGTTGAAGAAGAGCCAAGCCTCATCAAGTTCCGGAATCGAACTCACGACTAGCAATGGAATCAACGGTGGAATATGGCTTGACGGAATTCAGTAACAAGCAAGTATATTGATTCAAACTGCGAGGTAAATAGGGCGTTATGCTGAAGTGAGGAAACTGGTGGCTTATTACATTGTTTCCGATGAGAGTAATACGTTGGCCTGATTTGAATTACAGAAGTTATGAAATGACGGCTAAACTTACAAGCTATAATGGAGGAATATGGAACAATGATAGAGGTAGAGCGTAATATTTCGAGAAAAATGGCTTATATTCTTTTCCCCACCGAGGAATGAGATCTAATTCTTTTAGCGGGAAACGTGACCCAAATGACGGATTTATGTGTAATAATAATAGTAATAATAATAATAATAATAATAATAATAATAATAATAAATAGTAGTAATAATAACTGTAATAATAATGATATTAATAATAGTAAAAAATAATAATTAATAGTAATAATAATAGTAATAATAATAATAATAATAATACCTATCTTTAAGAAGGGAACAAGACTAACTGTAGTAACTTTCGAGGAATATCACTTTTGTTGACGTACAAAACTTCGTTCAATAATCTTTTGAGAAGATTAACTCCACATGTAGATTAAATTATTCGGGATCATCAGTGTGGTTTTAGGCGTAATAGATCAACTATTGACCAGATAATTTGTATTCGACGGATAATGGAGAAAAATGGGAGTACAAGGGTACAGTGCATCAGTTATTCATAGGTTTCAAAAAGGCATATGACTCGGTTAAGAGAGAAGTATTCCCAAGAAACTAGTTCGATTAATTAAAATGTGTCTCAGTGAAACGTACAGCAGAGTTCGTATAGGTCAGTTTCTGTCAGATGCGTTTCCAATTCACTGTGGGCTAAAGTAAGGAGATGCACTATCACCTTTACTTTTTAACTTTGCTCTAGAGTATGCCATTAGGAAAGTCCAGGATAACAGAGAGGGTTTGGAATTGAACGGGTTACATCAGCTGCTTGTCTTTGCAGATGACGTGAATATGTTAGGAGAAAATCCACAAACGATTAGGGAAAACATAGGGATTTTACTGGAAGCAAGTAAAGAGATAGGTTTGGAAGTAAATCCCGAAAAGACAAAGTATATGATTATGTCTCGTGAGCAGAATATTGTACGAAATGGATATATAAAAATTGGAAATTTATCTTTTGAAGAGGTGGAGAAGTTCAAATATCTTGGAGCAACAGTAACAAATATAAATTATACTCGGGAGGAAATTAAACACAGAATAAAAATGGGAAATGCCTGTTATTATTCGGTTGAGTAGCTTTTATCATCCAGTCTGCTGTCAAAAAATCTGAAAGTTAGAATTTATAAAACAGTTATATTACCGGTTGTTCTTTATGGTTGTGAAACTTGGACTCTCACTTTGAGAGGAACATAGGCTAAGGGTGTTTGAGAATAAAGTGCTTAGGAAAATATTTGGGGCTAAGAGGGATGAAGTTACAGGAGAATGGAGAAAGTTGCACAACACAGAACTGCACGCATTGCATTCTTCACCTGACATAATTAGAAACATTAAATCCAGACGTTTGAGATGGGCAGGGCATGTAGTACGTATGGGCGAATCCAGAAATTCATATAGAGTGTCAGTTGGGAGGGCGGAGGGAAAAAGACCTTTAGGGAGGCCGAGACGTAGATGGGAATATAATATTAAAATGGATTTGAGGGAGGTAGGATATGATGATAGAAACTGGATTAATTTTGCACAGGATAGAGACCGATGGCGGGTTTATGTGAGGGCGGCAATGAACCTCCGGGTTCCTTAAAAGCCAGTAATTAGTAAGTAAGTAAAAATAATAGTAATAATAATGATAATAATAATAATAATAATAGTAACAATATTAATAATATTAATAATAACAATGACAATTGCAACAAAAATATTACAAAAATGTCTTTTAAGGAACCCGGAGGTTCATTGCCGCCTTCACATAAGCTCGCCATCGGTCCCTATCAGGAGCAAGATTAATCCAGGCTCCATCGTCATATCCCACCTCCCTCAAATCCATTTTAATGACCTCCTCCCATCTACGTCTCGGCCTCCCCAAAGGTCTTTTTCCCTCCAGCCTCCCAATTAACTCCCTATATGCATTTCTGAATTCTCCCATACGTGCTACATGCCCTGCCCATCTCAAACGTCTGGATTTAATGTTCCTAATTATGTCTGGTGAAGAATACAATGCGTCCAGCTCTGTGTTGTGTAACTTTCTCCATTCTCCTGTAACTTCATCCCTCTTAACCCCAAATATTTTCCTAAGACTCTTGTTCTCAAACACACTTAATGTCTGTTCCTCTCTCAAAGTGGGAGTCCGAGTTTCAGAACCATACAGAACAACCGATAATATAACTGTTTTATAAATTCTAACTTTCAGAGTTTTTGACAGCAGACTAGATGAAAAAATCTTCTCAACCGAATAATAACAGGCATTTTCCATATTTTTTCTGTGTTTAATTTCCTCCCGAGTGTCATTTAATATTAACAATATCAATAATTAGAATTATGATTAGTAGTAGTAGTAATAATAATAATAATAATAATAATAATTTATTTTTGTTTACCAAACAAAACCAATGCTGCTTACGTCATTGCAAGTTGCCACATGACACAGCCTATCTTTTTTTAGCCTGAGTGAATTAATATGCACCCAATGAAAGCAAACAAAATTAATAATAAAATATTCACAAAATATGATAAAAATAACAACTAAAGAGTCCAGGGAAAGAACATGTTAACAAAGAAGCAAAAAATTACGACACGGAAATTTGTAATGAAATATCTAAAGTTCTATCTTTCAGAGGAAACGATCCAGTCCCTAGGAAGATATACCTCAACAATAAAATATTAGAAAGGGTACATTCATTTAACTATCTTGATTAGTCAATCAGTTACATAAATGACACAAAAATTTAAACAAATTGCGAAATTTGTATAAATTCTAGCTGCAATAAACTCAGTCATGAGACCATCTCCAATCCAGAAACACACAAGAATCAACATTTTACAAAACTCTAACCTGACCTATCTTGGCTTATGGTAGCGAAGCATAGACTATCAGAAAATGTGACGCCCCTAGAGTTACAGCAGCAAAAATATGATTTGTGAAACGCACTAATGGCTACACAAAATAGGATCATAAAAAGAACAAAGGTATCGTAGAAGAGTTAAGGATAGAACCGGTGCTAGAGTATATTGCAAGATTAAGGAACAACCGAAAAGATCATGGAAACAGAATGCCTAGAAAAGATCCATAAAGAGATCTTGCGATATCGCCCTAAGAAAGAAGACCTATTGGACGCCAGGCTAAGAGGTGGCATGAGTCCGTATCGGACCACGTGGTCTAACATTTGGATGAAAGATAATGGTGATGATTATGTTACAATGGAGGCTTTTTGCCATTCTGATTTACTAGAAAGATAGTTCACCTTATGACCTAGCATATGGCACCGAAAAACAAAATAAACAAAAAGTGACTTAAGATTGTGTAGAGACAGACACTTATCTCCAACCCTCATTTATAACGTAACTGATCATGATGATGGAGCATGTACCGTAGAGAAGCCTGTTACCTCGAACAGGAGAGCAAATTGAAAGCTCACGTGGAAAGATGTGTACAAATAATATAAAGGTACACATATATTTTTTATAAAAGAAAGTCCTAAGTATGAAGACATAAAAGAACATTCTGTAAAAATATTTTCCAACATTTAAAAACATTGACCTTAACTTGTGAGTACATGCTTTTCCTGATGAAGTTTCATGCTAAAATCAAGATTTAGTACTGATAAGGTATTCATAATTTTAATACAATACAGATCAGGACTCTAAATATCCTCTTAGTCTTAGCTTTTATGAAAAAGGAGTTCACTATTCGTGTATTACGGCGTTCACTATTCGTGTATTACGGCGTTCACTACAATGTCTAATTGTCTTAAAGTTTTGAAGGGTCAAGAGGAAAGGTTCAGAGCAGAATTAACAAAATTGTTGCATGTTCATATCTTCTACTGTACTGATGTATTGTTTACACTTGTAAATTGAATTAATCTGCTTAGTATGTACTATATAATTGTTGTAGATCTGCTACAATGTTGACGTAAGATCTATAGAATATAATAAATTATTTAAAAACAGAGTTCATATACGAGACGAAATGAAATTCTTAAATTAGTTGAACCTAAATATTTCACATCTGCTGCTTTACTACACAGTACAAATTATGGTCCACGGCTATATAATTCGATAATAAAATTTCATCCAGAATTGACTACTTTAAGCAATGAAATTTTCAGATCCAGAATTAAAAAATTTATATGACAGACTTCCCTGTATATATATTATGTATAATGTATTGTAAAACAAGTTTATTTCTATCCTAAGTGTATTTTTCTATTTTATCTTGGTTACTATATCAACATGACCTGCACTAATTATACTACTAATAATAATTTAATATTAATCCATCAATCTAAACATCGTCTCTTTTTTCACTCAGTTATTATTAGTATTATTATTTACTAATTTTATTACAATCTTTATGTGAGCTTTTTTCTTAAGTATTTTCTCTACAAAGTATGAGTATCTATGTAACGGAACTGTCCCCGAACACGAGCTTTGCTCTTTCGGGGTATTTTAATGTAACGTTTTTATGTATATGTTATTATTAAATAAATAAATAAAAAATAAAAATATCGAAACCTCCCGTCATACTTACTTACTTACAGGCTTTTAAGGAACTCGGAGGTTCATTGCCGCCCTCTCATAAGCCCGCCATTGGCCCCTATCCTGAGCAAGATTAATCCATTCTCTATCATCATATCCCACCTCCCTCAAATCCATTTTAATATTATCTTTCCATCTACGTCTCGGCCTCCCTAAAGGTCTTTTTCCCTCCGGCCTCCCAACTAACAATCTATATGCATTTCTGGATTCGCCCATACGTGCTAAATGCCCTGCCCACCTCAAACATCTGGATTTAATGTTCCTAATTACTGTATGTCAGGTGAAGAATACAATGCGTGCAGTTCTGTGTTGTGTAACTTTCTCCATTCTCCTGTAACTTCGTCCCCCTTAGCCCAAAATATTTTCCTAAGCACCTTATTCTCAAACATCCTGAACCTATGTTCCTCTCTCAAAGTGAGAGTCCAAGTTTCACAACCATAAAGAACAACCGGTAATATAACTGTTTTATAAATTCTAACTTTAAGATTTTTTGACAGCAGACTGTATGATAAAAGCTTCTCAACCGAATAATAACAGGCATTTCCCATTTTTATTCTGTGTTTAATGTTCTCCCTAGTATCATTTATATTTGTTACTGTTGCTCCAAGACATTTGAACTTCTCTGCCTCTTAAAAATATAAATTTCCAATGTTTATATTTCTATTTAGTACAATATTCTCATCACGAGACATAATCGTATACTTTTTCTTTTCGGGATTTACTTCCAAACCAATCTCTCTACTTCCTTCCAGTAAAATTCCCGTGGTTTCCCTAATCGTTTGTGGATATTCTCCTAATATATTCACGTCATCCGCATAGACAAGCAGCTGATGTAACCCGTTCAATTGCAAACCCTCTCTGTTATCCTGGACTTTCCTAATGACATAATCTAGAGCAAAGTTGAAAATTGAAGGTGATAGTGCACCTCCTTGCTTTAGTCCACAGTGAATTGGAAACGCATCTGACAGAAACTGACCTATACGAACTCTACTGAGCGTTTCACTGAGACACATTTTAATTAATCGAACTAGTTTATTGGGAATACCAAATTCAATAAGATTATATCAAACTTCTCTCTTAACCGAGTCATATGCCTTTTTGAAATCTATGAATAACTGATGCATTGTACCCTTATACTCCCATTTGTTCTCCATTGTCTGTCGAATACAAAATATCTGGTCAATAGTTGAACTATTCCGCCTAAAACCTCCCGTCATAGCAGACATATTATTAAGAAACCACGAATATAAAAAATAGCGGCCCATGCTAATTATAAATTTGCCAAATACAAGCTGGGCTGAACGATTGTACAATTGAGTAGCTTATCCCCTTGTCTTGAGTAGTGCTAATTCATCTGAAGAAGCTCGTTGAGTGCACGAGCTAATCCCGAAATTCACGTGACTTCAAATACTTTTTCCAAGTACTCACTCATCATTGTTTCTTATTGCAACATTCCTAGTAAATTTTCACACTCACACATTAGGTATGGGCAGCTAAATTTTTGTGTTTGTATGCATACAGTGGAGATCTGACGAAAGTATGGTTTCGACGTGAGTTCCTTTACAGTTGCCTTGTAAGTTACAAAGTTTTCCCGGGAAATTTTTCCCATACCATTAAGACTGTTTCAATAAAAGTAAATGATGGGAATATAAATAGTTTGTTGCGGTGACAGTTTTCAGGGGTTTTCCTATTGTAAGCAAATGTTTCACAATCTGGGCAGTACCGCCCTCCAGGGTATATTTTTGGTTTAAGGGGTCGATAAATTGGAAGGGGAAAATAGGGATGCGTTTATATTTAATAGGTTCCGCGGGGAATAATATTTTATGTTAATGACAGGCAACAAGTTATGTATTTCAATATACTGTGTTCTATAATTTTGAGAGTGAGTTCATTACTTGTGTTTATAACACTTAGACCAACGTAAGTTATGACGTAATATGCGTTTTATTCATAAGAATCATAAGTAAACCCACGGAAAATTGCTGTCATTTTATGATCATATTTCTTCTTAAAGAGAATGTAATTTTAATCTTGTAACAGAGAATTGACCCGCTGTGTGTGAGCAAAGATTTATTGGACGGAAGTATGGACAAGTTGGTAATTCTGATAGGCGATAAAATTACATTTATCCGTGTACTTTGATTTTTATCAAAACTCTATGAATTGGTCTTTATTTTATTTATATTTTATATTATAACTTAATACAGACTTACAATACAACATAAATTTGAACTTATTACCGCTAATTTCAACATGCTTGGTATATTTACCTTTGGATAGGGGGTGGTAGGCAGCATCCAGCTTTCAGAAATGGGTGCCATGCTTAAAAAAATCGGTAACAATTGCTGTCCATGTATTGTGGGTCCCTATCACCGTGGCATGGCGCGTCCTCAGGTTGCGGATCGAGGAGACCGCCTCTAGATATGGAGGGTAGCTGTGAATATATTGAATAAGCAGTCACGAACAGCCGATGAGGGGTGGTTTTCCAGCTTGGGGGTTGGGCGAATGGCTAACAATCCATCACCGTAAAAAACAGCTTATTACGAATCCTTCAAATAAGCCTCGGAATGGGACAGATTCTCTGGCACGACCAAGAATGGATTAATCTTGCTCAGGATAGGGACTAATGGCGGGCTTATGTGAGGGCGGCAATGAACCTCCGGGTTCCTTAAATGCCAGTAAGTAAGTAACAACTGCTGTAAAGCCATATTTAAGTTACAAGACATTTGCTGACAATTAAGCGATGCCGGGTCTCGAACTAAGGCAACACAGGAGCTCACATTGAGAACGAATAAGCTCTCCTACGGGTCTTCACCCCCCCCCCACTACCTCGACTTCCATTCATTGTCAAATTTTGCATCTTAACAGTCGCTTTTATCCCTGCTGGCTTAGTTGTCTTATTGTAGAAGTGAAACGTGGTATACCACTCTGGCAAAGAGGATGAGAGTGTTTAGAAGATTTATGGGGTTCAAGAGAGATGAAGGGATGGGATAATGAAGGAAATTAATAATGAGCTTCACTCTTTGCATTGTTCTACAAACATGTACAAAATTACCAAAACAAGCCGAATGCATTGGGATGTACATGTTGGAAGGGTTGAAGTGAATTTTGCTCTTTGCTCTTGCTTTTAAAAGCGGAGAAGTAATGAAATTGATAAAGTAATATGGTGTAATGTATTTCACGGAAATTGTAGGCTACATGGAATGTGAATTGGACCGAATTCGTTCAGGTTAGAATCCAGTGGCGATCCTATTTTGGGGGCGGCGTTGTATGGCCGGCTTCCGTAAGGGAACGGGAACTTTGGAAGAATTCAGAAGCTCGGTACCAATTAGCCAATTAGTAAACCGTTGAGCAGCGCACGCGCGGCGGTTTGTCTGGCTTTCGTCTGCGTCGATACAGCACTTCATCTGAAGCAGGTGCCGACTTGAGATTGGAGGCACTCTCAACGCTTGAGATGAAACCACTCGACGATCCAGACTTCCTTGCCTTTTAGTTCAAAGAATAAAGAGTAATTTATGGCTTTGTAAGTGGCAGACAATGTGGTTTTGGAGGGGAAAACAATGGTGTGGTCAATCAGGTCATTCAGTAGTACTTTTTGTGATGATTTCAATTATGTAAATAGGCTTGAAAAATATGACTATTAGAACAGTGGACTTACTCATCGGACGACGAGGAGTTTAAATCAATTTGAAGGGCAGTTGTGGCCTCTATATCATAACATTTTTTCTCAGACCCATTTCTAGGAAAACAAATGTCTTCCGAATTACAGCCAAATGGCATAATAAAGATCCAAACAGTTACATTCATACCCATTCAGCGACAAAAAATAGCAGCCTTCCCAAAGCTAATCACATTACATTCTTAGTGATTCCGGATATTATCCATCTTTATTTGGAATCTAGTGTCATCTATTTAACATCTCCATACTTCTCGACTTCTGCTGAAGAAAATATATTATATTTAAACTTACTTTTACACATTCCAAGAAAGCTGCCACATCTCCTGACATCTGGCCAAGTCTTTACACTTTTTATGAACGACCTTTGTAATTATGTGTGTCTGTGTGTGTTGTACCTCTCGTGAAGATTAATTCAAGAAAACGCTTCAGAAGAGACCAAAGTTGGACTCTTTCCATTACTAGTAAAGTATAGACAATGATTAGAATATTTGAAGGTTAAATCTATTCTCGTCTTCAGTGAGAAATATATTTGAACCGTCTACGTCTTCAAGTAAAAATGGGGTGAAAAGGGCAACCTACTGGTTGAAGTTGTTACAAATGGGTGAAGATGAAAGTAGATGAGACATTCGAAATGTTGTTAGCTTATACAGTGCGTATACTAACTGGCTCCGCAGAAGTGGCAAACAGAACGCGGGAACTCGTGGAGTTGTGTTGGTATCGTACAGATAGAGTCAATGACCTTGGCCGCATTGAATGGTGGAGGGTGGGAATGAGCGAGAGAGGAGATGTAATAATCCCACAGTGTAGTATATACTACCACGAAGCTCAATACTAATAAATATGCATCCATAGATAGTTGCTAACCACCAGGATCGCTACTATTGCCTCATCACAGAACCTTTCCATAGCAGACGATAAAATGTATTGTACTTTCGATATCGTGTTCTTTAAAAAAATAATATCTTCGTTCCACTATTTAAAATATGAAATACATAACGTTTATATATTATTTTTTAGGGTATATGTTATATTTTATAAACTCACCTTCCTGGATCTTTCGGAAGAAGGATAAATCTGACCTCATTTTCTTACAATTTATAGTACTACGAATGTCTCCTTGTCCCATATTATTATTCAAATTATTGTATTTTAGCCATTTACAGTTATTACAACCGTAAACGAACATTTCACAGTTTAAACAACTTTTCACAACAATGCGAAATACGGCACAGTCAAAAGCCTTTTCGATCTAGACCAGGCCGTAATGTATGTTCGGATTTTCTATTTCAATGTATGGAGCTCAATGAAATATTATATTATAACTTTATTGCTTATCATTGCTAAGTTTTATTTGGTGTATTGTGTCCATAAGTTCCGTTTACTTCCTGTTGCATAATATGTTTCAGACATAATTACAAAACTGTGTTATTTTAATATGAAGAGAATTTTACATGTTAACAAAAAAAAAAAAAAAGGAAAATATGAAAAAAAAAAAAAAAAAAAAAAGGGACATTTAACGAATTTCCTGCCACCGAATTCTGGTGTAGCTTACTTCAGGAACATTCGGAAATTTCTAAATGTACAGTGGCGAAACTCCTCCCATTTCTAACAACATATCTGTGCGAAGTAGGATATTCACGATATACAGCAACAAAATCAAAGTTCCGTCATCCCCTGGATGCCATATCAGATATGAGAATTCAACTTCCTTCCATCTCCCCCAATTTGAAAGAAATTTTTGAGACGAGGAAACATCACCATTCTTCGCAGTACCAATTTGAAGGTATTTTTTTGTAATTACGCATGTAATTACTGATAAAAATACACGCAGTTTATGAATACTACTGCATGTTTATGAACTCATGGCTATGCATGGTAATTAATGTAGTTGTAGATATATTGTCGATATTAAATACGTATAGAATATAAATATGGAGGCATATTAAACGTATATCTCTATTAATCTAGCGATTAATTTAATTTAATTTGGTGATCCGTAAATCTTTTTTGGAGTCGAAAGGGATCCGCGATCAAAAAATTTTGGGAACAGTTGTCTTATAATAAATTTAGTTAAACGTGTAAGTTACAACCCGCTGTCACGACTTAAAGCAAAGTGACAGATGGAGGCGTAGTTAGAAGAAAAGTGGGCTCATTTGACGAGAAAAGTAGTGAGGATCAATTGTTTACTCATTATATTTAAAAATTACGTAAGATAGCATTCTAGGGTTAAGTAGTCTTCTGAAATCATCAGTTCTTTACTATGATATACAGGAATTGGGTTCTTTCGCTAGGTATTACCTCCCATTTTTTACGATGTTGAACCACAGTACTCAGTTCTCATATTGTCTGCTTGATAAAATTACCCTGATTATGTCAGATAAACACAAACAGAAAATGATATTTTTGACGAAGAACTACATATTTTTCCTCACTACATATGGAGGGGGTAACTTTAAAATTGAGCTTCGCATAAAAATGCAACCCCTACCATTGTCTTCATTGTGTTGTCCTTGTCCCCATTCTCTTCTCCTTGTTCTCTTCGTATTCTCAATGTTCTCTCTGCATTCCCCTAGTGTCCTTGTATTTCCATTGCTCTCCTTGTCCTTCCCTTATTTTTCTTCTATTCCTATTCTACTTGTTTCTCTTGTTGGCCTTCTATTCTTCTAGTTCCCCTCGTCTTCATTTGTTCTCCTTGTATTTCAATAGTTCTTATATTCCTCTAGTTGTCATTTTATTCTTCTTTTTCTCCTTCCGTCCTCATGTTCTCTTTCTCTGACCTTTTTTCTCTCTTATATTTCTCTTGTTCTCCATGATTTCCCCTTGTTCTCCTTGTTTCCCCCCTTATTCTAATAGTGTTCACCTTGTTTTCATGAATGTCTCGTGTTCTTCTGTTCCCATTGTTCTCCTTGTGTTTTCCCCTTGCTATGCTACTGTCCCCTTTCTCTCATTTTTTTTTGCCTTTTGCACATTGTCTTCGTTTGTCTTATTTTTACGTTCTACTCCTTGTCTTCATTTTGTTCTCCTTCTATTTCCCTTTTTCTCCTTCATTCCCCTTGTTCTCCTTGTCTTCCTCTTGTTCGTTTTCTTTTCCCATTGTCCTTGTATTCTTCTTGTTCTCTTTGAATTCTTATATCTCTTACCGCCTACAATTTCAACATCAAAAACCAAATTTATGACATTTAAGAGAAGAGTTTCGTTCGTACCAAGATATGTGTTTATAATAAACCTATATAACAAGTTTCTTCATTTAAATATTTAGGATATCATGTCAGTTATGAAAATGAAATAGACATGTCTGCTAAAATTTTAAATTATAATCGAGCAATGGCAGTCATCAATAAAGTTTTTAAACCCTCACTAGTGCAGAAACATACGAGGATTAAAGCTTATTAAACATTGGCAAGACCAGTACTAACTTATGGTTGTGAGGCTTGGACTTTGGTGGAAAGAGATACTGTAAAACCCGAATAGTAGTCAACGAGATGAAATTCCTGGCTATACTTGATTAGACCGCAAGAGGAACGAAGATGTTCTTCAAGAGCTTGAAATATCTTCTATAGTTGCAGAACTAACTGGCAGCAACATGTTCACCGCATGGAAAGAACTCGTACCTCGTCACATTTCTACCTATTGTCCAAGAGGGAAGAGAACACTAGGAAGACCTTTAAAGAGGTGGCTTGAGACTGTAACGGGCCATTAGGCACAATACTTGTTAGGACGATGATAATAGGGATATCCTGAACTAGCACCAACATATAGCGCACGTGTACTTTGAGGGATGCGCTTTTCTTGTGCATTTGTTTTTCGATATATGAACATTGAGGATAATACGTAGTGTAACAGTCTTACTAATAAACCGTGTATAGTTTTTATATTGGACTTATGCAGAGTTGAGACAGAAAACTTTACTAATAAACCATCCAGAAGCGATTTACGTATAAACAGGCTGTAACTATACAATGGGAATTGCTTTGCAGTAGTTATATACACGAAACCCCTTGTTTTAGCGTTGTATATAGAAAAAAATGGCCGCCCCTCTAACAGCTGTTCGTATCGACTGTCATTTTATGATGATGGTTGCCTAGTAACCAAAGAAGAACAAACCAAAGAGCACAGAATAATTAGAATAATATTGCTGTAGCTTGTACTCTTTGACCAAAATATAGTATGGTAATCGATTAGAGCCAATTGTACTATCGATACTTAACATGCCACACTAGAGCGCTCTACCGGATGTAATAGAGAACCTCAGATATTCTATTATCTTTCGTAACGAAGTATTGACGAAACTATGACGTAGCTGTGTAACAGTTGTACTATTATACGCGACGTATGTAGTGATTATTAGTAAGGAATTTACACACGACTTATAAATGAGCTACTCATTGTATAAGTATAAGACAGTTAAACGTCTGTATATAGAGTTTTTATTTATATTAAATACTCTTAAAAACAACTAAAAATGGCAAATTTTTGTTATGTTCCTATATGTAAAAACCAGGGAAAGCTTTTTGTCTTCAATCTGGTCCCGAAATATTACGAATATATGCTTTAAACCTTAAAAAAAATTAGTAATTAAATTGCGCCTCGAAAGTGCTAGCTATTAAATAAAAGTAACTACTTCAAGTAAGGAATTGTTGACTACAGTTTCATTTTGGAAGAGGAAAAAGAAAAATTAATAAAAAAAATGCAATCTCGACAGCGAGCTATGTTAGCTTAGATTATATGCAGTAGTTGCAAGAGTCTCCGAAGTTTACGCCCGCAGTAAACTCTCGATAAACTGGGATGTTTATTATCCAGGACTATCCGTAGTGAAATCCATTTTGTGAATAATGTTTTTAATGTACTGTACCCTAATTATTAAAACCATGTTTTAACTTCAAATTTTCAAAATCATCCTACATTAATATTCAAAACTGCATGTCTTTAACCTACAAAACGCACGACTAATCGTGATACTACTGCGATCATATTATATCATCCTATTAAAAATTGCATTTCATCGTTTTGCAACTACAGAAAAAAATACAAGGAATTCAATCTCGATAGTCTCTTCCGTATAAAAAAGAGCCACATTGGTGGCTTCATATCCTGATTTAGCATACAGTTCTTAAATACTAATGATTAAAGAGGGCAATATTCACCTTCGACATACAGACGTGGACAAATTATTAGACTAAAACGTTTTCTTGGAAAACCAATATAATTCGTCATATCAACTATCTGTATAAGTCACAGGTTCTCTATTGTTGTAAATATGATTTTTTACATCTTCTGGTATGTTTTTCCAATTGTTAAGTATATTTTTCTGGCTATGTTGGTACTACTGGTGTTTTAATTATATACTGCAGAAGATATTCTTCCATGGCCTGCAAGAAGACCGGACATGAATGATATTGAAAATCTGTGATCTATACTGAAGAAGAAAGTGAACAGAAAGATGCTTACAACAAAACATGGACTCATTTAAGCACTGTCTGATATTTGGCTAAATGATGCTCATATTCAAAGAAAGTGTCAAACTTTGGTTTCCAGCATCCCTGACAAAATCAACGTGTTAATAAAGAATAAGGGAATGTTCACAAAATAGTAGTAACCTCCAGACTCAATTTTCTATTCTTTATATCTGTGCAAAATATATTTTTGTTCATTATTTTTACCCACAAATACAGCTTTGTTGCACATATAATTAATTTAGTCTAATAATTTGTCCACGTCTGTAGTTCCTATTTTTTCATTCGTGAATCTCGTTCTCAAAGTTCTCGTTTAGGTTCATGAACATTCAATTTACTCGTATCTATATTCTGCATACTGCAGATTTCCCCACCCATCTCGGGGAATCGCTCAATATTATACAGGTTTACGTTATTACTTATTGTAAATTAAATGAAATTATGAGGTAAGAAAATATTAAATTATATTAAATTATTCTAGGTTATACAAAATAATTGTAAATATAATTTTGACACGCACAGAAAACGAACAAGCGGGAAAACGTAATCAACTGTAGCATATGACATAACAACACAGCCCTAAATCATGTTGCGCCGCATGGAACGCTCCTGCCATCTAGCGGTAAAAATTCGCGTAAGATATCCCTATAACGACCACATAGGCCTACAAGTAGTTTTATGTAAAGATATGGAGCATTAGAGCATAGTAAGACTATGCACCTGTCGACAGATGACCACACCCACACGTATTTGTGAAGTAGAATTACATTTCCTTGCCTGAAAATGAACCAAAACCCGCTAAATTTAGTCTTGGATTTGTTACGATATCGTCTTGGCGCTTTCTAAAGCAGCAGGGGCTCTTAGTACCCTTCTTACCTGCCCACTCCCCTATGAAAGGCGAGGATTTCTGAGCCATGGTGTTCTGATTCGAAAAGACTTCGTCTTGATGGCTTTGTTGTCAACAAACAAGACGGGATTCATTAAAACTTGTATGCCTGCTCCCAAGTCGGGCGACATTTAACTCCTGTTTTGTATTGCAATTAATTGCTCCCGACGTAATTACAATTTAATTACTTGCCAAGGGTCCTTAGTCCTGGGGGATGCAGATGTCAGCGGTGGGGAAGTGGCGCATTATCTGTGGAAATGTCAGCAACACTCCGCTACATTTGCTTATGCCGCGTGTACACAGTTCACGAATGCTTCCTCCTCATATGACATTGCACGGGCCTGCTGCTGTGGTTTCGCCGTGATACCACCTCGCTTGGTGTTGTAACAGAGTTGGGAGACAACAGAAGGACTCGGATATTGATATTGAATACTGACTCAAGTGGAAGTCGTGCATTCGACAATAGATAGTCTAATATTTTTAAAATCCTTCAATGAAATAAAATAATAAAATACATTACAAAATTAAGGAACTGGTGTCGTAACTTTTATTGGAATAATTGTGCAAGAATTTGTACGGACATACAGACTTACATTTCGTTATATGATTTTTAGTTTTACAGAGACCATTGTTACAATGGATTCAAAACTACAGCGAATATTCTGTTCCTCCATTCACTGTTTCAGTCGCTTAAGAAACTTCTTGCCCCAGCAACTAAAACTTATCCTAGTACAAACCCTAGTAATGCCGCATTTCGATTATTGTGACTTTTTGTTAAGTGACCTAAGTTCTGTACTGTCAGTCAAGTTACAGCGAGTTCAGAATATGTGCGTCAGATACATATGCAACATCCGACGATATGATCACATATCACCGTCCTTCGCAAGTCTTTCGTGGCTCCGACTTAAAGAATGTAGAACTTTACTCTAACCACGACGTAAATACCAGATCACTTATTTGTGGCGCGTTAAGTATACATCTTCATAGAACATCTCGTTATTCATCATCTTTTACAGTATCCACCTCGCGACAATGGAATTCCCTGTCACAAAGTATTAGGGGCTGCAAGGCAATAAACACTTTTAAAAACAGCTTAAAAGATAACCTTCTTAGCATTTCACTCCAATCATACTGACTTAAACTATCACTGTCTACATTGTTACTCCTTCCTTTAGACATGCATCCTGATAGTATTGTATTTTCAAAATTGTCTCATAATAATCTCTTTCTATTATCTAACATTATTTGAAATATATTAACATTCTATTATTTTAGCTTAATTCTGCTACATAGTTTGTATTTCAGTGTTTAATTAATAGTTCATAGTATTTTGTCGTTTAATGCGTAAATAACTCTTGTATACATGTAGCTTTCATCTAAATCAAATTGTTGAATTCTTTGTAAGTTCATACATATGTATGTATACTTTTTTCTGGTTGAGTGGAAGAGAAGGTCTTACGGCCTTAACTCTGCCAGCTAAAATAAATTATTATTATTATTATTATTATTATTATTATTATTATTGTTCTAGTTTCAATTTTACCAGTCAAGAATAATTGCCGAAAAATAATACGTTATTAATCGTATTGTACACAAGGTTCTAGTGGAATGTAAAGAAATGAAATTAATATGTATACTTGTGGAAATAAATTTTACAGTCGAAATATACCGACTTCATAACCGCAGAAAACTACACGCTATATCAAGTCTTACAGACTTCTTGTCCAACTCACCTGCCATGTCGGTTTTAGGATCTATCGCCTCTCAGAATTAAAATACACAATAATTACCTAATTCAACAGGATTAATCAATTACATTTGCGCTGAAATATAATATTCATAATAAATATTTAATAATATATTTGAGAGTTTTCAGACTAGTTTATTCAATTGATTGTATAAGCTAATAACATGTTTTGAAGCATGTTAGACTACATAGAACCAGTAATAATGTCTAAATAAATTTATCTTCATCGCTTGTTTTCTCCAAATGACGTTTTGCAATCTTCAATGTGCTTTTCTCAGAAGCTACAAATCAAAGTTGATTCATATGTTGCACAGTGCAAAACCTCGTTTCCTAACATATGTACCAAATTCACAATATGAAATCAAATTGAAGGCCATTTTGAGATTCGATTTTGAGGAAATTTTTAAGGATCTTTAGATCATATGCCTTGTTTTAGTTAATCTTTTTGATGACTTATAGGTTATCAAAATCCTATCGCTGATAATAATGATAATATTGATAATTTACAAAGCATAGTGCGGTTCTGAAAGCTTGGAGTTTGAAGACACACGATGCTGTTTAATTGTAATTGCCTTCAATGGCAGCCACTTGATCAGGTCAGCCTTCGTAGAAGATAAAGTGTTAATGCCGGACAATTGAAGTTAGAGTACTCTCTGGTCTTGAGATTACTGAGAGCCTGGCCTTTAATCTGAACCCGCTTCAAGAAGCCATGGAACAAGGGATGCTCCCCTGCACAATGTCATCCTCTTCTCTAGTGCCAATAATCTCTCCTTCCGTTGTCGTGTCTCTCTAATACCGCTGCTTCTGCTGAAAGCAAACGCCATTGCTAAGATGTAATTATTTCTTAGCAAGCTATGACGTTGTTGTCGTGAGCTGCATAAGGTATTTGACCCGCTTAAAGGCGGAAACATTTCATTTATAACACAATAAAGTGAATTTCTCGCAAAAATGTAATCGTAGACTCATATAAATTTTCTCCATGCTGAGGTGTGTGGATGATTATCTGTCACATGTATTAAGGGAAGGTTGAAGACTGAAAAAACCAAAACTACAAAACTGACATGTTAGCATTTGAAGGTGTTAAGTGCACTTGAGTTAATTTTTAGAAAATGTGGTTTAAAGTACTTAAGGTTTCGTAAATTTTGTGACATTTTTTATTTCAATTTTAGTGTGTGATGTGGTTAAGAGTGTATTCTTTTGCCAATATAATTTTAGATGATTTAGCTTGCCCTGGATGCACCTAACTGATATTCTTAGAAATGTCACTTGTATCCCTTTGCTTCTGACCCCTCATTTCATTTTTATATTGTAACCTGTTCAACCAATAATGAACAATTGAAGCGGTGAGATCAATAATCATTCAAGTCCACTTCTGGCCATTCATTTTTTGCAAATTTGAAATTAAATTTTGGATATTTCCACAAGTGTTGCGACTTTAAAATTTGGTATACTACTTTGTCTTGATCTCTAAAACAACCAGAAATTTAGGTGCAAAATAATAATTAGGTAAGAAATAAAAGAGTGTTTTTTTGCATTTTTCTCGAAACTTGTGTAAATGGACTTGAATGGTTATTGATCTTACAGCTTCAATTCTTCCATGACGTGTGTATTTGCGTCTTACATATTTCACATGAACTTAATTCTGATTGGATAAATTGTTTAGCTATATTGATGAGCTCTTTGAAATAACTTTTTTTTCGGTAACTCAAATCATTTGTTTTTAATGTACCTTTTCTCATGTACTATCATAGCCTGCCGTGCGAATATTTTTTCACGCATGTTAGAAAGAACACTTTACAATCTGAGGAAGAGAAAATCTCATATCTTTATCACCATCATATAAAAATTATTTGTAATATTTAACATTTTGAAATGTTTTCATAATATTTAAAATGTAGTAGACCCACATTGAAGATTGCAAAACGTCATTTTGAGAAAACCAACATTGAAGATAAATTTTATTACTGGTTCTATGTAGTCTAATATTTATCAAAACATGTCATTTAAAGAGCTTAAATGGAAATTTTATAGTAAAGTGTATGAATCGGTTACTGTTGAAAGGAACTAAGTCCACTTTTTAAAGTTTTGAGATAATCGAAAAAAACTGTTTTGTGGATAATCTTCGATAGATTATCCACAAAACAGTAGATTATCCACAAAACAGTTTTTTTCGATTATCTCAAAACTTTAAAAAGTGGACTTAGTTCCTTTCAACAATAACCGATTCGTATGTATTTAAATAAGAAAAAAGCGGCAAATTAAAATTGAATTAAAAATGAGAAGTGTCATTTTTGTCGTTTCAATCTTCAACAATTCCTTAAATTTGCGAATTTTACTTCAAGTTTTAACGCAGTTCTCACATTGCGGTTTTTTTTCTTTATATGGAAGACGAGCCCGAATTCTAGCACTGCAGTAAGAGGCTTATTGTGCCTTACCAATTCTTTATGTGGGAAAGATTATTGACCCCGGATGGTAGTTTCTTGTAGATGTGACACAGTTATGTGGTGTTAAATGTCGATATAGTTATGTAGGCGCAAGATCCGATTAAGTGTCGGTAAAATGCCCTTTCACACCCCGAGAACACCCTACCTAGGGCTGAGTCTTCTCTATTATATTAAAAAGGTTATATCCGTGGCGCGACAGCCGATGAAGTACCACGGTCGAGATTCGATATTAGCAACAGTAATCTCACTAGAGTTTTTGATTTATCTAGAGAAAATCAAAACTCGATTGGGATTTAATTGACTATTACACGATTTGAAGAACGTATATAAAGATTAGAAGTAATAAAATATTAATTGACTTACGAAAATACAAAAAAATCTTCAAATTTGTACCATCTCAACATTATAAATATTACTCTAGTAGATGGCAGTAGTGTCTTATAATTAGCTGTTTTCTTATCAGTTGTGCCAACTATGGAATCTTCATCGAACTCTGTGGACGGTTACTGGTCAAGAAGGTTTGTTGATTCAGTTTCATTTTTATTAAAACAGTTGTATTCCACTTCAATTATCCCCATCCCAGTAATCAACGTCACTTGACAGATGATTTTCAATAAATCTTAGTATTAAACAATCTCTGATACGTGACTATTCATAATATCATATAGAAGAAGCTATAACATAACCTAAATAATATAAACGGGTGTTAGAAAAGTTTTAATTAGGGATGAGGAAGTAAACAAGAAACATTTTAATTAACGATGATGAAATAAAAAATAAACATGAATAATTTTAAAAGAAACAATTATTTCAAGTAGGTATAATTTTCAAATTTGAATGTCTTAGTTGTTGGTGGTTCAGTTGATGTTATGTTGGACGTGTGCGTAAAAGAAGTGCAACTCGTTGATGTACATGGTGTATCCCTCAACTTATTCAGGATTTCCGAATGGTGCTCTTCATTTATTTGTAAATAGGATTTCAGGGAAGGTGCATAGCTGTGACCAGTGATCTTTATTAATTCTTGTTCTTGAATGCCAATGCGAGTCATATTTGAAAGTGCTGTGCATGGACTGGAGTGGTTTGTAATTTTCTTTTTTTGACGTGCAGACCAATGCAGTTTGAAATGTTGGCAAACAAAGAAACAAATGCTAGGGTAGTGATAAAAATAAACAAATGCTAGGGACGCGATAAAATTAAACAAATGATTGGGACGCGATAAAATTGTTTGATAAGCAGCCATGATTGGTTGAAAGACGTCCTTTCGTACCGTTTTATTGGTCAAAAGTAGTATGACGTAGTAAGAGTGTAATAGTCAGGATAATATTACATTCTTAGTAATGTAACGTTAAAGATGAATATAGTCAAAAAGATTCAAAATGAATTTTTTTAAATTTTCGCATTACTAAGTAGTTTTAGACATATTTCATAACCCTCTAAAGTTTTAGATCTAAAGTTTACCTAGAATTGTTCTTTAAAATTTAAATACCTTACCAAATAAATGTAAGTATGGCCTTTTACATAGATTGTAGACTTTAAACTCATTTTACCGAAACATTACATTTCCCATGTTTAAGTACAGTGTTCTCCAAAACTATTTGGACTCCAGAAGTAAAATTTTGCAAAGAACTTAACGGAATCGAGATGTGTAAAATGATGTAAGGATCTTTTAATAGCTTGTTTGGAGGTAATTTTTATCCGTCATTAGCGTCGCTTCTACAGCTTTTTTTGTAAAAAAAAATATATATGCACAAAATACAATTTTTTTTTTCAAAAAATTTACACAATTTAAGATGAATTTGTATAAAAATTTCAAATCCATGCCTTAAAACAGTTTTAGAGATAACGGTAACTGAGTTATTAAATGTATTAAAAGGGTAATAACGCCAAAATTATCCTATATGTTGAAAAAGTGACCTGAAAAAAAATCAGTACTTAGGCCACACTAGTTACAACGAACATGCAAATTTGCAACTCTCTACAATAAAATCTATAGAATCTATATTCAAGGTAAAATGTTTTGTAATTGACTGCTTTTTCACCTGCGTTTCCGCTTAAATAAAGTGACCTAAATGTTACATTATACTGACGTATTATTAATTTATTCGTCAATTTTTTTTAATTAAAGTAGCAAATCGTTTTTATGTCTTTTTTTCATTTAAGACTTACATATACATTATATTACATTTATCTCATAATTAGCATTGGTGACATTCACTTGAACATCAAAACTGACCACTTGCTCTGAAATTTCTGAAGGATTACTTCTTTTTATTGTCTTTATGAGTGAAGATGTCACCTGCAGAAATTCATCATCATCCTTCACGAATTAGACCTCTGTAGACCTGTTTCGGCCCCATCTAGCAGTCTTCTAAAACGTCTTCCTGGTCGACGATGTCCTCTAGTTTTAGACTGCATCATAATTTTTGGGATTCTTGAATTTTCCATTCTTCTTACTTGATCTAGCCAATTGAATTTGTATCTGCTGATTTTTTCTTCTACTGACTCTACTTCTTATTGTTCTAAAATTTCTTCATTCCTTTTTCGGTCTAAAAGACATTGCTGAGCTTAATTATTGATTATGAACTGTCGAAGAACAACACATTTGAAAGATAATGATTATGGCCAGTTTCAAGGTCCTGGTCCGAAATTTGCTCGATTGACTAAAGACAACCACCAACACCTCGTTAGGAACTGCCGACCTCCAGGATCGAGTCCCGGACATCCGTTTCACTAAGTTCGAGCCCTTTCATTTGGGTTGGAGATGAGGACGGTGCTTGCACTCTCTTCGTGTTATCTCAACACCAGTGCCGGGCGTGGGAGTGAAGTTTGTCTTTGTGGCCCGTTATTTACATTTTAATGGATGCCTAGCGCTTCCGATGAATGATGCATGTTTGGAGTGGGTTCAGGCTTGAGAAACATTCTCAACTACAGAGGATATACCCGAGTTTGAAAAAAGGAAGATACTATGTTGGCGTATCTCAGGTTGGGCTACAAATCCGATAAGATTGAATTTGAAGAAAGAGAATATACTTGTACATTATAGATTTCATACCAGGCCATGTGTCTCCTAATCGTGAAGTGTCATGTTGACCCTACCTGTACTTCAGACTGGAATCTTATTACAAGTAATATGATGAAACTCTAGACAGGTACGCACAAGGGTAATGGTCGTAATTTTTACTAAACTTTTTACATGTTAAAACATAATAATAATAATAATAATAATAATAATAATAATAATAATAATAATAATAATAATAATAATGGCTTTATTTAACCTGGCAGAGTTAAGGCCGTAAGCCCTTCTCTTACACTCAACCAGGATTAAAATTTGCTTACACAGTTGAACATAAAACTGGATCGGAATTAAGTAATTGCATACTGATACAATTTAGGTACATAATGAGATCAAAAGAGATAGTTACATAACATTTACCTCATAAAATAAAAATAAACATAGTGAAATACATATTAATGTTGTTAGAATCAAATACGAATCACATAAAAACAGAAGCCGATAATTCAATTAAAAAATGCACACAGTAAAAATAAAAATACACACATTAGTATACACATTAGTATTAGATTACAATCAAGTAGGATTCACATAATTAAGCCAGAAACCGACAATTGAATAAAATGTACACAAAACATAGATTAATAATAAAAAACAACACAGTGGGATACATATTGGTGTTAAGTGATAAATAAACACGATTTACATGATTACGCAATAAACATAAGAAACAAAAGAAAATAAAAATAAATACAGTGGACCACATTGCATTAAGTATTTGCAACGCGTTAAGTCTGGCAACTCATGATAAGATATTTTTCTAATTTACATGTAAAGGAAATTAAAGTTCGGCAGCCCTTGACTTCAGGCGGCAGAGAATTCCAGTGACGAGAAGTAGCAACAGTGAAAGATGAAGAATAAAGAGATGATGTGTGAAGTGGTATTTCTAGCGTGTTATCATATTGTGACCGAGTATTTAAGTTATGATACCGAGAAAGACTGTGGAATCGGACAGATAAGTAAGAGGGAGTAGAGGTGTGCAAAATTCGGTATAAGAGAGAAAGGGAATGTAACTTCTCCTCTCATTTAACCTGAGCCACAATAATGTATCGAAAGAAGGCGAAATGTGATCGTAGTAGCGGACATTACAAATGAAACGAACACACGCATTATGGACACGTTGCAGTTTCAGGGATAAATCCACCCTGAGATCACTGAATAAAGCGTCACAATAATCGAAATGAGGCATAATAATAGTCTGTACAAGCGTCTACTTTAATTTAACTGGATAGTGGTACAATCTTTTTAATGAAGAGTGGAAATTCCTTTCACTCAACTCGGTTTTCTACTATAATTAATGTTACATGAGTGTACTACTAATACGAGGACTGGAACATAAGTAATTATAACAATTTTTGTGAGAATACGGCGCGGTTGGAAATTTTGAAATATGCAAAGAAAAGGGCAGAATATGTGTAGGCCTACTGGTACGGTACGGTAGGGTAGGGATCAAACATCCATAAACGATGCAGCATATGTGTTGCTACTAACCTAAGTTAACCTAAATTAACATTACCAGGTTATATATTTAAAGATAAAACACACGTCAGGTCAATAATACAGTGTTCATTGATTTTATGAAATACAATAAAGGTGATATGTTACAGTTGTATTTCATTACCAGGTTAGTTTAGTTTATTTTAGCTTACTTTTGCTTGGGTTAGTTAAGGTTAGGTTAGGTTAGGTTAGTTTAGGGTGTGATAGATTGTTAGGTTACACTTCAAATTATGTGTTTCCGAACTTTTTTCTATTACCTTTCGAAAAATCGAGCATAAAATCGTAGTTTGTGAAAAAAAAATGTTCGAAAATCATGGAATGATCGTCCTCCAGAATTTCCTTAGTACTTAGGGGAGAGTTGGGTAGTATCGGACATCGGGTAATATTGGACAGTGAGTTTCTTTCATCTACCACCAGATGATAGTACCTGAATGGCATGGTTACGTTTCTGTGATGTCGCATACAGAAACGTAACCAGGCCTACTACGATCTGGTGGTAGATGAAAGAAACGCACTGTCCGATATTACCCGATGTCCGATACTACCCAACTCTCCCCTACTTACTTACTGCCTTTTAAGGATCCCGGAGGTTCATTGCCGCCCTCACATAAGCCCGCCATTGTTGCCTATCCTGAGCAAGATTAATCCAGTCTCTATCATCATATCCCACCTACCTCAAATCCATTTTAATATTATCCTCCCACCTACGTCTCGGCCTCTCCATTGGTCTATTTCCCTCCGGCCTCCCAACTAACACTCTATATGCATTTCTGGATTCGCCCATACGTGCTACATGCCCTGCCCATCTCAAACGTCTGGATTTAATGTTCCTAATTATGTCAGGTGAAGAATACAATGCGTGCAGTTCTGTGTTGTGTAACTTTCTCCATTCTCCTGTAACTTCATCCCTCTTAGCCCCAAATATTTTCCGAATTTCCTTAGTATTATTATTATTATTATTATTATTATTATTATTATTATTATTATTATTATTATTATTATTATTATTATTGTAAAATAGATTCTGTAAACTTGGAAATTCAATAACAATATTATTATTATTTCAAAAATATTATATTTCACTGTTCACAAAACAGTAATTGATGCAACAAATTGTAACATTGTGAAATTCCTGTGCAGAACGAAAAGTTACATTTGTTCTATTGAAATGTGTGCACATTGAAGGACGAAACTAAAATTCTTCCAATCATTCATTTTCATAATACACTGCTCACTGAAATTGACTAAAGAGTTTAGGAATTGAATCAGTGGCTTTCCCAGAGCACGCTATGAAATATTTCATGTAAGACAATTTTTATTTCGGAAAGGAAGTAAAGATGAGAAACATTTTATTGAACTTTTTGTTTGAAATATCTCAAAGAAGAATCCCCTGAAATTAATTCACTATTTACTCTGTACAGCTCTAGGAGCTGCCTTCCTTTTTTCAACGATACGATTGTGAGCTCAGCTCCAATTTCACTGTAACTTACTACCAAATCGTCGTTGTTCCTGCAATAACTCCTATGTGACATATTTATCGATTTTCTGATTTTTGCTCTATTAAATAACTTAAATAGTCATACAGCAAATAATAAAATCTCCTATATGTAATTATATTTTTTTCTTTCGAAAATGTAAGAATTCACAGTCTCCTATGTACGGCTGTCATAGGATGAATAAATGTGTTTGTGCGAGATCATGCGTATTTGCTTGTTTTCCGCACAGAACCAAAACGCGGTAAGTGTGAAATACCACATTCAGTATTCCCAACGTAACACACATAACAATTTCCCTCTTCTTACCGCTTAAGCGCGACATTCATTTTACTGCTTTAGGCTTTTAACGTATTATTTTTAGAGACGTTTAACATAGTAATAATTATAAATTGGAAACTTATTACTGCAATTTCACCTAAATTGCAATGTTAATTATTGTTTTTAAATATTTGCAAAAATTAAGTAAAATCTACTACTCCACGAAACTTATTGCATTCCTGATACAAGTAATATTAAGGAAACCGTGAAAAAATCAACAAGATTCCAGATGCCGATGTTATTACTGCAATATGTTATATAATAATATTGTTAAAATATTAAAATGAAAAATAAATCATTACCTAACCTTACCGTTTGTTTTAAGTTCGCATTTATAGACTGGGGGAAAAAAAGGCAGACGTATATCACGGCCTGCTGGAGTATAGTAAACACAGAAAACATTTTATAGCAACAATGTTGAAGAAAGATATTTTGGTTTTCCGAAGTTGCCGTCATTAAACAGAAACCAACATGGAGATTTCATTGCAACTAATTAGAAATTCGTCTTTCAGGTATGTAATAAACGATCTTCGCACAAAATAATGTACGATACACGAGCGGTATGTTTGTTTTCATGTTCTCGGAAATTACAAAGCTCAACTACGTTTCGCTTTTTCAATCTTTTCCTCGAACATGAAAACGTCAACATACCGCTCTTGTAACGTATATTACTATTTTCCTTCCCACTGAAAAATTGTATGTTTTGCACATAGGAGTTATTGCAGGAACAGCGACGAAATGCATAGAATCACGCCGCTCTTGCACTAAAAGATCGGACATATTTTTAACGTATGAAACAGCAAAATATTAATTTGACCAAAAAGTGGAGCCACCCCCTTTTTGCAGGGAGCCCTTCGATTAGCCTCACTTCAACTTAATAAAATAATGGCTTCTTATCAACTGTAATCTCACTAGAGGTTTTGATTTTATCGATAAATCTGCGAGTGGAACACGAACAGATTTATCTAGAGAAAATTAAAACACGAGTGGGATTTAATTGACTATTACACGATTAGAAGAAAGTATATACAGATTAGAAGTAACGAATTAATCCAATACAATAAAATATTAATTCACTTACGAAAATATTACTGTCTTCAAATGTATTATTGTACCATCTCAACATTACAAATATTAACTTACGCTAGATGGCAGTAGTGTGTTATGATTAGCTGTTTTCTTGTTATCAGTTGCGCCAACTGTGGAATCTTCATTGAACTCTGTAGACGGTTACTAGTCAAGAAGGCTTTGTTGATTCAGTTTCATTTTTGTTAAAACAGTTGCATTCCGCTTCAATTATCCGGATCCCAGTATTCAACGTCACTTGACAGATTATTTTCAATAAATCTTAGTATATTAAACAATCTCTGATACGTGACTATCCATAATATCCTATAGCAGAAGCTATAACATAACCTAAATAATATAAATAAGTGTTAGAAAAGTTTTAATTAGGGATGATGAAATAAACAAGAAAAGTTTTAATTAACATGATGAAATAAAAAATAAACATGAATAATTTTAAAAGGAACAATTATTGAATGTACAATTTTCAAATTTGAATGTTTTAGTGATTAGTTGTTCAGTTGATGTTATATTGGATGTGTGTGTAAAAGAAGTGGAACTCGTTGATGTACATGGTGTATTCCTCAACTTATTCAGGATTTCCGAATGGCGCTCTTCATTTATTTGTAAATAGGGTTTCAGGGAAGATGCATAGCTATGACCAGTGATCTTTATGAATTCTTGTTCTTGAATGCCAATGCGAGTCATATTTGAAACTGCTGTGCATCAACTGGAGTGGTTTGCAATTTTTTTTTGAAGTCCAGACCAGTGCAGTTTGAAATGTTGGCAAACAAAGAAACAAATGCTAGGGTAGTGATAAAAATAAACAATTGCTAGGGAAGAGATAAAATTAAACAAATGCTAGGAACGCGATGAAAATTGTGCGATGAGCAGCCATGATTGGCTGAAAGACGTCCTTTCGTTCCGTTTTATTAGTCAAAAGTAGTATGACGTAGTAAGAGTGTAATAGTCATTTCAAAATATCAACTGAAAAATCATGTGATGGTATTTTTGGGGAAATATGTATGTATTTATTTATTCACACTGCAAATGGGTATATACCCGGTGGCAGTGGTAACTAATTGCACTCAATAATGACAATTAATAATAAAAAGCAATAATTAATAATAATAATAATAAAATAATAATAATAATAACAAACAGCATCCTAAATTAAATGAAGCATGGTCACTTAAAGTAACATTTAAAGTAAATCTAATTTGTATCTTAACCCTAAGTTCGAACTAAAACCCACGAGTATGACAGGTTCATACCTGCACAAGTACCTTTCGGCACTACACTTATTTCGCTGTCAACTCACTCATTGCACTGATTCTACCTGATTTCACTAACACTTCTAACCATTTCACTGTTCAAATACTTTGCACAGCACTTCACTGACACCAACATACTTCACTTACACAATAGACTTCACTGACACTACACACTTCACTGACACAACACACTTCCACACTGATAGAACACTTCAAATAACAAGATATCAAATACACCCCTTAAGTAGTGTCTATAATATACTACCGTCTATTAGTAAAGTCCTTAAGCCTATTTTAAATACATTTTTGGTTATTAGTAAAGCCTTTAGTAAGTCTGCAGGTAAAGCATTCCAGTCCCTGATATTACGATTGAGAAAAGAAAACTTTCCAGTGTCCGCCCTCTGTCTTCTTTCCCTCAGTTTATATAGTGGTCGTTCCTTGAAGAGTATAATAAGATATAAAAAATTCTAACAAATAACAGTCTAATAGAACAATCACCTATGACTGGCATCCATACTGCTGTTAATGCCTATTGAATGTAAAGGTAGAAGCTATCCTGTAGGCTTTTAGAGTTTGTAATAGGGATGGATGGCTAACACAATTAATTTGTTGTAAGAATTACTGCAAGCTTACCCTCCGCGGAATATGGTAAAGAAATTTAGAGAGCGGGTAGAAATAATGAATCTTATGTTCTGAGACGGGCTCTTAACCCTCCTCTTCTCTACCCCTCCACCATCACTCTTCTCGCAACGGAAATAATTTAAAACCCAGCAGGACCCGATGTTTAACGGTAAATGAATGGGAGGGTAGAGCTTTAAAAATCCTTCTTATACCTGGTCCTTGTACGAGAATATCACATAACAAAGCACAAGAATAATATAACATTTATTACATACTATCATTCTGAAAATAACTGCTTTTTAGAATAATAAAATTCTGCACATCTTCAACTTCATTACAAATATTTCAATATACAGACGTGGACAAATTATTAGCAAAATGGAAGATTTCTGTTACATATTTTACACAATATCAGCGTATTCCGAATCTCACAACAATGACGTCACGCTGCATCGGAATAGGAACAAAACTGCTGGAAGGATCGATGGCTGTCATGGCGACTGTGGAAGTTGTTATCTGTGCTACGCTAGCAAAATTTTGCGAAATTTTCGTACTGCCATCTCGTTCAAAGAAAAGAGATCTTAAACAACTTATTTCTTGAACCGGTAGTAATAACTGGTCTTTTGACATGTTCGCTCATAAGCCATTAACATATTGTTTTTACGTTGTGCTCATTACAAACAATACAGCAGAACTAAAGCAGAACACACCGCCATGACACAACAGTGCACGATGTTATTCGTCTGCTAATTCCCGCCCTATACAAGAACCAATCAGATTCACTGATGGCGGCTGATGGAGACTGCTGATGGCACCGGTGCGACAATGACGTCATCGGTGGAATTCGGAACACCGTGATGCCATCGGATTGCTCACCGGTGAGATTCGGAATAAGCTCTATGATTCTTCAGTTTAGACTACAGTTGGCATTCTTGCGTATTTCGAATTAGCAAAATTAAAGATTTGTACTGTATATTTTTTACAAAATTTGACTCTTAAATTTGGACTGCATTTAATATTTTTGCATATTTACAAATTATTTGCAAAACTGAAGATTTTTATTATATATTTTTACAAAATTTAACTTTTCAATTTGGACTAGAGTTTATATTTTGAATATTTCCAAATTATTAGCAAAACTGAAGATTTTAATTTTATATTTTTACAAAATTTGACTCTTCAATTTGGACTGCAGTTGACATTTTTGCATATTTACAAATTATTAGCAAAATATGAAGATTTTTATGATATATTTTTACAAAATTTGACTCTTCAATTTAAACTACAGTTGACATTTTTGCATATTTCTATCTACTGTAATGATAGAAATATGCAAAATTGTCAACTGTAGTCTAAATTGAAAAGTCAAATTTTGTAAACAGAATTATCATAAAAATCGTCAATTTTGTTAATAATTTGTCCACGTCTGCATAAGGTATATTAATTGCATTAATTATTATTATTGGGGCCAGCATTTATGTGCACAAACAAAATCGAATTTTTGTACGGTTTACAATCTCTTTGAAACACAAAATATGAATATGTCTCGTTTGTCGTAGGAAAGCATATGGAGGTTTCAATTTAGAGTTTGACAACATCTAGAGGTAAGATACCATGTCGCGTGCAGATTAAGCCTACAGGAGGGACTATACAGCAATATATTTTAATAAAATTCTAAAAATACTTAATATATATTACATGAACTTATTCAAACGTAATTTGATTAGACTGTGGTATTTAATAAAATTCGAAACATACACAAAACTGTACTGCATACATTATTTTCATTTTTTGTCGCTCGATTTAGATCGGCAGGACATAGAGCAGTTACATGTGAGCGTGAAAAGATAAATTATGTGCATTGTAGAATATATTACATAATTATTATTATTATTATTATTATTATTATTATTATTATTATTATTATTAAATATCAGCGGAAAAGAACCCCAATTCACCAAGCGGTATGCTAGGGTTTTAGTTTTTTTGTTATGGGTAAACTGCTTATCTATACTATTTATTTTGACACAGATAATGGTGAAATATGTGTCTAAAGTCTTTTAGAGATGAAGTTTAGCAAGTCTATAAATTGTCTGTAGCAACAGGGTTTTTTGATTACTTCACATAGTGGAGTCCTGTATTCGGTATTGCAGTCCAGAAGATGTGCCTTTATGTGAAATCTCTTTGCTTCAATAATAGGATAGTCAAATAGAAGGTGTTTCACACTGTGAAGGTCTTCGCGGCAGGAGCATGTAGAGTCGATGTCTGCTGAAATGTTGAATTTGTCGAAGTAAGTACAAAATTTCCCACGTCCAGAAAGAAACTGCGTTGTCACGAAAGTAGGTTTGAAGTGATGGCTTTTGAGTCGGTCGTGGATTGTTGGGAAGTAGGTGTCTCTTGTTAGTGATCCGGTTGTGCTTGTCGTCCATCTAGTATTCCAGTTTTGATGAGTCTGTTGTCGTATTTGTCTCTTGATGTATGATATAGGTTGTAGACTGTAGGTCGGAGCTTCGCTGGTATATTACATAATGCTATTCAAAAGTAACTTCGAAACTTATTTTGTGTGTCATTGATCAGTGTTTGTTTCTCCATTTTACTTTGAAACCTTGCTAGAAGGAACTGGGACATTATTACGTTGACTGTGGCACTCTTCAACTGGGGAAGAATAACAAAATTAACAACTGGCTTGCACGAGTACCTAGTCACACATACACACAAACAATTCTGATTCACACAGAACGATAGCTTTCTGCCACCCACTAGAACACTCTATTGTATTGTAAGCAAGGTTTGCTGCTCTATAATTAAACATCTTTTGTGAGAATACAGACAATTCCCACTCGAGAGCAATGGCTTGCAATAGCTGAAGTATTCTGGGACACTTGGAACTTTCTGTAATACGAAAACAAGTCTTTATTGCTGGACTATCAAACAAAGGAGCTCTATTTTAAGTGGATTATAAAAACACATTTTTCATTTTCTTACTAGCTTGGTTGACGTAAGATATAAACTCATTCATGTCGGATTGTAAAGAAAAACATTAACGAGGGCATTTCTTTCAAAACCAAGTAAACTTGCATGCACTTGAATATCTTCTATTCTAAAGATAGAAAACTACTAAACATTGGCGTTACAATACCTCCTTCGATTAGCACAGTGATGCCAAAACAACGCGCATTTTTCTGACCTTGACGTCGTGCGCGGGCATCAAGCGCTAGGTATGGAAGGAGAAAGAATTAGCCTACGTATATGAATAAGCGGCCTGTTGGATTAAGAAAACAGTAGTGTACAAACTTCAAACGGAACGTGAAATTTTATGTCATATTATATGGCTTCTTTCTGTTTGATATTTGATTTATTGTCTGTAAAAAAAAGTATTAACACCAATTTTTTAATATTGCACTTGTGTTTTAAATGTTAATAACATTATAAAAAGTTAAGAAGGAATATTCACATAAATTCCATAGTAGTACAATTATACTGTACTAAGTGAATGAAACACATCATTCATAAAGAAAGAAAGAGATTGAGTATGACATGGTAAGCTGGGATTGATATTGATGGTATCTTTAGCCTTATAAAATTAATCAATAAACTAATCAAAAGAATATTATAGTACAAAGCAAAGTTACCTAGGTATATTGTAAGTAATATTACATAACAAAATTATTATCGCATTATGCTTTTAAGGTGATATTGGTGCGCAACTTCCTATCATAAGAATATTAAATTATTTTCTCGAAATCTGCTAAAGCTATAGAGATAGTGCTTTCACAACATATGGGCACATATCTTTTGTTTATGATGTAACAGTAGTTGCTTTGTTAATTAATTTCCTTACAAACATTTTCCATGCGAATATTTCCAATACACTATCTTCAATATTACCTATTTACGATATATTAGATTTACGAAACCATTTTTTCAATACTTTTAAGGCTACTAAATAAACATATTTAAAAATTTCACTTGTTTGTAAAAAGTTGAGAAAATATTAATTTTGAATAAAAAGCAAACTTGTGAAATTTGAGCATTAAAATTAAAACTTACATTCTTATAATGCAATTATACTTCCCAGATAAATCTAAAAATTAACATGGATACAGTTTTAATAAGTTCTCTTCCCTTTATCCATTGAAACAGTGCTGGCTATCCCTGTGTATAGCTCGACCAAGCGGCATATACTACCTCTTTCGTCTGTCTCTTTCCTCTCTGTTATAAAGCGCTCAGACTCTTCTGAGCTCTAAAGTGCGGGCTTAGCTCTATGGGCATCAGTTGACATGAGTGTGTTAGCACTTTGTGAAACAAGAGTGTCGGAGAATTTTTACAGAATTATTATTATTATTATTATTATTATTATTATTATTATTATTATTATTATTATTATTACTACTACTACTTCTACTACTATTATTATTATTATTATTATTATTATTATTATTATTATTATTATTATTATTATATCTTGCACCTTGGAAGATCTGTGTCAGTGTTAAATCTTACAAAACAACTGTTAATTGGGTGATGTCGAAACATCCCGTCAACTGCTCACATTTTTTCCGCAGCAGCTGGGTAAATAAAATTAGCTGCCCATGTTTGTTCAAAATACTGAATTTTCGGAGTTGATAAATATAACTGTATCTCAGCCAAATATTATTATAAGATTTCAAGATTTGAAACTGGAAGTCCTCAAGCATAATAGCAGCTGTGGTTAAAATTATACTTGAACATAGTTATTTATTTTAGAATAACGAGAAACACAACTGCGTGTTCACAACTGGACCGTATTTAAGCTACAACAGAAAGCATTACCCTATATTGGCACGTGACCGTATACTCAACACCGATATTTCGTTACACAAATTCAAATGACATAAAAGCATGAAAATGTGCAAAAATTGCGTTTAGGGGGTTTTTGAATCTAGACGACTCAAATATGTTATTATATGTAGGGTAAAATTGCCTAATTCCGTGGTACCCCTAATTCCGTGATATTCTTTCACTGAATGTTACGAGATTGGGTATCTTGCTAGGAAGTTCACCGATGTCTCAAAAAGTAGGTGAAAAATGCACCCTTTCGAGAAAGATGTCTGGCGCTATGGTCGAAGCGTAAAGCTTTGTCTGACATTAAATTTAAAAAACTATCACGGGATTAGGAGTATCACGGAATAAGGCAACTTTACCCTATTCAGAAGTTTCAAGCTCATTGCTTTAGCATTTTCACAGACATTGGTAGTAAAACTAGGTAAAGTGTAAATTAAAATACAAATAATAAAATACTGCAAAACTAACATACAGGAACTTACATTACTTGGGGGATCTTTCGCACTAACTTTCGACTTCGTCTTCCTTGTTGTATACTCAAGACCACTATCTCTTAGCGACTTTCGTGACACATCTTTCCACTTTCCACTGGATCCATTTCTTTTAGATTTATTTAGCCAGTCAATATCTACCGTAGAAATCGTACTGTCTTGCAGTCGTCCATTTTACGTAATAGATCAATCGAAACCTGATACACAGAGTTCAAGTACCCAGTATTCGTAAAGAGAACAAACTCCCATGCAATAACTGCCGATACGATATAAACAACTGGATACGCTAGAACTGACTAGTGACATAGACCACTGTTCCAACAAAGACATTCATGCTTGTAACTCGTGCAGAAGCGTCTCTAATACAGATATTGATAAACAATTTTTGTGACAGCTGTGGAAGACTATATAGAGAATTATTCCATTAAAAACTCGATTTTGAAAAATTGTGACATAGACCGTTATTCGGCCCAACGCTTCAATAGTTTTCAATGCCCTCAAAGTCGTTGATTCTTTCAATTCTTCACTTAAAAATTTTCTTGCGGTGTGGAATCTTGAGTTGATTAATTGGTACTTACTTTATTGGTGTTTATTCAAATCTAGTTTTACTCAGGGATACAGAACATAAACATGGGTTGTTTTGTAGATATTAGTAGGCCTAATGTTTTGTGTGAAAGTGAGGTTATAGTGCTATTGGAAACTGATTTACCGGCGGAGCTGAAGGAAGAAAGTGGCAGTGAGAAAAATAATACAGAAGTGGTTGGTGAAGGTGAATCAAGTTCTATTTCAAGTTCTATCTGCCAACAAGGAAGCTGTTCACAATGTCATTAATACCAATGTCAGATGTGAAAATTGTGGACTTAATTTATGTAAAAAACATTCAGATACTAAAATCGTATACGCTGAAGTATTTTTCTCTAAAATGATGTAGGGACATTGGAATGAATAACTGATTTGCATTTTTTAAAGTAATGTAAAATTTTTGGTGACTATTTAGTTTATATGACGTCATTCTATTTTCGATTAATGAAGTGTAATGAAATTTTGAATTCCAACCAATCACATTCATACATCGCGATATTTTTGCAGCTCGATTTATTACTAACAATTTATCGCATGGTCGTTCTTTTGTTTAATCAGTGTCGCCAACTGTTTCCCCGTAAATCGATGAGCATGAATTCATTGTACTAAATAAAGTGCGAAATCCTACTTCCACTTCTACTCGTACATCTTGATCTTCTAGTTCCATATCCATTGTATATACAAAAAATGACACTCTTTAGTAGGTTATTTTACGACGCTTTACCAACATCTTAGGTTATTTAGCGTCTGAATGAGATGAAGGTGATAATGCCGGTGAAATGAGTCCAGGGTTCGGCACCGAAAATTAGCCAGCATTTGCTCATATTGGGTTGAGGGAAAACCCCGGAAAAACCCCAACTAGGTAACTTTCCCCGACCGGGAATCGAACCTGAGCCACCTGGTTTCGCGGCCAGACGCGCCAGCCGTTACTCCACAGGTGTGGATGAAAATGACACTCCTTCATAAGAATTGTTAATTTAATTAATGTATTAATCAGGTTATTTGTAATTATATTATAAAATGTTTAAGTTAAATTATGATTTCAGCAGATAATAAAAATGTATTTATGTTATAATAACAAGAGAAAACACAATACATATAAGTAACATTGTTAAACCTGTATTTCGCTTTTCTCAATTGACATTATTGAATAACGTCCAATTTATTTATTACAGTAATCGATATTCATCTGTTTCAACTTCACAATGTCTCAATAGATTAAGTATTCATAAATATACAGTTATTAACAACTTTTGAGCGAATTTTAGGGATATAGCCTATTATTTAGGGCCTACATTTTTATTTTATTCACGAAATAGTCCTAACAAATGTCACGAGGGCTGAGATTACTATAGGTAAATTTTAATCCAACGTATTGTAAATCTTTGAAAAGAAAGGTAATTGTTCAATGATAATGCAGTATTAGACTATAATAATAATAATAATAATAATAATAATAATAATAATAATAATAATAATAATAATAATAATAATCCGTGGCGCTACAGCCCGTGAAGGGCCTAGACCGACCAGCCGGCTGCTAGCCTCACGCCCACATGCCGAAGCAGAGGTGGACGACCATCCAACAAGAATGGAGGTATCGTGTGGTTACCACGATGATCCCCCCAGCCGTTATAGCTGGTATTCGCAACCGGATTTCGCTACCTATCGTAGCTCCCCAAGTGCATCACGATGGTGGGTGGGCACCGGTCCCATACACTGGCCGAAATTTCATGAGAAAATTTCTTCCCCCTTGAATAATAGACTATAATAATACAATTTTTTTACACTAGAAGTAATATATTTAAATTTAATTTGGTGAACCAGTTTTGCCTACACTAGGTAATCCACGTTACAAAATAATATCTTGATAATGCTAGGGTTGAACGCACTAAATTAAATATTCAAAATGTGCTCCAATTGTTGACTAGAGAGTAAAAGAGGCAATTAAGGAACACCTCTACATAAAACTGTCATAGTATCAAAACCAAAGATAATTAAGTAAACCCGAACTTCGGGTTTTATTATCATCCTTCCTGTTTCACATTTTTAAAGAATGGGTTTATAATTCACAACTGTAATATTCCTTAATATTAATTTGTGTTACGTACAGCAGACTTCGTGTGGGTCAGTTTCTGTCAGATGCGTTTCCAATTCACTGTGGGCTAAAGCAAGGAGATGCACTATCACATTTTCTTTTTAACTTTGCTCTAGAGTATGCCATTAGGAAAGTCCAGGATAACAGAGAGGGCTTGGAAATGAATGGGTTACATCAGCTGCTTGTCTATGCGAATGACGTGAATGTGTTAGGAGAAAATCCACAGACGATTAGGGAAAACACGGGGATTTTACTGGAAGCAAGTAAAGAGGTAGGTTTGGAAGTAAATCCAGAAAAGACAAAGTACATGATTGTCTCGTGACGAGAATATTGTACGAAATGGAAATATAAAAATTGGAAGTTTATCTTTTGAAGAGGTGAAGAAGTTCAAATATCTGGGAGCAACAGTAACAAATATAAATGATACTCGGGAGGAAATTAAACACAGAATAAATATGGGAAATGCCTGTTATTATTCGGTTGAGAAGCTTTTATCATCCAGTCTGCTGTCGGAAAATCTGAAAGTTTGAATTTATAAAACAGTTATATTACTGGTTGTTCTGTATGGTTGTGAAACTTGGACACTCACTTTGAGAGAGGAACAGAGATTAAGGGTGTTTGAGAATAAGGTGCTTAGGAAAATATTTGGGGCTAAGAGGGATGAAGTTACAGGAGAATGGAGAAAGTTACACAACGCACAACTGCACGCATTGTATTCTTCACCTGACATAATTAGGAACATTAAATCCAGACGTTTGAGATGGGCAGGGCATTTAGAACGTATGGGCGAATCCAGAAATGCATATAGAGTGTTAGTTGGGAGGCCTGAGGGAAGAAGACCTTTAGGGAGGCCGAAACGTAGATGGGAATATAATTTTAAAATGGATTTGAGGGATGTGTGATATGATGATAGAGAATGGATTAATCTTTCTCAGGATTGGGACCAAAGGCGGGCTTATGTGAGGGCGGCAATGAACCTCCGGGTTCCTTAAAAGCCAGTGAGTAAGTAAGTTACTGTCTGATGTACCCTATAATCAACAATAACAACAACCCAGTTTGCTAGTCGACGATAGAAAAAAGATTTGAGAACAAATGAATGAGATATATGTACAATTGAATACGCTTTCTAACTAAGTATTATATATTTAGGTTGGCATTTGAAATTTGAAAGGGGGAGAGGAGAGTGTGGTGGTAAAACCTAAAATGCAATTAACATTGGTTTAATCTTCCCCCTCACTATCTAAATTGATGTGTTTTTATTTAATTTAATTGATGTAAATGGTTATTTGGACTGGGAAGTTTTGAAATGAAAGCGTATGTAGTTGCTAGCATTTTGATCCTCGTGTCTTCCTTTCACATCGCATTGCCAGGCACTCACTCATTTCGAATATATGTGTGAGGTTATAAATTTACTGTAGTGAAGATGGAACTCGCTGAAGGCTGTAGAACTACATTATAAAGAAACTATTTTTAGTTTCCTACCAATGAAATAAATAGAGAATATGATTTATTTGGTTGTGTGATACTTTTAGCTACAGAGTTTATTTTTTTCCGGCAATATACAAAGAAAATGAGTAAGCGAGAAATGTCCTTCTTCATGTTTTTAGTTCATTTGCGTGTAGGAGTTGTTGCTTAGTTATTAAAAATTCTCGTGAAATGACATCTCTAACATGAGGATGTGATGTTTACAGCGCCAAGTATTGAATGTTCCAGAAAACATGCACCAGAGATTAAACAGCAGTTCATGTTATGATATTTCAGATGTTCTTGCTGTCCCGTTGAAGCAAAGCTTCAGAGATGTGATCTAATCATCCCACACACACACCTTCTAATATATCAGAAATTATCCTTTGACTTTCCTGTGAACTCTGGCCTTTAAATTAGGAAATGACCTGAGCTGTTGTTCATAAGAGCGAACAACTCCCACGATTACAAATCTTGCGGTGAGAGCTCGGGGCTACGAGAGAGCTTTTCCACAGGCCCAGGTCGACAAATCCATCCTCTTGGAACTGTACCTATGATGCGTGATATTTGGGACACACTGTAGAATCGAATTCTGAGTAGACTTCCACCGTATAAAAGTGTATGTATCATATCGATCCGAATTTATTCTTTCATGATAAAATATAAAATATTGGACCTATTATTATCCTTTCACCAGTCGAACACCACACACCAATTTTCTGGTCATATGTGGGGGTTTCTTTCAAATTTACAATTTTTTGAAGTACAAATACGGACAGTTTTGTGAGTTAACGAGCCCATTAGAAGAACCAAGATTCGTCTGAGAACAAAAGGAGCTGCGGATTAATTTTATCCCTCTAAACTGAATTCAGCCATGTATTGTGGGTCCCTATCACCACGGCACGGCGCGTCCTCAGGTTGCGGATAGAGGAGACGGCCTCCAGATATGGAGGGTTGCTGCGAATATATTGAAGAAGCAGTCGTGGACAGCCGATAAGGGGTGGTCCTCCAGCTTGGGGGTTGGGCGAAGGGCTAACAACCCATCACCGTAAAAAAACAGCTTGTTACGAAACCTAACGGTAAAAATATCTTGGAGCAACAGTAACAAATATAAAGGACACCCGGGAGGAAATTAAACGCAGAATAAATATGGGAAATGCGTGTTATTATTCGGTTGAGAAGCTTTTGTTATCTAGTCTTCTGTCAAAAAATCTGAAAGTTAGAATTTATGAAACAGTTATATTACCGGTTGTTCTGTATGGTTGTCAAACTTGGACTCTCACTTTGAGAGAGGAACAGAGATTAATGGTGTTTGAGAATAAGGTTCTTAGGAAAATATTTGGGGCTAAGAGGGATGACGTTACAGGAGAATGGAGAAAGTTACACAACGCAGAGCTGCACGCATTGTATTCTTCACCTGACGTAATTAGGAACATAAAATCCAGACGTTTGAGATGGGCAGGACATGTAGCAGGTATGGGCGAATCCAGAAATGCATATAGAGTGTTAGTTTTTAGGCCGGAGGGAAAAAGGGCTTTGGGGAGGCCGAGACGTAGGTGGGAATATAATATTAAAATGGATTTGAGGGAGGTGGGATATGATGGTAGAGACTGAATTAATCTTGCTCAGGATAGGGACCAATGGCGGGCTTATGTGAGGGTGGCAATGAACCTCCGGGTTTCTTAAAACCCAGTAAGTAAAGTAAACTGAATTCAGAAATCATTTTCAATAATGAACTCTTTGAACCGAATCGCCTTCTCAAGTGTGCATTTTCAGTTGAGCTTAGACGAGTGAGTGATGGCATATTCTCATGATATCGAGCTTGCATACGAGCAGGACGACACTCTCAAGATCTACTACATCTACTGTAAGGTAGTTTCATAATCCATTTCTGCTTCCACCGTCGCAGGCAGCATTTTACCGGCTGATGCTCGAACTGTCGCCGGGGAGCCAGATCCCGTGCTACGGTAGCCATATATAATATATATTAAGGATCCTGCATTGAAAACAGTATTTCAAATGAAGTACTGTACTCTAATTTCACTATTTCTTAAAGGAAAGTTTAGAATATTCATGTAGGCTTATTGCATTTTCAGTATAATGATAATTATAATTTATCTATCTAAAACTGGTTTAACAATGTATACAGATCTTCCAGTGCCCAATATTCTAGTTTTTTTTTTTTAAATTAATTTTGAACATTCTCTCCATTCTTCTCTGTTAACGCGCTGTCCTTCCTCCAATCTTCTTTCCTTCATAGTTGTTTTAATTCCATGAATCCAAGTAGTATTAGATCTCCCGCTCTTTAACCTCTCGAGCGGCAAACATTCCAACAACCTTTTTTGGAAATCGTTCTTCACTCATCCTTTTTACATGACCGTACCATTGCAATTGCTTATGTTGCACATAATCCAGTATTGAATTTTTTACTCCCATTTTATATTATATTATTTCTAATTTTGATCTTTTTCGATATTATAGCCGATCTCCTCCAAAAGTCCTCTTCCATAAATAATAAAATTTAGAAATTTCTTGATGTTTCAGCTGCTAAGTTTCTGTTCCAAATGTTGCTATGCTTCTTACCATTGCTCTAAAAATGTGTGATTTATTTTCTTTGGTAGTGCTTCTTTAAGGTTTATATTGCTGATTTTCCCATTGTTAATAATAATAATAATAATAATAATAATAATAATAATAATAATAATAATATAATAATAATAATAACAACAATACATCTTGATAACAGTAATAATAATAAGTATAATAATAAAATAATAATAATAATAATAATAATAATAATAATAATAATAATAATAATTGGGGCTAAGAAGGATAAAGTTACAGGAGAATGGAGAAAGTTACACAACGCAGAACTGCACGCATTGTATTCTTCACCTGACACAATTAGGAATATTAAATCCAGACGTTTGAGATGGGCAGGGCATGTAGCACGTATGGACGATTCCAGAAATGCATATAGAGTGTTAGTTGGGAGACCGGAGGGAAATAGACCTTTGGAGAGGACGAGACATAGGTGGGAGGATAATATTAAAATGGATTTGAGATAGGTGGGATTTGATGATAGAGAGTGGATAATCTTGCAGAGGATAGGGACCGATGGCGGGGTTATATGATGGCGGCAATGAACCTTCGGGTTCCTTAAAAGCCATTTGTGAGGAAGTAGGTAAATAATAATAAAAGGTCATGATAGTATAGTAGTGGTAGTAATAGTATTTTATTTAACGATACTTAGCTGTGGCTCAGTCGCTTAAGGCGCTTGCCTGCCGGTCTGAAATTGCACTCTGAGCCCGAGTTCGATACCCGCTTGGGCTGATTATCTGGTTGGGTTTTTCCGATGTTTTTCCCCAACCTTAAGGTGAATGCTAGGTAATCTATGGCGAATCCTGGGCCTCATTTCGCCAAATACCATCTCGCGATCATCAATCTCATCAACGCTAAATAACTTAGTAGTTGATACAGCGTCGTTAATTAACTAAAAAAATTAACGACGCTTACTGCTGCAGACAGCGTCCAAATTCAACATCGCCGACAACTGACCAATGAATTTTTTCTAAATATTTTTACCAGGTAGATGGTTCTTATTTCCCAACCGGAGGAAACCATGGTTAAGGGATTTATCTCACTATAATATAGAATTAGAACTGTTTTCTTCAAGAAATCTCCATTGCTAGTTGTGTGTAATACTTACAACTCTCTGTCTTTAAACTGTGATTTTTTATTTTATTTTATTTTAATTTTATTTTAGTTGGTTATTTAACGACGCTTTATCAACTACTAGGTTATTTAGCGTCGATGAGATTGGTGATAGCGAGATGATATTTGGCGAGATGAGGCCGAGGATTCGCCATATATTACCTTGCATTCACATTACGGTTAGGGAAAACCTCGGAAAAAACCCAATCAGGTAATCAGCCCAAGCGGGGATCGAACCCGCGCCCGAACGCAATTTTAGACCGGTAGACAAGCGCCTTAACCGACTGAGCGACATCGGTGGCTTTAAACTGTGATTCTCAATTAGACTTCAGTTTAACAGTTGATAAATTTCATACAATATTAAAAATAATTGTATTTCCTTAGATATTTAAATTATGAAGAAATGTATTATAATGTTTTTACTCTAGTTTCTAAATAATTTTGCATCATTATATTGACATTTGGCACTATATTAACTTCAATACTATATTCTAGCATCTATTACCGTTATGTATTTTCTTTCTTTCGTTTGTGTTGTTTGTTTTGTTTTTTTTCTTATTATGTATTTTGTGTATGTATCTATGTACGCCACCTGTAATTGGAAGCCTGCTTCTGTCGGTGGTGGATTTAAATAAATAAATATATGGTAGATTGCCCTAGATCAGTTTTGAACTCCCGAATTTCCGATCTAACGACCAGAATATCAGCCGCCAAAGTATGGTGGAACACTGAACTTTTATCTGTGAAAACATATGCCGTTTTTGTCACACAAAATGTGTTGGCATACCGTAATTATTCTAGAGGAAACTTCACAGTGTTTTGTTCTGTAACGCGAGCTTCATTGAATTGGACGTTAAAAGTTAAATAAGTTTATTTATGGTGGAAGATAAAAAAAAGCATGTAAGCAAGTTATTTGGAAATTTTGAGAGCGTACGTGTGTATTCACCATCACAGAGCGCCTCTGAACGATAGCGATAGTACATAAAACGTAGTCGTTAAATGACATCTTCGCGCCCTTACCTGACACGTGATCGTCTACATTCGAGCGCTATTGCCCTCAAAATAGGTATTCGAGTTATAACACGTGCAGCGACAAACTCGACAGCCATGTTGCTCCACTGTTACGAAAAACATCTTCTAACAAACAAATCGGTGAGGTTTATGTAAAAATATGCTAATTTTATAAGGCGAGTCAAATCTAAGGGACCGGCGTTCCTCACACTACAGCATGCAAGTGATCTTTCGCGTAAGTAGCCGGTTATTTAAGAACAATTTAATGAGATTGTTTCTCGAAATGGTTTAATCTTAAGTGATAAAATAGATATTGCAACAGAATTTAACTCCTATTTTACAAACATTGGCTTGGATATTGTATCTTCTATAAAAAATAACAATTTTCTTAGCAATGTAACTTCAGTAAATGTTTGTAGGTATCTTTACCCCGTAACAGATGACGAAATAATTAAAATAGCCAAAACTTTAAAAAATAATGTATCACCCGGTCCTGATAATATAAGTGCTAAAATACTTAAGATGGTTATCAATTATACTGCCAAACCTCTAACTCATATTTTTAATTTATGTTTTCTAACTGGCAAATTCCCAAATAAATAAAAAAATGCAATTGTGAAACCTATTTTTAAAACAGGAGACAGAAGAAATATGTACAATATTAGATCAGTATCATTACTTTCATGTATTTCAAAATTACAAGAAAAATGTATTAAAGTTCGATTAATGAATTATCTTGATAAACATAATATACTAAGTGATATTCAATTTGGTTTTCGAAAAAAATTCAGTACAGATAATGCAATATATCAAGTTACTAAAAAAACTGTTAGAGAATTTGATCAAGGTAACAAATGTATTGGTATTTTCCTGGAGATAAGAAAAGCATTTGATACAGTGAAACATGATAGCTTAATTGAGAAATTAGACTTATTTGGAATCAAAGGTAATGCTTTAAACTTAATTAAATCGTATCTTAACGACAGAATTCAAATAACGAAAATTGGCAATTATTCAAGTGAACCGTTAATTATTAATATAGGTGTTCCCCAAGGCACAGTTCTAGGCCCTATTCTATTTTTAATATATATCAATGACTTATTAAAAATTGACTTACAACAATACAATGGTGTTCACTATTCTTATGCAGATGACACAGTTTTACTTTTTGGTGGAAAAACCTGGTATGATGCATATAATAATTCAAATAATGGACTTAAATTAATAAAAAAAAATGGTTTGACATAAATTATCTTCCTATCAACGAAAATAAAACCATAATTATTCCATTCTCATTGTCTGAAAAATGTAACAAACCTCCTACATCTATACTAAGTATTAAATTACATAATTCTGATTGTTGTTTTATACAGTGTAAATGTCCGATTATTAAAGAGTCCTCTGAAGTTAAGTATTTACGCATAATTTTCGATAACCATTTAAAAAGGAACCAACACATTAATTACCTTTTTAATAAATTACGTAAAATAGTATATTATTTTGTTTTATTGAGGAATTACTTGAATAATTTCGAGGGAAAAATTGTTCCGGAGCCAGGTATCGAACCCGGGACCTTTGGTTTAACGTACCAACGCTGCACCACTGAGCTACTCGGGAACTCTAACCGACACCGATCCAATTTTTCCCTCTATATCCACAGACCTCAAAGTGGGCTGACAACCGTCAAGCAACCAACTTCGAGTGCACACTAACTCCGTGTGACTTAAATTGTGGTTTTCTGTTAAAGAAGAGTGACGTGTATTATGCAAATCAAGATTTTCAGGTATAACTCCCTCTAAAGTTGATTTGAATAATTTTCCAGGGAAAAATTGTTCCGGAGCCAGGTATCGAACCCGGGACCTTTGGTTTAACGTACCAACGCTCTACCACTGAGCTACTCGGGAACTCTAACCGACACCGATCCAATTTTTCCCTCTATATCCACAGACCTCAAAGAGGGCTGACAACCGTCAAGCAACCAACTTCGAGTGCACACTAACTCCGTGTGACTTAAATTGTGGTTTTCTGTTAACGAACAGTGATTTGTATTATGCAAATCTAGATTTCAGGTATAACTCCCTGTAAAGTTGATTTGAATAATTTCGAGGGAAAAATTGTTCCGGAGCCAGGTATCGAACCCGGGACCTTTGGTTTAACGTACCAACGCTCTACCACTGAGCTACTCGGGAACTCTAACCGACACCGATCCAATTTTTCCCTCTATATCCACACACCTCAAAGTGGGCTGACAACCGTCAAGCAACCAACTTCAAGTGCACACTAACTCCGTGTGACTTAAATTGTGGTTTTCTGTTAACGAACAGTGACGTGTATTATGCAAATCAAGAATAACAGAAAACCACAATTTAAGTCACACGGAGTTAGTGTGCACTCGAAGTTGGTTGCTTGACGGTTGTCAGCCCACTTTGAGGTCTGTGGATATAGAGGGAAAAATTGGATCGGTGTCGGTTAGAGTTCCCGAGTAGCTCAGTGGTAGAGCGTTGGTACGTTAAACCAAAGGTCCCGGGTTCGATACCTGGCTCCGGAACAATTTTTCCCTGGAAATTATTCAAATCAACTTTAGAGGGAGTTATACCTGAAAATCTTGATTTGAGGAATTACTTGTCAATAAGTTTATTACGTACAATATATTTAACTTTATTTCAATCCATAATTATGTATGGAATTATAGGATGGGGTAGCTCGTTTAAATCCAATTTTAATCCACTTTATTTATTACAGAAGAAAATAATTAAAATATGTCTTCATAAACCTATTGATTTTCCATCTCAAAATTTGTTTCTAGACTTTAATGTACTTAACGTAAGACAAGTTTATTATATTGTATTAATAAAATTCATACATAAAAATCGAAATAATTTTGAATTGTATTCTCATAGTTATGAAACAAAAGGTATGAATTCTTTAAGATTGTTTGAACCAAAATGCAACACTGTTAGAGTATTTAATCATAGTAGTAATTTAGGCCCAAGAATATATAACAAATTTATATTTAAATATCCTAATCTTGTCAATTCTAATAGTTCTAGTATTCAATTTAAAAAGTTATGTATGGATTTTACAAAAATTGAAAAATTGTAAATTTAAATTTATATGCTATAATTGCACAGTAGACATATGGCAAATTGTATTGTATAATTATTAATTTCAATTCAGGAATCCGCCCCTGAGCACGAGTTCTGCTCTTTCAGGGGCGAGCTAAAGTTTTTCTGTATATATTATATTTTATGTTACGATTATTAGCAAAAATAATAAATAAATTTAAGTGGAGAGAATGGTTAAAATAAATTGTGGTGAAAACCCAGTGAAATAAAAAATCCTTTAAAATACACTCTGATACTTAAAAAATGTTTCCATAAAACTTATCACAGCCACCGGCGTAGCTCAGTCAGCTAAGGCCGATTCGAAGTTGCGCTTGGGCGCGGGTTCGATCCCCGTTTTGGCTGATTACTTGGTTGGGTTTATTCCGAGGTTTACCCCAATCGTAAGGCGAATGTCAGGTAATCTGTAAAGAAATTATCGCACTTTTATGGTTTTGCGACCACTGCGACGCCATTTTTAGAACTCTGTTGCACATGGTATTTAAATTACACTTAAACTGTGATTGCAATTTTCCGTAACTTTAAATTAGTCAATCTTTTTCCTTCAAAATATCTACTCTTTGATATGTGAAAAATATATTACATAAAATTTTATGAGCATTTATGACCTTGAAATCATTCTTAAATTACACCAAACTTTATTGCAATTACCCGTAACTCTAAAGGCTGGTTCACAATAAACCGGGAACGGAAACGATAACACAACGAAAACGGAAGTAATGTTAAAATATATGTAGGGGATGGTTGCCTATATTGGACCAGTTTTTCGTTTTTTAATCCCATATCTTTAATAATGATTCAATTAAATCAAAATATGTTCTAGTACATTCTAAATTCTATGTACTTTCATCCTATAATGTTATATTTTAAATTACACAATCCCTAATAAATATAAAAGTGTAAAACCAAAATCATGGAAATGGTCCAAATTGGGAAACCGGTTGCCTAATTTGGACTCATAATGTCTCAATTTGGACCTCTAAAAATACATTAGTAATAGTAAACAAATAAGCAGAAGAAGGGTATTTATTATAAATAGCTTCAATTCACCAAATTTTACGTTAAAATGTATCAGATATTAACATTTGGTGAAAGAAGTTACACAATTCTCTGAACTTTGATGAAAAATTAAAGAAAAAAAAGATAAATTAATTACAGAAACACTATTGCATTTAAGCTGATTGTTATACTCAGAATATTTCTCTTTGCACTGAATTAGTTTTATATTAGTTGCTTGTCTTGGTTACATAGCCTATTTCAAAATTACAGAAAAACTCATACAAAAGTAAAAAAAAGCAAAAATGTTACATAGAACTGGAAAGTCCCCTGTATGGCTACGAAACTCCTGTGAGTAAGAAAACGTAGACATATAAAAATAAGAAGCTGACATGATTTCCTCTTGCATTTAAAAAGTTACCAGTTTCAGTAAAGAACCCCGCCGCATTGACAACACAGACTACTGTGGTGTTTATACCTCTTTCACCACTTATGGCTCCGACTTGGTGCTTCTCTTTCTGGTCTATAACTTTCTGTTGCCTCTTTTGCACTGTTGTAAACCCAGATTGGTCAACGTTGAACACAGTGTTTGCTGTGACAGTTTTTTCCAGTAAGTTGGAAAACTGATTAACACTCTACCTATTGAACTCTTTAGTTCGAGCCATTGATGTCCCTTCTGGGTGACAGAAAGAAATTTTTGAGTTTCGCTTCATGGAAGCACAGAACCACTTCTTTCCGGCATTTTTTGTCCTTGTTAAAGGTGTAGGGAGCATCATATTTCTCTGCGACATCAAAAGAAAGCTTATGCTCATCTTTGATAGTCAACCTATCAAACCTTTCTTCAAACAAGAGATGTGGTCGGCAATAACTTTTTCCATATCTCAATTGAAAGTTGCTTCCCTTCAAGAAGGATTTCATTGGAAATCGTTTATACAATCAGCATGTCTCTTTGCTTAGCCTGTGGCACTCCATACATGCGAGCACACTCGTTGAGTCCATAGTCACCATTCCTTTATGCTGCTACCGCCATCTTCAAAGTATCATTTCACTTCCAGTAGGTTCCCCTTTTTGACATCTTGGAAACATAAAGACACAGAATCCCCCAATACATTACTTTTTCTTAACGTTGACCCTAATATAATGCTTTATATTCATGTTGAAAAAAATATTAACAGTTTCCTAAATTGGACCAGTCCAATCCAGGCAACGCGCAGAGGTCCAACCTAGGCAACTTGTTCACTTATGCAGACAGACGACACTAAACAAACACATGAAATTAAAAATTAGTTTTAATACACGCAGATAGTAGCTAATGAAAAATACTTGGAATGTATAGTATAGAAATTGTTATTACTTACTCCCACTGTATACAGAAGCTTAAGATCCGTAGCGTAAAAATTGTAAGAGAAAACACCAAAACACGTTAACGGCAGTCCTATTCGCTAAGATGGCTGCAGCTCACTGAACTTCAAAATGAGTACCTTAGGCAGCGTTAGCAAGCAGTGGTGCCATCTGAAATGTTTGAAATACTTCTATATATGGAAATACAACTGCGGTCCAATTTAGGCAACGGTCCAATTTCGGCAACTCTCCCCTATTTAAATGTGAGCATTCACAATAGTTAATTTTGAATGATCATATTTAAATACATTTATTTTAACAATATTTCCGTTCTCGTTGTCGTTTCCGTTCCCAGTTTATTGTGAACCAGCCTTAAGTTTTTGCTTTATTACATGCAGGAAATTATATAACTCCGGAAATATTAACGCTAAGTGTGATTTTTGGTACACACAATTGTTAGGATATTATAAAACTGTTACTTTAAATAGAAATTTGTTATTTTTTTGCATTACGTGCCTCCATATTACTACGAAAGTACCTCTAAAATTTGTTTTACTGTACTATGCGCGCGTCATAAAAATTATAAATATCACGTTGCATCCGTTGATTTTCTAGCGCGTTTTGGCAAATTGAGATTAGACTTGTCATTAAGCGAGGCATTTAAAATATCAACTGAAAAATACAATGAAGTTGTGAAAAGAAAGAGATGTACTGTCTCGTTTAATAAGTGCAGTGTTACTTGGCTCAGCAAGAACTTCCGTTTAGGGGTAGGGATAAGTTCGATAGCTGTCAACAGGGGCAATTGTGTGGAACTTTTACACCTCCTTGCGCAAACTGATGACAATTATTTAGACCATCACCTTCAGACTGTTACCACAGTCTAGTATATACAGTCACGAAGCTTGAGTTGTGAGGATGCTAGGAACAATAGACTGTGCCGGTATTATTTCGCATTGTCTGTAATGGGGCGATATTAGCGATCCTAGTGGTTTGTAACTGTCTATGGATGCATATTTACTACGTATTGAGCTTCGTGACTGTACAGTATATACTAGACCAGGCCTGCACAAACAGCGCTCAACGAGCGCGCGCGCTTCTTCGGAGCGGGAGAGCGGTGTTTACCGCTCGCCGAAACGGAGAGGAAGATCAAAGACGTTTTATAGTTTAGGAAGGTACGTCAGAATGACATAGACTTGCTATAGGTAGAGGAGAAGGGAAATGACCACTCAATTATCTAGTGGAGTGCAGTGTGTAGGCCTATTCTCAGTAACTGTTTCACGTTGCTTACCTACTGCTACAGTACAGTATGGAGGAATCTAAGGGCCGTATTCTTAGATATTTTTAGCGCGGGTTTCCGGTGGATGATCAGCGTTTTTCGTATTAGCGATAGGATATGATTTGAATTCTGTACAAGTAACCAGTGGATAGCCGGGGCTAGCTTAGTACGCTCGTAGCGCGTGCTGCGAAATGTCTATGAATAGCATCCTATAAGACGGAACGTAACATTTAACATTTAACGATTTACAGCTGGGACTTATTGATCTTAAATGTGGCCTAAAGGCTAAAGATCGTTTGAATAATACTACTAGCCTGGTTGAGTTTTACAAGCCTAAACATTAGCAATAATATCCACGACTACACAGGCTGGCTGTGAAAATGATTGCTATGTTTGTCTCAACATTTATATTTGTGAGCAACTGTTTTCTATAATCAACTTTAATAAAGGCAGACATCGAACATCTGTAACTGATGTTTCATTACGATCAGTAGGCTACTGTTCCTTTCAGCTGCCAACAGCATAAAACCTCGTTTTGATGTACTGATAAATAAAAATGTAACAAATTGATATTGTACATTTAATTAGCTATAGAATTTCTATTACTTCTGTAAAATAAATATTTCTTTATTAATTAATAATAGTTCAAGATAGTTTTGCAAACATTGAACGGGAATTAATTTCATAAACACTCGTAATAGGACTTCCTTTTGTGTACATTTTGTACGAGATCGCCCCTTCTTCCAGTCCACCCTATACAGAGCGCAGCTAATATCTGCATTCCGCTCGTGAGCTGTGAGCCGGCTCGGAGAGCGCAAACCTTTTGCAGGCCTGTGCTAGACTGTGGTGTTACTTTGTTTTCTATGACATCAAATGATATTCAGAATGACTTAATTGAATGTTATTAGTGACAATCAAAATTTATTTCATGTGCCGTCTGTGCTTATCCTTATTTAACAACTATGTTGGTTTTACAATATTTTTGTTACATAATATATCAATTGAACGTTTTCGGCTCTATAGAGCCATCATCAGAACCACGTATGCCCATATGTATGATATAAGTACACAATATATTGCCGCACAAGTGAACTCAATTAATATTAAATAACATGCTTCTGTGTAAAATCGATGATTATATGGCAATAATTACATTATAAACACAAAACGGCTATGTTGGCCGTATTCAAATGTTAAAATTTTTAATGTTAAAATTACATAAAATGCTTTAAAATTATAATCAGAAGTAGTAGTTGTCATATTTGATGTCTATGTGGATTTCCATAATTTGTTGGTAGCTGGATGCGACAACTGTGGGGGAAGAAAATATCGAATGTAATGTCTACTCAGAGTTACAATGATGCACATTACCAGAGCAAAGTGTACATACATCTCACAATGCTATTATTGCCTTGATCTTAATAAATAATAATAATAATAATAATAATAATAATAATAATAATAATAATAATAATGATTTATTTAACCTGGCAGAGTTAAGGCCATACGGCCTTCTCTAACACTCAACCAGGAGTAAAGACTGCGTTACAAAAACACTACAAATTAACAAATTACACTACAATTTTACACACAAAACTGAATAAGATAATAATAATAAAAAATAAGCAACAATTAAGAAGAAATCAGACATAATATATAACATACAGAAAGAAAGAAAAAAGCATAATAATATGTGAACAGCAGGTCAAAATAAATGAGGCATACAAAAAAAGACAATTATTCATAATAATAATAATAATAATAATAATAATAATAATAATAAAGAATAGTAATAATGATAATAATAATAATAATAATAATAATACTAATACTAATAGTAGTAATAAAATAGTGCAGTACAAAATATACAGTGAATACAATATTTCTTAGTACACACAATAAGGAAAATTAAGATTATATATAGCTCAACTTATCAAATTAGAGATATAACATTATCGGAAAATATGAAAACAAAAATATAAAATAAGTTGAATATCATTAGAACATAAAAAAAAAATGTGAATACGTGGAAACATGCAATACAACACTTGTCATAATAGTAAGTTAGTTTGGCAACTCGTCATAAGATAATTTTCTAACTTGGATTTGAAAGAATTCAATGTTCGGCAGCCCTTGACTTCAGGCGGCAGAGAGTTCCAGTGACGAGAGGTAGCAACAGTGAAGGATGAGGAATACAGAGACGATGCGTGAAGTGGAATTTCTAGCGTGTTATCGCGTTGTGATCGAGTATTAATATTATGATAGCGAGAGAGAGTATGAAATCGAGCGAATAAATAATAGGGGGATGAAGAGTGCATAATTCGATATGAGAGAGAAAGTGAGTGCAGATTTCTCCTCTCATGTAACCTAAGCCATGATAACTTCTCGAAAGAAGGTGAGATATGATCATAGTATCGAACATTACAAATGAAGCGGACGCACGCGTTATGAACACGCTGTAGTTTCTGAGCGGAATCAATCCTGAGATCACTGAACAAAACGTCGCAATAATCGAAGTGAGGTAGAATGAGTGTCTGTACCAGCGTCTGTTTTAATTTAGATGGATAATGATACAATCTTTTTAGTGAATGAATCTATTACAGGACATCTCGTGTAGAGATTTCATATGTACGCAAGCGCACGGAACAGTTGTCTTTTAATTAAAAGTTTGAATTTTTTTATAAGACCGGATTTTATGTAAAATTAATAAGAGAAATATAATTGACTATGTCTTGGATTGTATGAATTTAACTTACTATGTTGAGTGTAACGGATGTGTTCTTTTGTAAATTTTGATTGTCAATAATAACAAATTAGTTTATCGGTCTCATCATGCCTTTTAAATTTAATTGAATGTGTTTTTCGCGTTTTGATTAAAGAAATTAAAAATTAAATTAGTGAAACGAGTTCTATTGCTGTGGTCATGGATGAATCGACAGACATGTCCAATAAGTAACTGTTGTCGAGGAATAGAATTGAAATACAAGTAGGCGCAACACAATTTCTGGCGGCTCTTCAAAAACAGCACTTTCAGGAATTTTTCCCCGAAATTTATTATTACTATTCCTATAATCCTGTTATTCTTCGTATAATTCTACAGAGTGATTTATATAGAACTGACACATTTCTTTCTTTAATTATTCCGTTGGAAATTCATTCAATGACCCAATTTTAGCACCAAATTAAGCAGAATGTTCTGGAGTTTCGATTCCTTGTCACTAGATGCGCAGATGTTTATGTTTTATTCCTATTGTTGGCAGCTGTTTTCGACATTTTGTGTCAACGTGAAAATGCAGTACACATTAAATCAACGACTCTTCCTTGTGAAGCAATACTGGATTACGAATTCAATTACAGCTACTCAAAGGGCATACCAGAGATAATTTGGTGTTCGCAATCCTCCCAAAAGAAACACAATACTGGGACTGGTAAACAAATTGGAAACAACTGGATCTCTGGTGAGTGAAAAGGGCAAGCATCGTTCATCTAGGCTTCCCACGGTTGTTGTTGACGTAAGAGCACGACTGGAGCAGTCACCCAAAAAAATCAGTAAGAAGTTTGTCGCAGGAGACAGGGTACACCTACTCAATGTCTCAGAGAGCCTAAAGCCATATAGGGTTACGGTTGTTCATCAGCTACAGGAACCAGATAAGGATAAAAGATTGAATTATTGTTGTTGGTTTCAGACGTTCATTGTGCAAAATCCTGCCATATTGTCCATCACATGGTTCACAGATGAAGCATGGTTCCATTTATCCGGTTATGTGACGACCGAATAATTTCCAGGAACCTGTGGCCACCGAGATCTCCGGATTTGACAACGCCGGACTTCTTTCTATGGGGTTACTTAAAAGACAGGGTTTACGCCAAACGTCCCCAGACATTGGACGATCACACAAGAGATTCAAACTAACAACAGAGTCCTCCAACGAGTGGCCAGTAACATGGAACGACGTGTTGAGTTGTGCCTTATGCAGGATGGAGGACATTTTCAACATTTGCTATAGAGGTAAATAATCTCCCAAAATGCCTCTACATTTTAGGTATCATAAGTTGTCGCTAGCACAATTCGTTTTGAAACAATTAATTAAAGAAATGTGTCAGTTCTATATAAATCACTCTGTATATATTGCATATTGTTTTTGGAAGGAAGGTATTTCTTTTTCGTAAAACGTCAGTAGAACGCTCGAAAGAAATTCATCCTCTCCTCGACTGTGGTATCATTTTCGAACCGGCAACGCCCAGGAAATTCCCGCGCCACGCCACTGCACAGAACTGACATTAACGACTAGGGACTGATTTAAATAATATTTAGTGCATTAAAGAAAGCATTTCATTACTACCTTTCGTAATAAACTAATAGATGACAGGATAGTATTTTTTTTTAACTTTTTTCCTATTTGGTGTAAAATATTAATTTTTTGTATTTAGACAGCTCATAGCAGTGGAAACTCAACCAAATAAAAATAAAAAAAATAAAAAAATTTGGGGGTCCAAATTTGGAAAAAAAAATATACCCAATGCAGGATTGTACTAAAACCGATATATCTAAACCGATTTTAAAGATAGATTCAAACACTTTATTGCAATGTATTTGCAAAGGCATATTCTACAAACTGCCTGTAACGGAATTTTTATATTAGTCCCTACGTTTGTAAAATAAACAATTAAAATTTAATAATAATTTTCTGGTTTCCTTTCTTGCAAACAAACGGACATATTTTTAAAATGAAATCAGTTAACAAAATTATCTTACAGAGAAACGTTTCCTAATAGTCTAAAGAATGTGTGTTCTAAATTTCATGCACGTATCTTTAATAGTTCAGAAATTATATCCATTTTTGTCTGGCAATGTAGCAAAAAAGAAGTTACTGGAAACCGATAAAAGTGGGCGTGTGATTTAAAAATCCATAGCGCAGGAAGTTTAAAAATGACGTCTCAACATCCGATAAGGGCACAAATACCCAAAAAATGTTATGCAATGCATTCCACACATATTAAAGGGTATTTTAAAGAAAAACATTTTTTTTATTTAATTTACCGGAAACAACAATAAAAGTGGGCGAGTGATTTAAAAATCCATAATGCAGGAAGTTCAAAAATGGCGACTCAACATCCGGTAAGGGCACAAATACCCACAAAATGTTACGCTATGCATTCCACACATATCACAGAGTATTTTAAAGATTTTTTTTTTTAATTTACTCATTTTTCACCAAAAAATACCATCCTCTCCCCTTAAATGACAATAAAAATGCTTTCGAAGATGTAGTCAGGGACACGTCACAGAACTGGTATTTCCACACTTAGAGTTGCTGCTCAGGCATAATATGATTTAATTACAATTGTCCAAATAATAATTAAATTATTACAACGTGAAGATTGTCATTGTTTTAGTAGGTAACTTCCACGCAGTTGCATAATAAGTTTCGAGAACATGTTTTGGCCAATTTCGTAATTTCTAGCCATAAGGATTCCTCGGATAAGAGGGGTACTGTATTAACTGATTTACTCAGCATGCTTATCTTTTGTCAGCGGATAATTGCTTTTCTGGTTCTTTCTTTAAGGGGTTAGGTACAGCTTACAGCAGTAAAATTTTTGGAAACATTCAACATTTTTTTTTCCCTCCATTACTGTATATTGTACAATAATGAAAATTGGTATGTGTAAAACACAGTCCTTCTGTTACATTAAGCAAATATTTTTACGGTTTAAAAAATATTTATATAAATATATATTTTTTTCAAAATTCAAAATGGTGGCAGTTTACTGTGCAGTGATGAAGCGTTTCCCTCATAACTCATAAACTTGTTAACTTTTTCATGTTCTTTCTCTTTTATTTTATTGCTGAAACTCTTGTTTACAATATCATACACTTTCAACTACATTCATTAATAAATAATATTTTTGTTATTTTTTGTTAGAAGAAAATACTGATATTTGACCATTTTTAAAAGAATTTATTTTTTATCAGACAAACTATCAAAGTTAGAGAAGTAATCTTACATCATATTGTAGATATGACATGTATAAACACAAATACAAAATTTCATCATAGAATGTTGAATAGTTTTTTAGTTATGTGGAAAACGTGTTATCACTGCACAGTGAACTGAATTTTGAAAAAATGTAAATAGTTTCTTTTAACTAGTAAAAATATTTTCTTCATATAGCAGAAGGACAGTGAACTATAACAATTTTGTTGGGCCACCTGTGCTTATCTTCTTAAATAGTTTTTATAACATTAACGTTTTCGATACTACTTATAAAGTATCATCATCAGATGGTAGTGCATTATGTTGACAATATGTAACGAAAACCTAGCCTCATGGTATTTTTTATGAATTTACTATTTGGTTTCATATTACTTATCGTAATGTCTAAGCCTTGTTAGAGTTAACATAGTGGTAGTCCGTTGTGATTTCTTAGCCTAGGTCAGTGTTTCTAGTTCACAATAAAATACAATTGAAATGCGATATAATAGTACATTATGCAACGAGCCTATAATGAAGGTAATTAAGAAGCGAGTATGGATATTTATGAAACGAGTGCAAGCAAGTTTCATAATTTTCATACGAGCTTTTTAATTACCATTATAGGCGAGTTTCATACGACTTTTTATGCTCGACCATATTTCTAACTTGATATTATTAATTTTCTTTGTATCTCACCTTGTCCAATGTCCCGTATGTTGTGAGATGTGCGCAGACGCGAAAGTATTGATTTTTTCCGAGGAACAGATGTTCATATTTACCTTGCTAGGCCATAAGAACCTACAGAGATAACATTGAAATTAAATTAGACATTGAAAAACGAGATGACAAATGGAATTTATTTGAATATTATTTACAATTAACGCTAATTATTATAGTAACAGAACATAACCTTCTGCGACAGTATTGGATTTCCAGCCTCCGTGACTTTTCGCTAATTCTCTTTCGATTGCATATCCGAGCATAATCGATACTTGCGGTTTTATAACGGTAGAAAGCTGACCTGTCATTGGCTGAACAGTTGTAACCTGAGTCGTCATTGGCTGAAAGACATGACCTTTAATGAGTAGGTGTACTTTAATGACATGCATTAAAGTTCTGCTACCAGGTGTATAATTATTACATTTCGGGATGGTCGAGCATAAAATACAATAAGATACAGTTTAAACAATTTAAAACACTATATAAAATATAACATGTAAAGTTCTATATGAGCTTGTTGGAATGGCTGTGTTGGTCAGTCGTTTATGCCGTTAAATAGGGCGGTTTCTGCTTGTCCTAATTCAAAAATCATTGTCTGGAAAAACGGAGCACTTTTTGATGTCGCTGAATTTCTATAGTTGTCTATGCTGTGTGTTGTTATTAAGAACATATTGGGCTTTTCACTTATAGCACTTATCACTCTAACTTAACTATTTAAAATTCATTAATGTTTACTAATATGCAAGTATCGGTGATTAGACGTATGTGGTTAAAAGCGGTTTAATGTCGAGCTCCGTGAATCTAGCAAAGCCGTGCGTGTCTGCAACAAATACATATTATTAATAATATATTAATTCGATGTTTTATTTTTTGTTTGGAGGCTAGGTTTTCATGACATATTGTCAACATAATACACTAACTTCTGATGATGATACATGAGTAGTATCGAAAACGTTAATGTTATAAAAAAGTATTTAAGAAGGTGGCCCAACAAAATTGTTATAGTTCATAATAGTAGCTTATCGGCACACAACAAAATGAAAGTGAGAAGGACAGTGTTTTACACATACCAATTTTCATTATTGTACAATATACAGTAATGGAGAAAAAAATGTTGAATATTTCCAAAATTTTACTGCTGTAGCTGTACCTAACCCCTTAAAGCGAAATGAAAAGAACACATCAGCATTATGATCCAATAGACTGGCACGTTGGCTCAGTGCTAGTACATTGAAATTATAAACTAGGAAGACTAGGTTCAAACCCCTGTCGATCTAACCATTATTTATAAATTTGTGTTGGGCAAGGCCATGGTCCAAGGAACACAGCAGTTTTTCTCCGAGTACTCCGGTTTCCCTGTGACATCCAATCAATTCATCATCATCATCATCATCATCATCATCATCATTAGGGCTAGGATTTTGATGACCTATAAATCATGAAAAAATGTCCTAAAAACAATGCATTTATGACCTAAAAATCTTTCAAAAATGCCCTAAAAAATTGTTCGTACATAACTGGCTTAGTAGGAAAAGAGGTTTTGTACTACTTAATATTTAGACTAGTAATTAAATTAAATTCTAGTACCAATATTTAAGTTTATTTAATTTTACATAATTTTTTCTAATTGTAAGTGGTACATTTAAATTAATTATTTTTTTTTACCTGATGTAGTTTCCATGTAGCCCACTACAACGCCACTCTTTATCTGGAATTAGCAGGTATAAAGGAGTCTGTCTATATTGAAGGGGTGGTTGGAGTGTACTACGTTAAAATGGCAATATTTGTGTAAAAAGCGATTAAAATATTATACAAAGTAATGGGTATTAGCCACCGGCGTAGCTTGGTCGGTTACGGCGCTTGCCTTCCGATCCGAAGTTGCGCTCGGGCGCGGGTTCGATTCCCGCTTGGGCTGATTATCTGGTTGGGTTTTTTTTCGAGATTTTTCCCAACTGTAAGACAAATATCAGGTAATCTATGGCGAATCCTCGGCCTCATCTCGCCAAATATCATATCACTATCACCAATTCCATCGACGCTAAATAACCTCGTAGTTGATACAGCCAAGTAAAGAAATAATGGGTATTAATGGACAAAATTGAGGAAAAGAAGGCAGAGGACGGACACTGGAAAGTTTTCTTTTCTCAATCGTGCTATCAGGGACTGGAATGCTTTACCTGCAGACTTACTAAAGACTTTACCAACAACCAAAAATGTATTTAAAAATAGGCTTAAGGACCTTACTAATAGACGGTAATTATACACAGTGTTTAAAGGGTGTAAATGATATTTTGTTATTGAAGTGTTGTATCAGTGAAGAAGTATGTCGTGTCAGTGAAGTGTGCTGTGTAAGTGAAACGTGTTCCTGTCAGTGAAGCTTTATAGTTTATAGTGGCAGTGCAAAGTATTTGAACAGTGAAATGTTTTTGAAGTGTTAGTGAGATCAGGATAGAATCAGTGAAATGTGCCGTAGTTCCAGTGCAGTGAGTGAGTTGACAACGAAATGAGTGTAATTTGAAAGGTACTTGTGCAGATATGAACATATCATACTCGTGGGTTTTAGTTCGATCTTAGTTTTAAGAAACAAATTAGATTTATTTCAAATGTTATTTTAAGTGATCGTTTCATTTAATTTAGTATATTCCCTGTTATTATTAATATTATTATTATTATTATTATTAATTGTATTTTTAATTAATAAGTTTATTATTGTCATTATTGTGTGTAATTAGTTACCACTGCCACCTGGTATATACCCACTGCAGTGTGAATACATACATACATACATACATACATACATACATACATACATACATACATACATACATACATACATACATACATACATACATACATACATATGTACATACAAAATATCAAAGGAAATAAATATTATTTTATATTGATAATGGGGATTTATGGTCGAAATTAAATGAAAATGCCTAAGAAATGTCCGAATAAAACAAAAGATGCTCTTATGAGTTGTAAGAGGCAAAAAAAATGCCCTAACAAATATGTGTTAAAACACTCAGTTTATTAAATAACATATAAATACTAAAGCAGCTATGTTTCTGTTACTAGAAAAAAGATGCAAATTCATCAAAATCCTAGCCCTAATCATCATCATCATCATCATCATCATCATCATCATTCATTTATTCATTACGAATGTATTCTGTAACTGGATACTGGATATGTATTATGTATTCAATAACAGTTTGAATTACAGATGTTATGGTGCTCTGATTTCAAAGAAGGAAGGGATTTAAGTTTAGAAGGGAAAGATGGAGATCTGTTTTGATTTTTTTTTTAGAAATTCCTGGAGGAGCTAAAAAAAAGTAAAACCAGACGGTGTGGCGGTTCCACGCGCAGAAATCCTGCACTTATCAGCGGTTTTGTCCACCTCACTAACTCGTGCTGCAGCTACCACAACATGGAAAGATGGCCGAGTGTTGTTTCCTCCAGATCCCTGTGGCATCTGACAGGAGAAAGATAAATATGCCTTCCTGTACCACACACCCAAAACCGGCGGCAAACCATTTCCAGAATTGGATACGGCCCTCGAGTGCGAACAAAAGCGACTCAAGTTCGCACCACCTGTGAAGCAAATCAATAAACCTATCGGAGAACTCTGTTCCAATACGATCGTGCTTGCCTGAAAATTGCAATAGCTATGCAGGCATTTCTGTCCGATCCCCTGGCGTAATAAATCAATCGCTTTTTTATTGTAACTATATTGATGTTGTTCGTCTATATAAAATAAATTCACTTTTAATTAAATGACAGTGGGATATATGAATATAACTGTCTTACCTACTTACTTATTTACTTACTTACTTACTTGCTGGCTTTTAAGGAACCCAGAGGTTCATTGCCGCCCTCACATAAGCCCGCCATTGGTCCCTATCCTGAGCAAGATTAACCCATTCTCTATCATCATATCCCACCTCCCTCATATCCATTTTAATATTATCTTCCCATCTACGTCTCGCCCTCCCTAAAGGTCTTTTTCCCTCCGGCCTCCCAACTAACACTCTATATGCATTTCTGGATTCGCCCATACGTGCTACATGCCCTGCCCATCTCAAACGTCTGGATTTAATGTTCCTAATTATGTCAGGTGAAGAATACAAGTCTATTTTCTCTTCTGTAGGGGCATGAGCATTTATAACTACGATATCGCACCACCTACCTTTAAGTACTAAATACGATAACCTATCACTGATAAATTCGACCTTTTTTGCTGATTTTATTCTTTTATGAATAAAGAATCCTCTTCCTAATTGGTGATTATCGTTTCCTTCACCATAATACAACAAATAATCTCCTATTTGTATTATGCCATTCCCATCTAACCTAACCTCCTGTACTCCCACAAAGTCTATTCTATATCTAGCTAGTTCTTTTGCTACTAATGTTACCCCCTCCTGTTCTATATAGACTTGTAACATTCCAAGTACCAAATCTCAAAACCGTATTCCTTTGCTGTGGTCGTGCCAGAGAATCAGTTCCATTCCGAGGCTTATGTGAAGGATTCGTAACAAGCTGGTTTTTTACGGTGATGTGTTGTTAGCCCTTCGCCCAACCCCCAAGCTGGAGGACCATCCCTCATCGGCTGTCCGCGACTGCTTATTCAATATATTCACAGCTACCCTCCATATCTGGAGGCCGTCTCCTCGATTCGCAACCTGAGGACGCGCCATGCCGTGTTGATAGGGACCCACAATACATGGGAATATGACTGTCTAGAAATTTTAATGTTAAATCGGTTCATTTGCCGATGATCAAGTCTTCACGAAACCATGACAACAGTCCACAAAAAAGTAAGAAAAATATAAAATATCGTTTAACCATATCTACAGATAATACCAAAACCGTGACATTTAGAGGCAAAGATCTCATAAAATTCAAAATGGTTATAAACAAGAAAACTATACAAGAAAGTATAAACTCTGTCAAATAAATTGGGGTGGACACTATCTTTTGAAATAGAGGGGATGTGACAACACACTCTAAATATTTGCAACTCACAGTCATATATATATATATATATATATATATATATATATATATATATATAATTTTCAAACCCTCCACGACTTCACAGTAAACTATTATGAAACACATTGGCAATACCTAATACAGTAGATGCGAATTCTGAACTTCGAATCAATGAGACAAATTAATTAAGGATCACAGCAGTAGAAATGAAATGTTTAAGGAAAACTGCTAAATGCATATTGACAGAATAAGAAATGAAATTAAGTCATTCATAATGAATTAAAAACCGAATTCTTTTGGACAGAAAACAATGAAATAATACAAAACTACCAATATGTACGGAGAATGAACAGGGACAGAAATCCACCGTTAATTCTCAAAACAGAGAACGCAGGTCAGAAGAAATCAAAGGCGTCCTCTGAAGAAGAAACTCCTGGATGACACGCCTGAAAGGATCATACGGCCCAATCTAAAATAATGTTATAATGTTATGTCTTATTGAACGACACTCGGAACTGCCGATGTTATAGCCTATCAGCGTCGCCTGTGTACCGGAATTTTGTCTCGCAGGAGTTCTTTTACATGACAGTAAATCTACTGGTATGAGCTTGTCGCATTTAAGCAGACTTAAATACCATCGACCTGGCCCGGGATCGAACCCGCAACCTCAGGCATATAAGACCAGCGCTATACCAACTCGCCAACCAGGCCGCCACACGGCTCAATCTATGATGGTCTGGTTTTTATTATTATTATTATTATTATTATTATTATTATTATTATTATTATTATTATCATCACTATTTCTTACCAATGTTTATTATTGTCCCACTAACATTACTTATCCAACTTTCATTATTTACTTCCATGTTGTTTTATGGTCTAGATCAGTAGTGTCAGAGTTGTAAGCTCCAATACCGGTTGTGGAACTAGATCGGAGCTTGAACTTGCTTATGTTTGTGGAAACTCCGGAGCACGCAACCAGTCTAGTGGAGCGCTCCGCTCCGTTTAGTCCCTGTCTGACATCGCTGGTCTAGATATTAATGTAATAACTATGTAACCAATTGCATTTAATTAGAATTAGAGTCTGGCTGGGCGGAAGAGAAGGCCTACTGGCCTTAGCTCTGCCAAATTAAATAAATAAACTATATTATTATTAACATTTCAGTCTTCTCTAAAATTCTTTCGTATAGCGTTCAGCAAGATATCGTTTTTTAATTGTTAGGGGAGAGTCGGGTAGTATCGGACATCGGGTAGTATCGGACAGTGCATTTCTTTCATCTACCACCATATGGTAGTACCTGAATGACATGGTTACGTTTCTCTATGCGACATCACAAAAACGTAACCATGTCAATCAGGTACTATCATCGTGTGGTAGATGAAAGAAACTCATTGTCCGATATTACCCGATGTCCGATACTACCCGACTCTCCCCTAAAGAAGAATGAAGGGTTACTCATTCGTGCCTATTGTAGTGCAAGATAATGTTTTTTTCTAACTCGCAGAAAGACTGAAAAATTACTCATTCGTTTGAGTATAGTGCAAAATATTAAATGCTTTTTCAATTGTTTGGGGACACTGAATTATTACACATTATTGCATAGTGCAATGCAAGTAATTATATTTTTCTAATGTTTGAGAACACTGAAGGGATTACTTATTCGTTCGTAGTGCAGTGTAAGCGTATTTGTTTTCTCTAATTCTATTATTTGAGGACACTGAAAATGTAACTCTTCGTACATAATATAGTGGAAGCTATTGTATTTTTTCTAATTGTTTTAGAGTGGTTTGTAGCATATTGAAACGAAATTCTTTAATTTTAATTTAAGCAAAAATTGGGAGAAAATATCCGACAAGTCATTCCGAACATTTCGGGAGAAATGTTAAGGGAACGCACAGGTGAAATTACTAAATCTTACAGTTTTCATTTTTTTTTCTCAAAGACCAAGGACACCAGAATAAAATTATGTGACACATTTCCTTATTAAGATGCAATAAAGGGCAGGAATTTTTTTCAACGTGATTTTCTTTAATTTTCGACGTGTGGAACCATTTATATATAAATTAATTAAATTAATATATAAATGGTTCCACACGTCGAAAATTAAAGAAAATCACGTTGAAAAAAAAATCCTGCCATTTATTTCATCTTAATAAGGAAACGTGTCACATAATTTTGTTCTAGTGTCCTTGGTCTTTGAGAAAAAAAATGAAAACTGTAAGATTTAGTAATTTCACCTGTGCGTTCCCTTAATAGAATATTTTAGAAAAATCTTCGGAGTTGTTAAAAATGTATTGAAGTAGAAGGACACTTTGATCATGTATTGTGAAACAGGTAAGGTGTAATGTTATAATGTTATGATTTATTTAACGACGCTCGCAACTGCAGAGTTCATATCAGCGTCGCCGGATGTGCCGTAATTTTGTCCCGCAGTTCTTTTACATGCCAGTAAATCTACTGACATGAGCCTGTCGCATTTAAGCACACTTAACTGCCATCGACCTGGCCCGGGATCGAACCCGCAACCTTTGGCATGGGTAAGGTGTACTTTTATTAGTTTTATCGGAATAAATTACAGGTATGTTCACCATTGATAACAGAGCAAAGAGAGGAATCAACTATGTAAGAACACCAATAATGGCGATGGAATTGGATAAACTACAAATAAATACACCAGTTTTAACATGCCAAAGAGCGGCATGGATATCAAATAAGATCACAATGAACTACATTATTATTATTGGAATTATTATGTCATGGAAAGGAGTAGAATGAACTACAAATTAAATCACAATTTATAACATGGCAAATAGCGGAATTAATTATAAATATGTTTGCCTGTGATAACATGGTAAAGAGCGGAATGAACTACAAATAGAAGCACCATTCATAACATGGTGTAGAGGGTAATTGCTGCGAAACGCTCAAATGTGTAATGAAATGAGATATGTATCATATTTATGACAACTCTTTTACATAATGTAAAATGACAAATGAAACAGTGTAGACCGGATGCCTTCAAGAATATGCTCTGGAGAATGAAATATTATCTATTTAGAATTACAGCGAGAAGAGTTACTATTACAATATATCACTGTCATTTATTTTCAGTTAGTAGAGAATATTTATGAAGTTTCGGTTGGCAGTTATGTCCGCATTCTTATATGTGGCTGGTAGACTGAGGTTTGGGATGAATATATTTATTACTTGCTCTAAATCTCTATCGAAAACGAATTTCGACGCGCGCCGTATATTTGAGACTCTGGAAGAAGAATACCTATAAGATTGTGACTACGAATAGCATGAGGAACTTTGCTTGATATAGCAGATACTGTAATTGTTCTGTGATGTATTCAATCCAAAAATATGTAATATTCTTATAATTAAAAAGAAATAACTATTAGGTTTTGAAAAGGATTACAATGATTTAGTAATGTGCAGATAGTGCAATAAATATGTTTGTGCGAGATCGTGCGTATTTGCTTCGTTTCCACACAAAACCAATCCGCGGAAAGTCTAAAATTCCACATTCAGTATTCCCAACCTAACACACACAACAATTTCCCTCTTCCTACCGCTTAAGTGACATATTGATTTTACTGCTTTAGGCTTTTAACATATTATTTTTAGAGACTTTCAATATAGTAATAATCAGGGAAAGGATTTATATGTAAATACATATTTACTTATAAAGCTAATATAATTTATATTTTGCATTATCTTTATGTTTCACAATGTGTAGGGTTGAAAAATCCTACTTTTATTTTCCATATTTTTCCATATTTTAGAGTTTAGTACATATTTTCGTTAATTTCCATATATTTTCCATATTTCATATAAAACAGTCCATATTATATTAGGTTTAACAATAAAACAAAACAAAATTCCATTAACTTTTAAAAATACATTTCAACAATAGAGATTTAAACACATGTTCAGTAATCCCTTTAACATCAGAGTTATTTGAAAATTAGCAGTCCTATCAACAATGGGAAAGTAAGTTACAAAACTGTATTAATTTAATTTAAAATTTTAACAGACTTCAGTTGTGCAGCTCAACAGTTAAATGCCAGTCAGAGTACACATAGGTTCAGTTTTGTAAATCATACTATAAAGACGGTAAATATGCCAAAAGTACGTCATTCAGTCAATTTAAAATCAAAACTAACAAGTTACATTTCAGAATTTAAAGAAGATGGTTTATCAACTGACAATAAAATATTATTTTGTAATTTGTGTCAGTGTGCAGTATCATCTACACAAAAGTTCCTGGTGCAACAACACATTACAACTAGTAAACATCAGGCCAACAAACAACTAAATTCCAAGCAGAGACAATTGTTTTTAACACAACCAACAACATCGAATGTAAGATCTGAGTTTAACATCGACCTGTGCCGTTCTCTCATTTCTGCTGATATTCCTCTCCACAAACTAAAGAATAAGGTCTTCAGGGAATTCCTTGAAAAATATACTCAACATACAATCCCGGATGAGTCAACACTTAGGAAGACGTATGCTCCATCCATCTACGATGAGACAATACAGAAGATAAGAGATGAAATTAAAGATAGTTCAATTTGGGTTTCCATTGATGAGACTCCCGACAAAGAAGGTAGACTTGTTGGTAATGTAGTTATCGGTTTGTTAAGTGAACAATATTCTGAACGAATTCTTTTACATTGTGATGTTCTAGAAAAGTGCAATAACAAAACTATAGTTAAACTGTTCAACGAAGCTATGGGTATCCTGTGGCCAAAGGGTATTATGTACGATAATGTGTTATTCTTTATTAGCGATGCTGCCCCTTATATGGTCAAAGCTGGACAAGCATTATCTGTTGTATATCCTAAATTGACTCATTTTACTTGTGTGGCGCATGCATTTCATCGTGTGGCAGAAGTGGTCAGAGACAATTTCCCTAAAGTAGATTTGTTGATTTCATCAGTGAAAAAAGTATTTCTCAAAGCTCCCAGTAGAGTTAACGTGTTGAAAGAAATGTACCCTGAAATTCCATTGCCACCAAAGCCAATTTTAACTAGATGGGGTACATGGCTAGAAGCAGTTGAATATTATGCCGAACATATAAACTCTATTAACAATGTTCTCCTTGCATTGGACTCTGAAGATGCAGTCTCAATTGATACTGCGAAAACAGTTACCTGTGACATAAGTGTGAAGAATGACTTAGCTCACATTCAGCATACATTTTCATGCATCATAAAAACGCTCAAAAGTCTCCAAAATAGGCACCTTTCACTATCTGAAAGTATTGAAATTATAAATAGTACTGTGGAACAACTGAATCGTGGTAGAGGTAAAGTTGCAGATGCAGTAAGAGCTAAGGTGGACACTGTACTTTCAAAAAACCCTGGATATGAAGAACTACAAAAGGTTGTTGCTGTGATGAGTGGTGAATCAACAGTGAAGATTAACTTGGACTTATCCCCAGCAGACATTGTGAAATTGAATTATGTACCAGTTACTTCTTGTGACGTCGAACGCTCTTTTAGTCAGTATAAATCTATCCTCAGAGACAATAGAAGAAGATTCACTTTTCAGCACTTGAAAGAAATGTTTGTAACCTATTGTTATGGTAACAGACAATAAAAATTGTGTTTTGTTGAAACTACATTGGAAGATAAGGTACGTCCATTATATTTTTAGTTTAGTTTGATTAAAATGTACCAATATTTAACGTACATAGTCATTTTTTTATAATTTTAAGTCCATATTTAATTCCATATTTTGGTAAAAATCCATATTTAATTCCATATTTTGGTAAAAATAACTACATATATATTTACATATTTCATATATTTTTAGTCCATATAAATCCGTTCCCTGGTAATAATTATAAATTGGAAACTTACCACTGCAATTTCACTTAAATTGCACTGTTAATTATTGTTTTTAAATATTTGCCAAAATTAAGTAAACTCTACAACTCCACTAAAGTTACTGCATTCGTGATGCAAGTAACATTAAGGAAGCCGTGAAAAAATCAACAAGATTCCAGACTCATCATAGACTGGGGGGGGGGGAAGACAGACGTATATCACGGCCTGCTGGAGTATAGTAAACACAGAAAACATTTTAAAGCAACAATGTTGAAGATAGATATTTTTGTTTTGCAAATTTGCCGTCATTGAACAGAAACCAAGATGGAGATTTCATTGCAACTAATTAGAAATTCCTCTTTCAGGTATGTAATAAACGATCTTCGAACAAAATAATGTACGATACACGAGCGGTATGATTTCTTTCAATTCTCGGAAATTAAAGAAGCTCAACTACGTTTCGCTTTTTCAAACTTTTCCTCGAACATGAAAACTCCAACATACCGCTCTTGTAACGCATATTGCTATTACGCTCGACCATGCCGAAATATAGTAATTATACACCTGGTAGCAGCCCTTTAATGGACCTCATTAAAGTACACCTATTCAATAAAGTTCAGGTGTTCCACCAATCTGAAAATACCATTGTAGCAATATGAAAGCCCAAGTATCGATTATTCTCAGATATGCAATCGAAAGACAACTAGTTATTTTACTATAATAATTAGCGTTAATTGTAAATAATATTCAAATAAATTTAATTTGTCATCTCGTTTTTCAATGTCTAATTCAATTTCAAGGTTATATCAAGATTAATGTTTATTTTACTCTCTAAATTATAACAAGGTCAATGTCGACATTTGTTTCTCGGAAAAAATTAATACTTTCGCGCCTGCGCACATCTCACATTTTACGAGGTATTGCACAAGGTCAGTTCCGCTCCTCAGTCAGATAAGAATAACATGAATGCTTATGAATAATTTCAAGTTATAAACATGGTCGAGCATAAAAAGTCGTATGAAACTTTACTATAATGATAATTAAGACGCTCGTATGAAAATTATGACACTCGCTTGCGCTCGTTTCATAAACATACTCGCGTCTTAATTACTACCATTATAGGCTCGTTGCATAATGTACTATTAAATATGTATAGTTTATGAGGGAATAATGTTGAAATATAATAAAACTGCAATAGCGAAAATTGTACCTCTCTCTTTAAGCCTTTCATTTTTGTTTATATAGCCCAAATAGCAGTCGAGATATATGGGAAGTATTTTACGCTTTCGCAGGCGGAATCAGAGATACAGTGGACTCTCCTAAGTTCGACAAAACAGAATTGAAAGTTCTGACCGATAAGGGTAGTGGGTGTGGCAGGTGAAACGAATACAAATTCTTATTGATTATCCATCAACGAATACAGTACTGTACTTGCATTTCTTGCCCGCCCCGAGACTTGTGTATGCGCTTCTAGTACCACAGTGGGTTTCGAAAATTGCGTCTCACAAACTGTACAATTCTCAATGGAAAAAGAAGAGTTCATTAATTTAAAATCAGTGATCAATATGAATGTCCTAATCAATAAAATATTCTGTTTTCCTTTAACAAAAGTGTCAGTACAAGACACAGAACCACTTTCCATTCAAATGGCAAACCCATTCCTTATTGCCCGTATAGGGGAGTGCCAATTTTTCTCCTACGTTAGCAGTCGAACTATAGGATGTCGAACTTAAGAGCTTCCACTGTAGTTACACCGTACTCTGACATCGTCACTGCATGATATGAATTTATTTTTGTGTGATAATTTTACGTTGAACATGTGCGGTCAATCAGTTATGTTAATTACTTATTTCGTTATTACTAACTTATGGCTTTTAAGGAACCCAGAGATTTATTGTCGCCCTTATATAAGCCTGCCATCGGTTCTTATCCTGAGCAAGATTAATCCAATTCATTTTGATATATCAATATGCCTGGTAAATACTTATTAATAAGATTAATCCAGTCTCTACCATCATATTCCACCTCCCTCAAATCCATTTTAATATTACCCTCCCATCTACGTCTCGCCCTCCCCTAAGCTCTTTTTCCCTCCGGGCTCCCAACTAACATACTATATGCATTTTTGGATTCGCCCATTCGTGCTACATGCCCTGCCCATCTCAAACGTCTGGATTTAATGTTCCTAATTAGGTCAGGTGAAGAATACAATGCGTGCAGTTCTGTGTTGTGTAACTTTCTCCATTCTTCTGTAACTTCATCCCTCTTAGCCCCAAATATTTTCCTAAGCACTTTATTCTCAAACATCCTTAACCTATGTTCCTCTCTCAAGTCCAAGTTTCACAACCATACAGAACAACCGGTAATAAAACTGTTTCATAAATTCTAACTTTCAGATTTTTTGACAGCAGACTGGATGATAAAAGCTCTACCGAATAATAGTAGGCATTTCCCATATTTATTCTGTGTTTAATTTCCTCCCGAGTATCATTTATATTTGTTACTGTTGCTCCAAAATATTTGAACTTCTCCACCTCTTCAAAAGATAAATTTCCAATTTTTATATTTCCACTTCGTACAATATTCCCGTCACGAGTCATAATCATATACTTTGTCTTTTCGGGATTTATTTCCAAACCTATCTCTTTACTTGCTTCCAGTAAAATTTCCGTATTTTCCCTAATCGTTTGTGGATTTTCTCCTAAGATATTCACGACATCCGCATAGACAAGCAGCTGATGTAACCCGTTCAATTCCAAACCCTCTCTGTTATCCTGGACTTTCCTAATGGCATACTCTGGAGCAAAGGTAAAAAGTGAAGGTGATAGTGCATCTCCTTGCTTTAGCCCACAGTGAATTGGAAACGCATCTGACAGAGACTGACCTATACGAACTCTGCTGTACGTTTCACTGAGACATATTTTAAGTAATTAATTTTAATTCTCCATATTTGAGGTGATAGACTTCAAGTATACCACCTCAAATATGCAGTAGATCATCCCGTATTTTCTGCTTAAGTTTGCACACCTTTACTGAATCACCCTGTGTATAAGTGCTTCTTCGGACATAAAATTAGATCGTGGGAGGGGATATAGCGTACGCTGTGAAAAAGATCGATTCGTAAACTTCTCCAATTAATTTTGCTAGCGGTTTTGATGAATTTATGCCTGAGAAGAGAACTACTTCCATCTCGCAACGGAGAATTCTGAGGTGCCTCACCGTTAACCGTCCGCCGACAGGACTCCCCCGCGCTCCTACCGTGGTGGGTGGCGGAAACATGTTTTCCGCCTCCCCGCCACGCAATCTCGTTGATCCCCGTAGGTTTTTAAACGTTTTCGTGTCTTGTTCTCGACTTCTCATTTGTTATTTCCTTTCTTGGAAAAATCCAAGTGGACGCAAGGCCGGCGTGTCTGCGCACGCGCCCACGTGCTGTCGTGAAGGGACGGGCTTCGAATCACAGAACATCCTATGATTGAGTGGCCGAGGGACACATTTCTTCGGGACTTCATAGAATATAAAAAAATAAATAATAATAATAATAATAATAATAATAATAATAATAATAATAATAATAATTTATTTAACCTGGCAGAGTTAAGGCCATACGGCCTTCTCTAACACTCAACCAGGAGTAAATCTGCGTTACAGAAAACACTACAAATTTACAAAGTACACTACAGTTTTACACACAAAACTCAATAAGATAATAATAAAATGTAAACAACAAGTAAGTAGAAATCAGACAATATATAACATACAGAAAGAAAGATAGAAGCATAATAAAATTTGAACAGCAGGTCAAAATAAATGAGACATACAAAGTATAAACAATAAGACAATTTTTGGAATAATAATAATAATAATAATAATAATAATAATAATAATAATAATAATAGTAATAATAATAATAATAATAATAATTTATTTAACCTGGCAGAGTTAAGGCCATACGGCCTTCTCTGACACCCAACCAGGAGTAAAACTGCGTTACAAAAAACACTATAAATTTACAAAGTACACCACAATTTTACACACAAAATTGAATAAGATAATAATAATAAAATGCAAACAACAAGTAAGTAGAAATCAAACATAATAAATGTATATTTTCCCCGCCATTCATAAGATATTTTGATATGATACCTCTTGCACAAAAGGGGAGATCTATAACTGAAACTAGATTAATATATTTCAGTATTATTTGTATTTATCCTGGTAATAATGAACAGTTTGACTCGTAGACATTTTGTTTTTGCAGCATTAACTTCCCATGATTGTACGAGAAGATTCGAAGAGAACGGCAGTTACGTAAATTTCCGGCTCCCCCCTACTACCATTACAATGCTTAACACAATATCAATACGGCGGTTGCTGTCTTCTGCGATACAACGAACTTTTCTGTTGATTATCGAGTTCGTCATTTTTTTCCGGTTATTATATGCTTATTTAAGTTGTGTTAACTCTCGCTAATGGTTTTATATTTTATTTTATCCGTCTTAGTATTTATTTTATTATTGTAAATATTTTTGTTTTATCACTATTATTATTATTATTATTGTTATTATTATTATTATTAATTATTTTGTATTACTATCTTTGCATCATCTCCGTTACGATTATTCTATTATTATTATTATTATTATTGTTATTATTATTATTATTATTATTGTTGTTGTTGTTGTTACTATTACCTCTATCATCAGCATTATTATTTGATCTCTGTAAAATTTATGTAGACTACTGGACTGTACCCGAGCACGAGCATATGCTCATTTCGGGTATCTATTCATATGTATTCATTTGAAATGTAAATTGTAAATATATTTGAATTTGAATATAACATACAGAAAGGCAGAGAAAAACATAATAAAATGTGAACAACAGTTCAAAATAAATTATACATACAAAGTATAAAAAATAAGACAATTATTGATAGTAGTAATAATAATAATAATAATAATAATAATAATAGTAATAATCATAATAGTAGTAGTAGTAGTAGTAGTAGTAGTAGTAGTAGTAATAATAATACATTGCTGTACAAAGCATACAATGAATACAATATTTTAAGTACACACAGTAAGGAAAATTATGATTATATATAGCTCAACTTATCACATTATAGATATACCATTATCGGAAAATATGAAAACAAAAATATAAAATAAGTTAAATATCACTAGAACGCAAAAAATGTGAATACGTGCAAACATGCAATACAACACTTGTCATAATAGTAAGTTAGTTTGGCAACTCGTCCTAAGATAATCTCCTAACTTGGATTTGAAAGATTTCAATGTTCGGCAGCTCTTGATTTCAGGCGGTAGAGAGTTCCAGTGGCGAGAGGTAGGAACAGTGAAAGATGAGGAATACAGAGATGATGTGTGAAGTGGAATTTCTAGCGTGTTATCGCGTTGTGATCAAGTATTAATATTATGATAGCGAGAGAGAGTATGAAAACGATCGAATAAATAATAGGGGGATGAAGTGTGCATAATTCGATATAAGAGAGGAAGCGAGTGCGGATTTCTCCTCTCATGTAACCTAAGCCATGATAACTTCTCGAAAGAAGGTGAGATATGACCATAGTACCGAACATTACAAATGAAGCGGACGCACGCGTTATGAACACGCTGTACACAATGTATGTAACTTTACAGGATAGAAAATTAACTCTTCTCTGATCCACAACTGGGAACTTGACGGTGGAAATTGATCGTGCAGGATTCCGCTTCTGTAGTATTTCTATTCTCGCAGAGTTGCCAATTATTGATAACTTCAAAATCCGAAAAATTCTGTCGAATAATTGAAAACTCATTAAAAACATACACCATTTTATTTGAGAAATTCAATCTATGCTGAAGTTGAATTGAATATTTTTTTATATAGAAACTCCATAAGGGTATATGTACGTGATCGACCACAAATATTATGAGAAAATTCAGGCTCTAAATTTCTAAAATTAAATTTTATAAAGAAATGAACTCACAATTGGACATTAAATTTTATAAAGAAATGAACTCACAATTGGACAAAAATTACAAGGTACTAAAACAAGACTTATTAGAACTTAAATATCTGACAAAAGTATAAAAAAGTTTACTAATAGTATTTTTTAGAATTCACTTTTTACTTTAAAGTAAATTTTCCTAAATTTGAAAATTTTCACACATATTATTTCGTAACTCCAAAACCATTAGAGATAGAATTCTGAAATTTTGTACACTGATTTAACATGCATTTATGCAAAATGTAGGCTACAATAATGTCCATTTCTTTGAAAGTAGAAAAATTAGGTCACAAAACGTTATGTAAATTTTAATATATTTTATGCTCGACCATGCCGAAATGCAGTAGTTATACATCTGGTAGGAGTCCTTTAATGCATGTCATTAAAGTACACCTACTAATTAAAGTACAGGTGTTTTCAGCCAATGACAACTCAGCTTACAGGTGTTCAGCCAATAACAAGTCAGCTTTGTACCCTTATAAATCCGCAAGTATCGATTATTCTCGGATATGCAATCGAAAGAGAATTAGCGAAAAGTCACGGAGGCTCGAAATCCAATATGTGACAATAATAAACATTGGTAAGAAATAGTTCTAATAATAATAATAATAATAATAATAATAATAATAATAATAATAATAATAATAATAATAATAATAAAATAATTTAGATATTTATCTGTGATATATATATGTGTATATATAACCATCAAACATTGAGAAACCTGAAACAGCTATTATTGCTAACAAGAACTGTTAGAAAAATATTTCGTTAGCCTATTCTTAAATTGGTTTGATGTCTGACAGTCCCTGACATTACTCGGTAGGGAATTCCAAAGTCGAGGAACAGCCACAGTGAAAGAAGATGAATACGAGTATGTTCGGTGGGAAGGAATGGATAATATTGAGGAGTTTCGTGATCGTGTGTCTAGGTTATGATGGGTGGATAAATTTTGAAAACGAGACGCAAGATAGACAGGAGTGGAGAAATGCAATATGTGAAGGAGAAGGGAAAAACAGTGGATTTTCCTACGATCTTCTAGACGGTATCTGGAATAAAAAAAACCATTCAGAGGGGGTATGTTTCATTATTATGGAAGCAAATAACTTTCAAAATGTCTGTGTATTCTTCATTGAAAATAAATCTAAAAAAAAATGTTTATTTGAACGTCTAATGAACTTAGTTTGCAGCATTTGCTTCACAAGCCACTAGTTTACTAGAATTTTGAATTAGGAAACTGAATAAAATATTGTTATCTCCGAACGGTAAGTGACGTGAGGGCAGATCTAGGAAATAATTGAGAGTCCTGTGAAGTTGTAGTAGGCACATCACGACTGTAGGAAGTTTTTTCTCGTTCCTCTCACCAGATAAGTAAGGGATGGTCTGACACGGAGCTGCGCCGCTTGCAGAAGGGCTGAGGGCTCCCGCCATCTGCTCGCTTGTAGTGTTGGTAATACAATGCGACGGGAGTTCCGTAATTTACGGCAATTCTTAGTTGCTTGAGTAGGGGAGATTGCTACGAGATGCTTCTGAGGTTTGTCTGTCGCTTTCCCCCAGAGTAAAGGGATGAAAGTCTTCAACAAGTAGATAGAAATGGACATCCTGCTCAGCTGCATTTCCGTCAGCCAGGCGCTCGATCATACCACGGACACAGGTTATCTACCGTCACAGTCTAGTATATAATAATAATAATAATAATAATAATAATAATAATAATAATAATGATTTATTTTAGCTGGCAGAGTTAAGGCCGTAAGGCCTTCTCTTCCACTCAACCAGCAAAAAGTGTATATACATATGCATGAACTTACAAAGAATCCAACAATTTGATTTAGATGAGAGTTACATGTATACAAAAGTTATTTACAAATTAAACAACAAAATACTATGAACTATTAATTGAACACTGAAATAAACTGTGTAGCAGAATGAAACTAAAATACATAGAATGTTAATATATTTCAAACAAAATTAGATAATAGAAAGAGATTATTACGAGACAATTAAAATACAGCACAATCAGGATGATGTCTAAAGAAAAAAGTAACAATATAGTCAGTGATAGTTTAAATCAGTATGATTGGAGTGAAATGCTAATAAGGTTATCTTTTAAGCTGTTCTTAAAGGTGTTTGTTGTCTTGCAGCCCCTAATACTTTGTGACAAGGAATTCCATTGACGCGAGGTGGATATTGTAAAAGATGATGAATAACAAGATGTTCTATGAAGAGGTATACTTAGCGTGCCACAGATAAGTGATCTGGTATTTACGTCGTGGTTAGAGTATAGATAAGAGAAACGAGACGAAAGGTAATTTGGTGTTGAAGTGTGCAGAATTCGAAAGAGTAAAGACAAAGAGTGTAAAGTTCTACGTTCTTTAAGTCGGAGCCACGAGAGACTTGCGAAGGACGGTGATATGTGATCATACCGTCCGATGTTGCACACGTATCTGACGCACATATTCTGAGCTCGCTGTAACTTGACTGACAATAGTCACGAAGCTGGAGTTGTGAGGGTACTAGGAACAATAGACTGTGCAGGTACTATTTCGCATTGTCTGTTATGAGGCGATATTAGCGATCCTAGTGGTTAGCAACTATCTATCGATGCATATTTACTACGTATTGAGCTTCGTGACTGTATATAGGGGAGACTGTTGTACCTTTAGCATAGTGTACCTTTGAAATTTTTTTTTTTTTAATTTTTGCTGCTACCTAGGGGATTCAAAATGAAGTAGATTGTAGAGAAAGCATCTAAGTAGCTCTGGTCGTAGTTTCAATTTGATTTATTGCAAAAGTTTGAGTTCCGTGGACAAAAAAAGTTTTTTAATACCAAAAGTAAACATTTCGTTCATTGATATATGTTTTCCAACACAAAACCAGATTGCATTTGTTAATATCTTTCAAATACGGCGTGTTCGCTATCATCTGGTGAGTAATAACATATTTTAATTTCCATGATTTAATTGACTCTCTTAGTTTTCGGAGCCATGTTTGTTTAAACGTGCACCCTCTTGTACCTTTGAACACAAAACATCTTGTATCATGGAACATGTTCCAAATTAAACGATACTATCGGTTTTTGTTTTTCTTTTATTTTAAGGTCATGTCACGAAGTAAGTCTGGAGTTAAGAGGCCCCCAATTGATTCGGATGCCTTGAAGAAAGCTGTTAAAGCAGTTATTGTTTCTCCAGGAAATAAAATCTAAATCAGAGAAGCCTGCTCTGGTTTATGATTGCAAATACATTTTAAATATGATTGTCAGTTTTTACAGCTATATTCCCACCTATATTCCATGTGTTCCAACTTACAAGAGGGTATGTTCCAAGGTACATGAACCTGTTGTACCTTTGAAAACATTACATATCCCTTCATTTTATTTTTTCCATCCTTAATACATCTGTAAAACAGGAAAATAGATACAGGAAGTTGTAAAGGAATCTTCAATAATTATTTCAAGCATTTCTTCATTTAAAAAATTTCATTTCCCAAAATTAAAAAAAAAAAATGAAATGTGAAAAGTGTTTAAAGGTACAACAGTCTCCCCTACTAGACCAGCGTTTCTCAAACTTTTTTGAAGTGGGAACCACTTTTTTAAGTCACAACAGTTCCGCGGACAACCTTACTCTTTTTCGCTTCGAAAGTAAATTTATCATTTTTGTAGCATATTTTAATACCAGTATACTTATATTTGAAAATAGAATTAATTAATTATAATTACTTTTGTAACTATATTTTTGTAGCCAATGACAAGTAACTTATAACAAATTCTATGCATTGTTGATTCATCGCTTGCCTGTTAGCAGTTAGTTGTTCGAAATCCTTCTTACGCTAGTAGTTGTCCATGTCTCTGTTAAATAGTGCCCATTATAAATAATGAAAACTGGCTTCGATCCGGCAGCCACCGGCGTGGCTCAGTCGGTTAAGGCGCTTGCCTGCCGGTCTGAAGTTGCGTTCGGGCGCGGGTTCGATCCCCGCTTGGGCTGATTACCTGGTTGGGTTTTCTCCGAGGTTTTCCCCAACCGTAATGTGAATGCAAGGTAATCTATGGCGAATCCTCGGCCTCATCTCGCCAAAATATCATCTCGCTATCACCAATCTCATCGACGTTAAATAACCTAGTAGTTGATACAACGTCGTTAAATAACCAACTAAAATAAAAAGCTTCGATCCGGATCTTTGAAAAGAAATGAACATGATACGCTTCATTTAGGCAGTGCTAATAGTTCAGAAGCTGTGTGTGAAGAAATATATTAATTATAGTGCCATTAAAGAAATATCTAGTCCTACTAGTAGCTATTAAAAAAAAAATACTTTCGTAAATATGACAAGAGTTACTTGGAACTTGGATTTACTTGGTGTGGCAACGAGAGTGAACCAAAACCTCAGTGCGTTGTTTGTTACGAAGTACTTTCAAACGATTGAATGAAACCCGCGAAATTGAAACGGCACTTAGAGACGAAACACGCAAGTATAAAAAGTAAACCTGTCAGATTTTAAAATAGACGGAGTCTAAAACTTTTTATATCGTCATTTGGAAAAACAAATAAAATAATTAATGCAGAAACATACCCGATTTTCAGTAAGTAAAAATGCAATTTGTCACGTTCTATTATTGGTGTATGACGTACAGTACGTGCCCATTTCAATGTGCAGACTGGGTGTCGGCAAAACTATAAAGAAAGTCATCAATAGAGGAAAAGGTTCGGTACTTTGGTCCTCTGTTATGAATTCAAGTGGTCCCTGGATGGGTTACAGGCTCGGCGCCAGATATGCAGGGAAAAGATAGCGAGAAATCCCACGTTCATAGTGTTTTAAATCTCTCTTTTGTTGTTGAGAGTAGAGTGGGAAGTGGGTAGACGGGTAGGGTAAGAAATTTCATAAAATATTAGTACTGGGAGAAAAAATGAAAGGCGATTGCCATGTGTCATTTCCAAATTCTGAGATTTTGAGCTATAGTGTGATACGCAATTCGTTTGAATTTTATTTTTTCTTCCGTCTTTTTTGAAGGACCATAAGGGCAGAACTCGAGGACCACAGGTGGTCCCCGGACCATAGTTTGAGAAACACTGTACTAGATTGTGCTACCGTTCTATTTTCTCTGTATTTCTGACTCCTCCATTGCTCCATTGTATCTGTATAACAAACTTGAATGAATGTTGTAGTGTTCAAATATCGACAAGGACATTACTATAGCTTATTCTTAACTAGAGACGAAAATGTTATGGAAAGTATTAAATCAGACCATTTTCTTATTGTTATGCAATTTTTTAAGGTTTATAATGATTTGGAAAAGTTTTATAATTGTGCTTTTAGGCATTATGTATCTAAATAATAAAAAAAAAGTTTGACATTTCCGATTTCATTTGCCCAAACTCTAATGCATTCGGAGCCTAAATATTCCCGTTCCCACGGGTGACGCCATATAACAAAATTTCAATTTTAGGACTATATAGAAATTAATTCAAAAGCACTAATCGTAAAATCCAATGTTAAGTGTTATTCGGTATATTTTATTCCACCTGTGCGTGTCTTTAAAGCAGGGCCGGGCATGAGAGCGGCTCCAATTAGCCGGCCAGAGCTGCTCTCGCTCCGCAAGGCAAGCCGGAGCAGAACGCTCACGCAGTGGCGGACTCGCATTACAGCTACTTCCCTGCATTAATATAACAAGAGCCACTGTTCTAGTCATTCAGTCTGTCAGTACATAATAGTTTATAAGGAAATTACTTCAATCCATTGTACATTACAGAATTTATAACACTCTTATTAATTTAATGGAATAAACTTCGCTCTATGCACACACACAAATCATTAGGCTTATTTACATAACCCATACACACATACTGCAATCTCCTCACCACGGTTCTACGAGACAGGCGTATGGCTTCCACTTCCCCTATTTGCTGTGGACAGAGTTCATTTGCCAATATAATTAAACATCGCTTGATGAATTCACCTTCGTTGAATGTTTTCAATTCCTTTGCAATTTCGTGGCAAATTTTGTAGCTAATTCTCACAGCCGATTCACTAAGTGCATTATTGTAATCCTGTTAAATAACATAATATAATATAATATAATATAATATAATATAATATAATATAATATAATATAATATAATATAATATAATATAATATAATATAATATATTATAATATAATATAATATATTATATAACATAATAATTGTATAATTTAAAATGACATATTACTAAATGTATAATAACTTATAATGCAATATAAATATCAAATAGGCTAGATACTCTAATATAATGTACCTGAGAAACATTTTCTTTAAGTTGTTGTATTAATAATACCAACATATTATTGTCACATTCAGTAGCATGTTGTAAAAAAGAATGCCGTTGGATATTGAACTTCTTAATCAGTTGGAGTGTTTTATGACAAATTAAACACTTTGCTAATCCACTGCTCTCTACGAAAAAGAACTCATCCTCCCATGATATATTAAAAGCATTGGAAGTAGCGGGCCGTTTTAGTGTAAGAGAGGAAGCTCCGTCTTCAAAGTTCGCCATAATACTGCAGAGTTACCACTGCACCGACACTGAATGACGTACAGTATGCATACGTTACAGCGCTCGCAGGAACCGCTCTTTAAAGCACACAGCGCTCATTTCTCAGAAATACGTAATGTGCCCAGCCCTGCTTTAAAGGTTTACAGTAGTAGTTCTGTGTACTGTCTCCAAAATCTTTAAACAGGTTATCGGTTATTAAGGGGAGATTTCACTGAAAATCTTGAACATTTTCCAAAATAATTTTATTAACTATTTCACTTGTTTAGAATGTATGTTTTCATACCCCAAATGCATTTATTTCAATTCTGATTACAAATGTGTTTAAATTTTTTTGTAATTAAGGAAGAAGAACTGTCGAAATATATTTTTTTATAAAGAATTCTTTTTTACAAATTTCTGATTACAAATCTAGTTACTTTTTGTTCTAAAGTTGGTCTCTGAAGTTACTAGATGAATGTAGCGGAAGAGAATTTTAATAGGTATGTGTTTCGTAGATATTAATTTTTCTTTCAAATCCATTTTTCCGCAAGTTTATTTTTCTTGATTCAACACCAACTTTTTATGCCAAATAGTAATCAATCTGGATGAAATTTTTACTACAAGTATTTATGAGGTAGCTGTAGGTTTCTATGCATTTATTTTGTAAGAAATGCTGCTAGATTATTGCACTAATATTTTCCTTAAATTCTAAAAAGTAACATTTCAAAATTTAAAAAGAAATTAAAAACGAATATATGAGATATTTCATAAAATGAATGCGTAGAAATGTTCCTCTATGTCTCGTGAATGTAACCAGAAAAGGAAACTTAAAAATTGAGATCTTATACTGAAAAGTTAGGTTTGAAAATATTTCTAAAAAAATAGAAAAAAAATAAAAATCAAAAGCCAAAAATATTTGGGAGTTCAAAATTTGGATTTTGTTAGTCCTTTACATAATAAACATGATCAAAAAATTTGGTTGAAGAACACTGAATAGCAAAAAAGTTGTCATTTTTAGTGGACTGTCCCCTTAAGAAAGCCTGACGACACTCCCTATCTGAACCCTAGACCACGGATTCTTAGGCTCTAAAAATCTCATTTTTACATACCTGAAATAGGTTCTATTCCAATGCAAAATAGGTTCCAAAATGAAATAGTTTTTTTTTTAATTCTGATTGAACTGAAAAATTTTCATTGATTAAAATAAAATAGTGTGATGTGGACTACAGGATAGTATAATCCAGCAGAAAGAAGTTGCATATTCAAAATTGTACTGACATATTTCGTTTATATGACGTCATTCCATTTTCGACCAATGAAGTGTAATGAAATTTTGAATTCCAACTAATCACAGTCATACATCGCGATTATTTTTGCAACTCGATTTATCACAATCAATTTATCACGTGGTCGTTCATTTAGTCAGTGTCGCCAAATGTTTCCACGTAAATTGATGAGTATGAATCCATTGTACTAAATGAAACTAGGTGGCCCGGGTTCGATTCTCAGTCGGGACAAGTTATCTGGTTGAGGATTTTTCCGTGGTTTTCCCTCAACCCAATATGATCAAATGCTGGGTAACTTTCGGTGCTGGACCCCGGACTCATTTCACCGCCATTATCACCTTCATCTCATTCAGACGCTGAATAACGTAAGGTGTTGATAAAGCGTCGTAAAATAACCTATTAAAATAAAAAAATCTTCTAATGCCATGTCCATTTTATCTAAAGAAAATAACACTTTTTCATTCAGATTTGGTAACTGCGTTTTCAACAATTGTTCATTTAACTAATGTATTAGTATATTAATTAGGTTATTTGTATATATATTATGAAATGTTTAAATAAAATTATGATTTCAGGAGATAATGAAAGTGTATTTCTGTTATAATAACAAGAGAAAAGCGCAGTACATGTAATTAAACCTGTATTTCGCTTTTCTCAGTTGGTATTGCTGAATAACATACAATTTCTTCAGTGCAGTAATCGATAGAGTAAGGGAGGGTATTGTCGGATACAATGTTTCAAAATAAAGGTAATTAAAAAAAGTTAGAACTGGAATTACTTATGCCCACGTGCATCAACGTCGGTTAATGTAAGCACCAGTTAAAATTGTCACCTAACCCCTGGTTAAGCATTTTTACAGTGGATCGACCTCAGTTACGACTTAAATAGGAGGTTAACCACAGTAATCTCTAACCGGCCATATTCGAGAGGTTAAAGGAGATAACTAGTGATTAGTAGAGCAAGTAAAGCAAAATGGTGGCCAGAGCCACAGATGTTTACTTCGAAGACGCTTATTATTGTACTGTACTTGAATTACTTGGATAGAGCGTGAGCGTGAAGTTTCTTTAGTAGAAAGAGAGAATCTTTACGAGGAATTAAGTGACAGAAAATTTCAGGAGGGATTTCGTTTATCAAAATATACAAATGGATCACTTGAAATAACATAAAAACAGTCATATTTCTCCTATGGATCGGCTGCTTATATTACGATTCTATGTAACTGTTATTTTCTGTATTTTAAGAGGGAATACTCGAATGTCTCTTTCTCTATGTCACTGCCTGAACATAGAGAGATTATGGATGGATCTTAGGTTAATGAACAGTTCCTTGGTGTAAATGGGGTCCTGGATCGTACACACATTCCTACTAATCTTCTGCATCCTTTTCATTTATGGATACTCGTTCTTTTTTATATAATATATTTACATATAGTAAGTCTATCGATACTTCAACCTCACAATGGGATATAATCATTTTTGCATTCAATTTTCTATTTTGTGCAATTTTAACCTAACAGCACAGAAATACAAAGAAATGCAACTCGCAAACAGCGCCCAAAGGCAAACAAATGCAGAGCGAAAATGTAGGACACGTTCATTTCTGTGTAGAACGGAGTGAGCGCAGTCGTTTTTAGACGTTGACTATTATCTTTGCAGTGGAATGGATGCTTTTCTTTAGTCATTTTGTAGAAACAGTGTACCATCATAGACTTTACTCTGGTTAAATGATGTGTCAGCTAGCCATGTTTAAGTAATCGGTGATTATGACTGGTGCACAGAAATTACATTTTAAGCACGGTTACTGTTTAACCGTCGTTTCGTAATCTATGATTACTGCGTTTTTAACCAATGTTGATGCACTTCGCCATTAGTATTATAATAACTAGGGAACGGAATTTGGAGTAGTAAAAGCTAGTATTGGCTATTCGTTTACAACCCTTTATACCAAGTCCTCCCCTACATGACATACTCGCAGCACGTCAACAACAGGTGAACGGGACAGTTGTCGCATAAGAACTTCAACATGCAGGTTTGCAATTCAGAGTAGTGAAGTGCAGGTATAATGCCGAAAGTGAAACCAACTAACAGTACAACATTGAAAGACTAGCCTATATTTGTAAAAGCTCCAGATCGAGTATCAAAATTCAGGAAGCAATTCCCGATGATGCGGCTGCGATTCAAATACGCCAGGAACTGCTAAATGATAGAACAATCTAAAAAGAAGTCATGGATATTAAGCCAATTTTTTAATATTTACCGGATGCCATTATTTGGTTAGAAAAGTTAGGAGTAGAACTAGTTGAGCAAATAAATATTATGAGGACTACTGTAAATAAACTGAGTGCAGTAGAATGTGAAGTATGAAAACGTGTTGGTGATAAAATGAACATAGTTTGATTAAAAATGATAGGTATATTATTCTTGGTCGGATTTCAGATGTACTAACAAAGACGTGTCCCAATGACGTCATTCAACATGTGAATTTAATTGACGTATCTTGTTTCAAGTTCTCTCCAATTGTCTCTGCAAATGTAGAGCGGAGTTTTTCCATGTTAAAAAATTTCCTTCCTTGCAACAGAGCAAAGTTGTATTTTGAAAATTTTGAAATTATATTTACAATTTATTATAACAAGGCACAGCAGGAATAATTGTTTTATCAACAAAACATAGCATTAATTGAAAATGCATAGCAGGAATAATTGTTTTATCAACAAAACAAAGCATTAATTGAAAATGCCATTTCGTTTGGTTCTACATTTTGATCAACATTTAATGATACTGTAATAGGTTATGTTGTAAATATTGTAGTATATTGTATATATTGTAAATACTGTAGTATATGTTGTAGGCCTATACATATTATCATATTTCATAATATTGTAAATAAAGGTTTTAATTTAACACGCTCCTGACAGAAAAACATACGTATTCAGAGGCGAGTTCCATACAGAAGACAACTGCCTATCAGGCATCAACATTTCCACTGACACGCGATGACGTAGAGATTGATATTTAATTATGTATGTTTGTAATGTTGCTTATTGGTGTCTTGTGCGTTGCCAAGAAAAACACATGTAGTTCAAAATGAAATGCAGATTATGTATGTAGACCACTATGTCATTAAACTATAACAATTGTTTATTCTGAAATACGTTTACAGCACGTTGCGTGTAAGTTTGTATGAAGTGGACTGTACTCGTCCATGCAGCTCGCTTGACAGTCACTGAGCTACGAATATATATATACTAAGTTTCGCCATTCGTTATAATACTCCAAATCCCTTTCCCTGCTAATAACCTATTGGGGTTCTTGCAGATTGTACATAAGTATTAGGTAATATACATAATATGTATTTGCTGTATAACTTTCAAAGACAAAACAGAAATAATATCATCGCTGACAGAATGGGAAGCTAATGTCGGATACATTAGACATTATGATGTAAGAGGTATGATAATGGATTTAAAATAATATATTGCATATCAGAAACTATTACAATAGTGTTCTGTTTAGCCAACTGATATGCAAGCCTTTTAACATCATTTCTGGTTCATCCAAAATATTTTCTCTCCATCATTAATACATAGTCAACTAGCTTCTCTTCAAGTGAAGCTGGGAGTATTGGTTTTCGTCCTTGTTTCGATTTAACGGCTTTGGTGGGCTCAGAGTTGGACCGTACATAATCAAATAATGTTGATCGAGGTACATTGAATCTTTTGGAAGCAGCAAGATAGCCCATTCTTTTCTCCCGTACTGCGACAATGGCATTTACCATATCTCAGACTTCCATTTTTTTAGACTGAATCTCTTTTTTCTTTTGCTTTAGGCATCTAAAAATATCGGAAGAAGAAACAATTCGTTACTTCATAATATTCGATTAATTAGAAAATTAATTACTTACATTAATTAAAAATACCCATGAGTAAAAATGTAGTGGTTTGTTATAGAAAACATATAAATGGGTTTAAGGGAGCTTTTATGTAGCGAGCAGCATTGAAAGACAGCCGTCAATGCCCTCGGCTAGTATCCGACATTGCCCTCGGCTAGTATCCGACATTGCCCTCAGCTAGTATCCGACATTGGCCGACTCTTCACAAACAGTAAAACAAGCCAGCTGAATGAAACATGTTGTCGATAGCATTTCTGTAATTAGAGTATTAAGAAGCCTTATCTATGGTATATCAAACACTGCATACCATGTTGTGTAAATATAAGAATAACTTGTAACGAATAAATCACATTACTTACCCTCAAAAAGTTTTTTTGTTTTTTTTTTTTTGCAGAAACGTTGAAAACACGCTATTCACACACAGTGAAGCACTCAACAGTAATGGCTATTCATGCAGATGTTCGTCTACTTGTAGAGAACGTAATGCATTATTTTCACATCAGATTGCACCATTCGATGGAAAAGAAATATGTTATCTGAGATTATCCGACATTACCACACCTATCCGACAATCCCCTCCCTTACTCTATTCATCTACAGTATTTCAATTTCACAATGTCTGAATAGATACTAAAACAAATACAGGTATTCATAAATATACCTTTATTTACATTTTGTGAACCAATTTTAGAGATATATTATTTACAGTTTTATTTTATTCACGAAATAGTCCTAATAAATGTCACTCGAGGTCTGAGGTTACTGTAGATAATAAACACTTTTCTAACAATTAACTTTTGGAAGTCCCGGTTTACTTTTTAAGGTTCGAATTAGGTTATACAATTCCTGTTTTTATATTTTAGATGCAAAAATATTAGGCGTTCGGTAGCGTCGCGGTTAAGGCGTAAAACCGAAAGGTCGCACCCCCAGCAAAACAAACTGAAGAAACTGGAAGATGCAAGAACCTCACTAGTTCTGACGATGGGTACTAAGCTGAAACTAGACAACTACTCTGTGACTTGTGTGCACTCGATGTGGGTTTCTGGCGTCTTGTCAGCCCGTTCGTGATATGTGGATATAAAGGGAAAAATTGAGACAGTGTAGGGTGAAGTTCTTGGGTATCTCAGTCAGCGTTGGCGCGCTCAGCCAAAGGTCCCGGGATCGATATCTGGCTCCGGAACAATTTTTCCCTTGAAATTATTCAAGTCTGCTTCACAGGGAGCTTTATCTGAAAGGTAGATTTGCATGTCCTACGATATTGATGGACAAGTACTCGTATCTCGAAAGATATTAATTTTATAACCCATGTTCATGAAATTTAGTTCTCTCAAAATGTTGAATGTTCTTTTAACATCTCGCTCTAATAAGTTTCATTAATATTAATGAGTATTCTAGGATCCATTAGCACTCATAAGACCGTTAAAGTTCAAAGATTCAGTAAATGATTTTTTTTGCAACGCAGAAACAGTTTCATACTTCGGTGACATTCGACAATTGATGTGGCACCGACTGAAAAAAAAAAATATTGCAGCACTGAAGGACATCGTAAATAAAGTTATGGACGTTCCAAATGGTCACATTCGTTAAATCAGCAACGTGACGAATGATCAAACGCCTACCTTCTCTAATCAAGCCGTCAGTGCACGCCGTGTTGTGACCTGTTTTGGTTTTTGACGGCATGCCGCTGCGTTCCCTGTTCTGTAACACAACCAAATTGTTTTGATTTCCATGGGGGAAGGGCTCCTTATGACCTAACACTTAGACCATATCTCATACTAACTCCCAGTCAGGTGCATTTTCATCTAAACCAAAGGTTTTCGAGATGACATACAAGGAGTCTCAAGCGTCCTTAGACCAGCCTTCTTCACTTGTCGCCGACCAGTGGAAGGAAGAATTCTACGATGAGAGCAGAGATTGCAAGCAACAGCTCTTTATGCTTTATCTTACGTCAAATATGAAATGAATTTTCTCCAGAACTATATCAGATGGACAAACAAAATATTCACTATTCATAAAACGGACACGAATGAAACACTGCGATAAGGAAGAGCGGGCGATAGGAAAGGTCACGAGATAGCTTGAATGATATTCAAGAGTACAGTTGGAAGAGAAATGACATCGATAGAATCAGTCTTGCATTGTGACAGTTACATTACGACTTTAGTTTGCTCCATTGCATGTGAATACGTGTCTTGTATCGCACGGTATTATTATTTCATTCGTAAACATATGTTGCGCGTTTAATTAGCTTCGAATTTTTCTCTTGCTACGTTCTTTATTTCCACAGTGAGGTCATTTGTTCATCTTCTTGAAAGAGGCAGTATTTCCATTGGCCGGCATATCTCGCCCCCCTCGGCGTGCCTACACACACACGTCAAAACAGACAGAAACGCCACCAGAGTGCTGCATTGGAGTTAAATCGCTCGCTTGAACTCGGTCGAATGTCGCACGCTCGAGCGAAATAAGATCGGTATTGATACGCTCGTAATAAATAGAAGCACAGTACAAGGTCATCTCACCGACATGTCTTATCTTGTTTGGAAGGCGACAGATAAGATACACATATGTTTTGCTAACACGGTAAAAATAAGGCTTTATTTTCTGCGTTTATGACAAACATCTAATGGAACGTACCAAAACAGTAACATGAAGTTATAAAAAAAATAGTATGAAAAACTTCGATATACAGTTATTATTCCTAATTAATAATTATTCAATATTTGATTTACCACATATACAGGGTGATTTCGTTCAAAGTGTACAAACTGCAGGAGATGATTCCTGAAAGGATAAGGAAAAAAAATTGTATAATGAACGTAGGTCGGGGAATGCATGCTTTCCTCACTAGAGAGCGTACTGTTCTCCAGGACGGTAACGAGCATTTGTATCGGTAAATTACGCAGACATTCGCTTCAGTGGTAGTGCCGACTAAACCTAACGTGGACGTATTTGTGTAGGTAGTGCAGCGCTAAGTTACGATGGTGAGATACACCAATCACGAACAGGCTGACATGGCAATGGATGGGCGGCTGCATGACTGTATCGGGAAAAGTACCCCCATCAACATCACCCGCAATATACAAAGTTTGCAAGAATTTTTCGTCGTTTGGGTGAGACAGGCTCGTTTACGGGACTGGATCACCATGAAGGGCGGGTGCGCCAGATACGTACCCCAGCCTTGGAGGAAGATGTGATAAACCCTGTGGAAGAAGATCGCCGTATCAGCACCAGGCAGATGGCTCACCAATGTGGGGTAAGCCAGACGACCGTGTGGAAGTGTTACTACCCTTATCACGTGCAACTTGTTACCGAGGGACTTTCCTCTGCGGGAACGGTTTTGTCACTGGTTCCTTGGACAGCTCACCCGCATCATCCATCCTATTCACAGATGAGGCCACGTTTACGAGGGGCAGCATCATCAATCTCCACAACAATCATGTATGGGATATGCAGAATCCCGTGCTATGATAGAAGTGAACCATCAGCACCGGTTCGGCCTCAATGTGTGGGCGGGGATTATTGGCGACCGTCTCGTTGGACCAGTCGTCCTTCCAGGACGCCTCACAGACGAGGCATATCTCAACTTCTTGCGGGTTACCCTTCCTCCCCTGCTGGAAGACGTTCCTTGTGCAGTACGAATGGTTATGTGGCTGTTGCATGATGGTGCTCCAGCCCATTTCCGTATTACCGTGCGGAGGTATCTCAACAACATTTTCTCCGGTCGACGGATCGGACGAAGAGATCCAATTCCATGGCCTCCTCGGTCACCTGACCTCAACCCGTTAGATTTCTACCTGTGGGGGCATCTCAAAGAAGTCGTGTATGCTGAACCCATCCCGGGCGTGCAGACACTGGAACAACACTTTCGCGCTGCCTGTGACGCCATCCGGATGCAGCCTGGAATATTTGCACGACAGTATCTGCTACGGCGCGTACACGCATGGCTTGAGGCCCGTGGGAGTCACTTCGAACACCTCCTCTAACTGTGGCCTCATGACACTGCGTCGTACATTGCATTTTAGTATTCTTGAAGGAATGATAAATAAATGCTTATAGGCCTAGCGCAGAATCTATGCATTTCCGGACTATGTTCATTATACAATTTTTGTTCCTTAGGCTAGGGCTCCACTACCTGTGTTTGACGGCTGCTGTGAGCTGCATTCTACTGCCTAGATTTGTACTGCATGAAGGTGGCTCTACTTAATGTAAATTATCTGCCTGTGAAAACCGTAGTCTACTGCTCCGCTGTCCTCTGGCCCGGCTCCACTCCTGAAACAGCGTTGTGATGTTCTTTGTGTACTACAAGATCAAGCAAAAATTGCAGTGAAAATGAGCACATTACAAGTATTTATCAAGTTGATTGTATGTTTGCTATTGGTTCGCCGTCGTCGAAGATTGCATCAAAGAAAATGGCGGATACATCCTATATATATTTTTAGTAGGTCATTTTACGACGCTTTATCAACATCTCAGGTTATTTAGTGTCTGAATGAAATGAAGGTGATAATGCCGGTGAAATGAGTCCAGGGTCCAGCACCTAAAGTTACCCAGCATTTGCTCAAATTGGGTTGAGGGATAACCCCGGATAAAACGTCAACAAGGTAACTTGCCCCGACCGGGAATCGAACCCGGGCCACCTGGTTTCGCGGCCAGACGCTCTAGCCGTTACTCCACAGGTGTGGACCATCCAATATTAAGTAACAGAAAACATGAAGGCATGTTTGCTGCAATGCATCACAAACTTAGGGAATATCCAGCTAAATTCTTTTAGTTCTACCGGATGTCGAAATTTTGTTCTAAGCATACGAAGTAATTATTCTTTATGGTTGTGAATCTTGGACTCTCACTTTGAGAGAAGAACAGAGATTAAGGGTGCAAATCAAGATTTCAGGTATAACTCCCTGTAAAGTTGATTTGAATAATTTCGAGGGAAAAATTGTTCTGGAGCCGGGTATCGAACCCGGGACCTTTGGTTTAACGTACCAACGCTCTACCACTGAGCTACCCGGGAACTCTAACCGACACCGATCCAATTTTTCCCTCTATATCCACAGACCTCAAAGTGGGCTGACAACCGTCAAACAACCAACTTCGAGTGCACACTAACTCCGTGTGACTTAAATTGTGGTTTTCTGTTAACGAACAGTGACGTGTATTATGCAAATCAAGATTTCAGGTATAACTCCCTGTAAAGTTGATTTGAATAATTTCGAGGTCTGTGGATATAGAGGAAAAATTGGATCGGTGTCGGTTAGAGTTCCCGAGTAGCTCAGTGGTAGAGCGTTGGTACGTTAAACCAAAGGTCCCGGGTTCGATACCCGGCTCCGGAACAATTTTTCCCTCGAAATTATTCAGAGATTAAGGGTGTTTGAGAATAAGGTTCTTAGGAAAATATTTGGGGCTAAGAGGAATGAAATTACAGGAGAATGGAGCAAGTTACACAACGCAGAACTGCACGCATTGCATTCTTCACCTGACATAAAATTAGGGAGATCAAATCCAGACGTTTGAGATGGGCAGGGCATGTAGCACGCATAGGCGAATCCAGAAATGCATATAGAATGTTAGTTGGGAGACCGGAAGGAAGAAGACCTTTGTGGACGCCGAGACATAGATGGGAGGATAATATTAAAATGGATTTGAGGGAGGTGGGATATGATGATAGAGACTGGATTAATCTTGCACAGGATAGGGACCGATGGCGGGCTTATGTGAGGGCGGCAATGAACCTGCGGATTTTTTAAAAGCCATTTGTAAGTAAATAAGTAGGCATACCAAGTAATAATGCTCATACATAGGGGGTGTTTCGCCTCATGGACAATTGGACAGACGTTCGAAACAGGAGCACGACACATCTAATGAAACCAGAGCTGAAAACTGCAGTCGACTTTAACGATTACGCGAGAAAAATCTGTCTCAAAATAATCGTAATTTAAGCCTAGCTGGCGAAGTGTAGAATAAAGTTGTTTTTAGTAGCTAACTGAAGGGAATATTTGTCAATTTATTTTCGAAATTTTGTCGATTCCTTAATCTCCCGTATTTTCTTCAAAACAAGTTGGCAACCCAAATTTGCAGTACGGGATATTTCTCAATTTCAATAATTTATTTCCTCACTATCAAGCTATCACTATGGAGACGGAAGGACATAGCATTGAATGAAGGAAGATAAGTGCATGAGTCGTCCACTAAGTTTAAAATTGATGTACCTATGTATAGAGAGGATCACGTAAGAGCAGTTCCTAAAAGGCTAAAGGCTGTTTCTCAATACACCGGGAACGAAAACGACGAGAACGGAAATAATGCGGAATACATTTATTATAACAACATTTCCGTTCTCGTTCTCGTTATCGTTGTCGTTTCCGTTTCCGGTTTATTGTGAACCAGCCTTAACTTGGTCAACATATAAACAAAATAATAATAATAATAATAATAATAATAATAATAATGGCTTTATTTAACCTGGCAGACTTAAGGCCGTAAGGCCTTCTCTTACACTCAACCAGGATTAAAACTTGCTTACACAGTTGAACATAAAACTGGATCGGAATTAAGTAATTACATACTGATACAATTTAGGTACATAATGAGATCAAAAGAGGTAGTTACATAAAATTTACCTCATAAAATAAAAATAAACATAGTGAAATACATATTAATGTTGTTAGAATCAAATACGAATCACATGAAAACAGAAGCCGATAATTCAATAAAAAAATGTACACAGTAAAAATAAAAATAAACACATTAGTATACATATTAGTATTCGATTACAATTAAGCAGGATTCACATAATTAAACCAGAAACCGACAATTTAATAAAATGAAAACAAAAAAAATTAATTAATAATAAAAAACAACACAGTGGGATACATATTGGCGTTAAGTGATAAATAAACACGATTTAGATGATAAAAATAAGAAAGAAAAAAAAATATATAAAAAAATTAATAAATAAAAAAAAATAAATACAGTGGAATACATTCCATTAAATATTTGCTACCGTTAGGTCTGACAACTCATCATAAGATATTTTTCTAATTTACATTTAAAGGAAATTAAAGTTCGGCAGCCCTTGACTTCAGGCGGCAGAGAATTCCAGTGACAAGAAGTAGCAACAGTGAAAGATGAAGAATAAAGAGATGATGTATGCAGTGGTATTTCTAGCGTGTTATCATATTGTGACCGAATATTTAAGTTATGATACCGAGAAAGACTGTGGAATCGGACAGATAGTGATTATTGTTCACTAAAATACGATTTGTTATTTAAAAATGGTCAAAATTTCACCAGTCTTCCTCCTAAAATAAACGAGAATTTAAATAGAAAAGAGGTATTTAGAAAACCGAAGGAATTTTGCACTTATAAGGCTGTGTTTTCTCATTTTAACTTGTTTGTGTCTGAGCAATGTAAACAGGCAACAGTGTGGGGTTCGTAAAGGTTAGATACGGAAGACGAGGGGACTGGGCAATCGGCGACTCTTTTCACGTCGTTGTAAGCGTTTTAGTGCATGTAAATGTGGGGTCAGGCAATATCACCTCCGGCTAAAATGAGCCTTGTGGAACAAGTAACCAACGTGTTTCCCTCTAATTAAGTTCAATGCCTGCAATATCAAACAGGACACTTAAATACGGGGTAAAAATGAAAAATAAAACAACAAAAGAGAATGTACTGGGTGTTCAGTTCAAAATGTGTCTTGGCTCGCTGTATGCCGTCATGTGGCTAGCTGATGAGCCTAGAGAATTCAATCTTCCTACACTTCCGCAGCTCAGGTGTATAATCTAAGAGGCAGAGAAGTTGGCTAGCAAGTACGGCGTTCATTCTGAAGAGTACGTACCGATACGTACGGTAACGCCGGTAGTGGCAGGAATGTGAACTGTTTGGAAATACGTACTGTCGGGATATGGGGAGAGGGTTAAGACGATTACTTACGTATTTGTTGACATTAACTTCGACGGTCAACATGGACACGGAGCATTTGATTTGTGTTGTGGAATGTTACCGTACGCAACCGATGATAAATACCCTGCGTACGACTTGCCGGCGCAAAACACAGTTCGAAAGAGGTTATGGTAGCACACAGACTGTACAGACCGCCATCTGTTGCTACGACGTTCAAGTTATACCGTACACGTTCTCAAGTTCAGATTGAAGAACGCCTTAAATAATAGGCAACTTCTCTAACATATAAGTTGAAACTCGCTTCAAATCGGTGACACAACAACAGTGACGTCATGACACACTTTGAAATGAACAGCCAGTAGTATGCTTGCTGTGTGGTGGACATAAAACAACGTTAATAAAGCGAAGAAATATTAACTGTATTTGTAATTTCTCATTCAATTATAGAGAAAAGTACTGTGGTTCTGTAAATATAGCCAAATCATCTCGGGATATTCATTGAAATGCATGTATTTAGCATTCCTGATTAAAAAAGCTTGGCTTCGAACGCTAGGATTATAGTGTAGTGTAGAGAATGACAATTTGTCGTCAAACAAAAGCAGAAAATAAGTCACATCTTACATAGTAAAAGTAATTACTCCAACTAAAAATTATATATATAAAGAACAGAAAATAACTGGAAGGTCCGGTCTTACAAGGGAAGGGTTTCGGCTCGAACAGGAATTTTTGGTTAAAAATTTGTACATAGGCTTACCTCACAAAGGTAATGAAGACCGTAAAAGCATTCATTTGTGTATCTCTCCGTTTGGTTGGTATTGGTCAATACACTTCTTTAAAAAAAATGTACATGAGGATTCTCTATAAAATGCACGAAACAGCATGGAGCAGAGCAATAAGCACAACACGCAGAAGCAACACCTGAACAATCTTCTGAACCACACTCCAGTGCTGAAAAATCAAATGCCACCTGAATTACACTTTTGAAGTCCGAGACTCGTTCAGGATTCACGTAACCAGCTAACTCCCAGGAATACTGAAGCATAGGGCGGTACACTGGAGCAGAAAACTGGTTATGAATAACAGAGTGCATTTTTATTATAAACACTCGATTTCCCAAGTTAAGTTCTGGATTCTCAGCAAGAGTCCTTATGCAATCTGTTATCCTACGAGAATATGTTTTGTATTGCCTAAGGAAATAGATATCCAGAAGCTGGAAATATTTTTTTTTACGTGGAATGATCATGTCTTAGCCTTGGAATGATTCATTTATTAAGGTTGTGTCCTTGTGCACATTCAATGACTCACAGAACAGTGTACATTTTTGATTAGCTGCAATATTTTCAGACAGAACGTTGGAGAAAAATGTTCTTAAATGGGCTCTAGACATTTTGCCATTCGCACTAGCTTCTACGCTAGGCTAGGCTTACGGGTAAGGTGCCCCATCCTCTTAACTTGCGCAGTGCTCTCCCCAACCCTCAACTTGTACAGTGCTCTAACAGACAAACCACACATTACACAAACGAATGCTTTTGGGAGCTTTACAGAGATGTAAAGATGGGCCTGTATACACATTTTGGATACGAAATTCCTGTTCGAGCCGAAACCCTTCCCTTGTTAGTTGGGACATCGTGGCTTTGAAGAAAAGCTAAAACTTACAATACGTAGAGAGGTAGCGAAAAGTTACCTAACCTAATCAACTACATTTGGTTTGATTTTAAAGATACGTGAGAGCAGCGCAGGCAGATAGTCAAACTTTCTCCCGTAAGAAAAGTCTGGGAAATTTGGCTTTTACAAATTGGGTTGGAGTTTAATGATTGGATTTTCAGTACACAAATTTTCTTCAGCTTCAACTGGAGGTGTTTCGGTTGAGTTTCGCACACTTTCTTTTCTTCTCTTCGGTAACTGAATACGTGGTGTTTCTCGTTTGCAGTTTTCTTGCTTTTGATTCTTTTCTTCTTTCTCCATTCGCTTGTTTTGCTTGTTTCCTACAATTATTTTCAATCTCTCCTACTCTATCTTCCATTACTCTTTCTCCTTGAGCTGCAGCTTCATCCCGGTTTGTATTCTGGATTCTTGTCACTGTAACAAACTTCATAAATCTCAACATTGTCTTCAGCACCATTAACTTTCATCTAAAAAAGGGAAAAATTATTCCGGGGCACGATATCGAACGCGGGACCTTTGGCTGTGCGCGCCAACATTCTACGACTGAGCTACCCAGGAACTCTAATCAACACCGGTTCAATACACGTCACTGTTCGTTAACAGGAAACCACAATTCAAGTCACACAGAATTTGTGTCTCGGTGATGGGTTCTGTTATCTTGTCAGATCACTTGAGATATGTGGATATAAGGGAAAGATTGAACATATTACAGTGAATGGGCCTACATTTGATTTTTTTTTTCGCGCTCGCGCTAGGATCTGCCGCTTTTGCTTTACATCCGTATATATTTCTGATTTTTTAAAGATAAAATGTATTGTAATGGGGATTAATTTATTTTGTGGAAGCGCATATTAAACATTCATGAGCCAATTTGCATAATGTGCATATTAAATATGAGAAATTTTCTCATATTTTGCATTACACAGAGAGCTAAACTAGTTGATGCAGATATATTATAAATAGGGACCGGATTTTTACGTAATATCAAGGTGTGAAATATGTACATATTTATGTAAGAAAAATAAGCTGAATATGTACCAAAATATGTAAAATCATGAAAATATTTAATATCAATATCTGCGCTAGTTTGTATTGTTAAGCGTAGATATTTGTAGTCTGGAACAATTTTTAATCTTCTTTTCTTCATGACGATTTCTACTGTTTCTGGTGCTCTTCCGCCGTTTCTGAATATCATCATATCTGTCTTGTTCACATTTATACCAAATTTGTTTTTATTGCACAATTTTACCATGATATTTATTGTTTCTTTTAACTTTGTAAGATCTTCAGACCCTACTACTATGTCGTCCGCTTATGCGTATGAGATTATTCCCTCCTTGATTTTTACAATACAGAGTAGTTGTATGAGAAAGTTTGCCTTTTGTTCATTCATATTTACAGTGGGCGGTAAGGGGTGAGTTCCTCTTTTACGTTCTGGAACTTAGATGTTGTTTCGTCCTGAAATATATCCTTTCTCGGGTAGGTAAAAAGGCATATTTCAAATTGTAAACTTCCCCAGCAGCAGTTTTCTTTTTCCGTTTAAAGAAGTAAAAATGAATAAAACCCCAAAATATGTAGATTTCTGTAATACCAAGCCTTAATATGTAATGTGGGGCAAATATGTAAAAATATGTAGTATCAAATTTTAATATATTAATGGTAATTACAAGATTCGCAAAGATTTGTTACTTATATACGGTTAGGTTGAAAGGAATATAATATGTAATTACATAAAAATCCGGTCCCTAATTATAAAGCATTAAATATTAGGGATAATTTTTTGAGAATGGGTATATTTTTCAAGGTAGGTTATATTGTACTAGGGTTTGATCTATTTGATGTAGTATAACTTGTGCAGTAAAAAAATAGGTCAATGTTTTCATTCAGGGGTATTGCACGCAGCGCCTGAAGTTCGCTGGAAATTCTCATATTATGACTGAACCAAAGCGGCAACTATGCATTGACCATGAAGTGAATATTCAATTGATGCAGACTATAGTCGCTTCTCTTCACTTCGTCGTAATGTCCATGTTTCTGCCCCATACAATGCTACACTCTACACCAGAGGTCTCCAAAAAGCGTATCGTTATTCGTGCTCTCGATGCTGCCCGCCGAACACAGTTTGCTATAAGGCTAGAGAAGCGGAAGAGACTCGTACCTCAACAGATGGGAGCCATCAGTGGGGGATCGCGGCAACGGTCTGCTTAAACTTTAACTTTGTTCTGGACACAGTATTTTAGTAACGTCCTGTATGCACGATTTTACAAATGATGCTTCTGTAAAGGACTTCATTGATTTTCCAGTATTCAAAGATAGAACACAGCTAGTAAGAACTTTTTTTTTTTGTTTAAGACTGAGGGCGACACGTGTGTGATTTGTGTTTGTATTTTCTTGTTTTATAATTATCAAAATATTTGTTGGCCTACGCATTTCACCTAAAATTAAACGAAAAACTATATGTTTGTCATGCGAATCTGAGTAATATACTGATTATTTATTATGTATAACCAACAGTTATACAGATAGCCTCAAAATAAATTATTTTCACATGTCCAACATGCCTGTAATTGTATGATATTCTTTGTGAAGTGTCGAGTATTGTCATCGCAAGTTGAAATTTAACACACGCTCAAGAATTTTCGAACAAATTAATCATTTCATATTCTCCCCACTAATACAAAAAAAAATTATCTTACTCTTTATCCTTGATTATACTAAATCCATGATTAGAAGACATTGTGAAACGGTGGAACACTTCAACCAACACAGTGATAATGGGAGTCCGCCACTGCTCTTCGTTTGCTTATAAACATTGAGTACAGTGCAGGTGGGGATGGGTGAGACGGATCGCGCTCTTTACGTACTGGCTTCAGTTCCGTTCAGGGGCTTACTCGCTAGTAGTCTTTTGGAGATGTCTGCTCTACACAAAACACTTCACTAGTCTCTTCCTTAGTTTTTTCTCCAGAGGGCCACATAATATGTTCCTTTTTAAATTAAGAGCTTCCTTTGTCATTGCTATTGTCCTTTTGACTTCTTGGCAACAGGTCATGTTACTGCTTATACTGGATGTTCAGTTCAAAGTGTGTCATGGCTCGCTGTATCCCGTCATGTGGCTAGCCGATGAGCCTAGAGAATTCAATCTTCCTACACTTCCGCCGGTAGTGGCAGGAATGTGAACTGTTTGGAAATACGTACTGTCGGGATATGGGGAGAGTGTTAAGACGATTACTTACTTATTTGTTGACATCAACTTCGACGGTCAACATGGACACGGAGCATTTGATTTGTGTTGTGGAATGTTACCGTACGCAACCGATGATAACAAATACCCTGCGTACGACTTGCTCGCACAAAACACAGTTCGAAAGAGGTTATGGTAGCACACAGACCTTACAGACCGCCATCTGTTGCTACGACGTTCAAGTTATACCGTACACGTTCTCAAGTTCAGATTGAAGAACGCCTTAAATAATAGGCAACTTCTCTAACATATAAGCTGAAACTCGCTTCAAATCTGTGACCCAACAACAGTGACGTCATGACACTTTGAAATGAACACCCAGTAGTACACCCCAAGTATTTGAAGCTGTCCACGTATTCTACTGCCTCATTTAGAATACTTTTCTTCCTATGACCATGGTTTCCTCTTGTTGTCATTGCCCACAGCTGTCATTTAGCGTCAGTAGTATATATCTCAGTATCATCTCTTCTTCTGCTAATAACGCCATATCATCAGCAAATCTTATGCACTTTATTCTTCTTCCTCCTATCATCACTCCTATTATGTTCTGAAAACAGTTCTTCACTAAATCCTCCAAGTAAATATTGTACAGGGTAGATGATAAACGACATCCTTGACGTACTCCTCCCCCTATTTTGCTTCCTTCTGACATTTCTTCTCCTATTCTGACTTTTACTCGTTGTTTCATATAATGCAGGGATGTTGAACAGCGCTCTCAACCTGCGAAGCGATTAATACTTTTTCCTACCCTAAAAGAGATGAAACGACAGTCAGTAAGGTCAACCTGAGCTCGCTGTAGCAGTGTTCTGTACGCAGTGTGTTTATCAACTCTGGCGGCTGGTATGGATATGAAACGACGATTCATTAGTGAGTGGATAGATAAATATTTATTTATCAGGACGGAAAGGCACATTGCTTAATATGTAGAAAGGAACTTGGGATACCTAAGCCATCATAATATTAAAAGGCATTTTAATTTAACACATGCAGAAGCTTACGGACCAGAAAAATTATCTGGTTTCATTCGTGAAAAGGATTTAGAGGAATTAAAACGAAAGCTAAAAAGGATAAATGTTCATCTTCTCTCTTGCTTAAAAAAAGTCCCTTGTGCAGATACTTGTATTTCCCTATTTTGACTATGCTGACATTTTACTGACTGACGTTTCCAGCGACAACAAAACGAAACTTCAACGTGCTCATAATTTGTGTGTACGTTTTGTAAGCAATGTTCGTAAATATGATCACATTACCCCATCCCTGGAAGCAATAGGTTGGCTTAAACTAGATAAAAAAAGAAATTTACATTGACTTCTCCTTCTCTTCGAAATCTTGAACTCTTCTATTCCTTCGTACCTGTCGTCTCGCTTCACTTACCTTTCTTCCCACCACAATCTGAACACACGCTCTCGCCATGAAACAATACTAACAATACAATCCCATCGAACCTCCTCATACTCATCCTCTTTCACAATAGCCCTGCCAAGACTCTGAAATTCGTTACCTGCTAGCATCAGGGACTGTCGAAATAAAATTGAATTCAAACGCAAACTTACTAGGCACTTGGTCAGTAATTGAGACTCGTTCAGACATGGTTTCTTGTAAATAGTTCTCTTAATCTATCACAAAATATTTGAATATCCGGTAATTTCATCACTATAGAATTTTGTTATTGTAGGTTTAATTTGTAATTTAGTAAATTCAAAAATATTCTTGTCGTACTTTAATTTTTATTGTAATTGTAAATTTAATATTAATTGTAATCTTATTGTTCATGTTATAGTTGTAATCCCCTGGTAGAGGGGCAGAGAAGGCCTGACGGCCTTATCTCTACCAGGTTAAATAAATAAATACTAATAAATAAGATTTAATTCAGAGAATCTTCCATCATTATCCGTGTTAATAGAACAAGCTTGGTTCGTGCTAGTTACAAAATTTGTGAAATTATTGCAACGGCTTCAAAGCTATTTACTGACGGGGAATTTGTGAAAGACTGTTGCATATCTGTTCCAACATTATGTTAATAATTTTAAATTTATACGTTTGTCACGTAATGTTGTTGCAGAGCGCATATCAGAAATGGGAGATAACTTGCAGGGACAACTGATACCAAGAATGAAAATGTTTTCTTGTTACTCACTAGCTCAAAGATGCGGCGCAGCTAGCTGTATTCATAAGGGGTCTCGATTCAGATTTCAATGTTCATGAAGATCTTATAGATGTCATTTCACTAAACAATCGAACTCGAGGAGAAGATATTTTTGAATCTGTAACAAAAAATTTGAACAAATTTCAAGTCACGCTAAAAGTTATTAATTTTATACATTAAAGCAGTTTACGTTTATGAACTTGAAGTTACAATGCTACAACACATACACACTAAGTTGATACTTTAAACACGATATTAACAACATTGTTATTATTATTAATATTAATATTATTATTATCATCATCATCATCCATCCATCCTCATGTAGGCCTAGATTCTTTGTTTATCAGAGTTCATCAAGTGCAAATCTAAAATGAGCTCCTAATCAATTAGCAAGATGTATAAAAGTTATCAAAGTACGAGCCGCCGCTTTAATAGTATCGCTTTTGTTTACGATCATTCGCCCGGTGTGCCTGCTACCTGTGTTCAAACGTTGCACGGTAAGGGAGGAGTGAAGGCTCTGCAGTTCACAGCTCGAGAGCGCTGTTCGACATCCCAGATATAATCCTTAGTGAATAGCCTCCTCTCTTTCCAATCCACGCCAATTTTCTTTAGGATCCCCATATGTTTTTTTTCAATCCACTCTGTCAAACACCTTATATAGGTCCACAAATACTATATACACTTCTTCATTCTCCTCTTGGTGTCTTTCGCCGATTGTTCGTAGCAGTCCAATTGCACCTCTCTTTTCTCTTCCTGAAACCAAACTGCTCTTCTTCCAAATGTTCTTCCATCTTAGAATATAAACTTCGATTCAGTATTCACAGAAGAATCTTCGCCGAGTGTGATATCAGGCTGATAGTCCTGAAATCGTTACATTTCTCGGCATTATTTGTCTTCGGTATTGAAAGCAACACTGTCTCCGTAAAATTTTAAGGCTAGTCGTCTTTCTCATATATTTGCTTGATTAATGATAGAATTTCCTTATTGTCTTCAACCAAGCATTTCACTAATTCAGTGGGGATTCCATCTACTTCTGTTGCTTTCCCATTCTTCACTTCCCTAAGCGCTAGTTCAACTTCTTTCATTAAAATGGAAAATCTTTTTTCGTCTTCTGACACTGTTGTTTCGTCTTCTATAGCCAAGTCATCTAAACGATTCCCTGTCTCATATAACCCTTCTACATATTTCGTCAATCTGTTCAGTATTCCTGGTTTGTCTGTTATTATATGATAAAATATATATCTTGATTACACGACTTTTAACACTGTATCACTTCGGAATATGTATGGCAAGACTTTCCTGTGTTAAATTTCAACGTACCTCGTTTACATGTTTCCACATATTTATGGGTCATCTTCAGAACTGGTCGTTATTGGTCTTGGCGCCACTATACGTAAGATAAAACATAATCACAAAAAAACATAAGAATACAATACAAACACAAGAACACAAAAAATACATCACACTAACATACGAAAAAAACACACACACAAAATTGCAACCTCATTCAAGAAATTAAATTACAACATCTCATACAGAACAAATAACACTCTACAAAAACATCTCAACACACTACCAACACAAACAAACAAATACAACCAGATAGGCGTATACAAACTCAAATGTAACACCTGCAACAAGTTCTACATAGGACAGACAGGCAGATCGTTTGAAACACGTTACAAAGAACACATCAAAGCCATAACAAAATTACAAAATACCTCCACATATGCAGAACACATCACAAATGCTAACCACACCCACAGAGACATCAACACAAACATGGAAATACTGCACATCCAACCAAAAAGCCAGAAACTAAACACGCTAGAACAATATGAAATATACAGACACACAAAAACACACCCCAACGAAATTCTCAACACACAACTCAACTTCAAAACACACACACTCTTTGACTCTACACTATACCACAGGAACACACCCTCACAGGAAACAGAACAAGTGGCGCCAAGACCAACAACGACCAGTTCTGAAGATGACCCATAAATAGGTCGAAACATGTAAACGAGGTACGTTGAAATTTAAGACAGGAAAGTCTTACCATACATATTCCGAAATAAAATATATAATTATAATTGAAATAATTTGTAATTAATATTCTCACTTGAATAAAATTAATAAGAGTTAATTAGAAATTCGTTATCTACTTCTATGTTAATTTTTGTTAATAATTTATTTAATTTTAAATGTAAATTTCTCCGTATTTTTATCTTTTGATATCAGGGCATTGAGAAATGAAACTTTGGCTTAGTTTAAAGCCATTGTTGAAGCCATGTTTCATAGAAGTAGCCGTTGAATTTTTGACTCTTTCAAATTGAATATTATGTTCTTTCTCGTATTAGTATCATGATGTGAATATGTGTTGAAATTTTTCTTGTTTTTATGTAAAGAAGTTAACAATGTGTCATCCTATTTTCTATATATAGTTACTTGTTTCTCTCTAAAGTCCCGACCCATCTTCGGTTCAGTCAGAGGACGATTATTTCGCGAACACCTGCGTTTGAATCGCTGGAAACCACACGAAATTTATGGTTGCTAAATTACCATTCTGGCAAGTAGATCTACATCGTTTAACTTTGTCATTTTTTTCACTATTTTTCCATTCACATCGTCATCAGAGTCCACATATGCTCAAAAATGTCGACCGTTCGAAAGCATAATTAAAGAAAGTGATTAATGAAGGACGAAGTGCTGCACCCCGCTGTTAACATGGGCCATTAAAACTTCGCGCTCTATAGATTTCCCGTCATGAAGGTCGGCGTCATCAAGGGGCAGATGGCTTATATGAAACTAGTTAACATTTTATTTGCCGATAAGGCGCCTGGGCGCGCCGTCACAAGAGCGGTCATTGCGTTGTTTACCCGGCTTCAGATATTGCCTGGTCTAAATGTAGTTCGACTGGATTTCAGGTTTCCCATGCCACCATCCCACTATTATTCCATATAAATGCCTACTGCAAATTATATCCCTGATTTCATTTCTACTTTGTGCTCACGTTTTGAGATTTAACAAGGAAGCATATATGACAGTCATATCAATTGATGCCCATAGGAGCAAGCGCGCGCTTTAGAGCTCAGAGAGCCTGAGCGCTTTACAGCGGAAAGGAAAGAGACAGATGAAAGAGGTACTACAGGGACATCATTTTATTTTTACTAACATTTTTAATATTAACCTGTCTATACCTTTAGAGAACCCGAAACACCGCTTGCTCCCCCTTCCAAGACTGGAGTTCAATGATACTGGCTTAAAACACAAACCACTCTACTAGGTATAGGAAGGAAGAAAAGTAGTTCATCCATTTACGTAAACTAGGAAATATCGCGATTTTGAGTTTGATAATTTTCATTAGGTTTTTCTTTAATCAAAGTACAGTACTGTATTAAGAATAAGTGTTTTTACTCACGAAGTGAGTTATCCATGCGAACGTATTCATTATGCAGTGTATATTATACTGTCTACAGCACATTAGCGTACAATATAGAGAAAGAAGTTGAATTGAGAAATAATCATAATATGAATATTTAAACACAATTTTGAAAATGGTGGCCGTTCATTTCGATACAGGCTTCAGTTGTTTTGTGCATATTATCGCACTATAGACTATTGCATCTAATTACAATTGCCAGTTTCGTCCTTCGTACTAGTAACTCATGTTGAAATAATTCTGTACCTACTCTAAGTACTGTACATTCAATCTTCACTTCTGCCCGACACGAAAATATAAAATTACTCAGACATGCTATCTACTATCCGTCTAAGTGGTTATGCCGCGGGATTGTAGAAAGGGAGGAAATCACGTGACAGTTAATTACTTAACGAGGCCCTTTTATTTAAGTTAAATTAAACAGCTGTATAATATTACGTAAACGTCCAATTCCTAAGAGAAATTAATGTTTTCAGAAAAGAGCTAAGACAGCCCAGCTTTTACAGAGGGGCGAGCAGAAGCAGGTGGGGGAAATCGGGATGCGACGTAGGCAAACGGACAGTACCTGTACGAAAATATGATTCAATATTGAAAGCTCTTTCGTCACTGGAAAACGCGAACATATTTCTGGAACGTACTATACTAAGTAACTCAGTAGTGCTTACTATCTGCGGTCTTGGTTCTGTGTAGAGTTGGAACTTCCTTAGTAGAAGGGGTGGGAGTGAAGTACATTCAAAAACTCAGGTACAATAAAAATTGAAGTAAAAATAAAATGATGTCCCTGTATATGCCGCTTGGTTGAGCTATATTCAGGGATAGCCAGCACTGATTCATAAATAAAGGGAAGAAAACTTATTAAAACTGTACCCATGTTAATTTTTACTTTTGTCTGAGAGGTGTAAGTGCATTATAAGAATGTAAGTTTATATTTTAATATTCATTTTCCATAAGTTTGATTTTTTTATTGAAAAGAAATATTTTCTCAACTTTCATTCATAGAAAAGTGAAATTTTCAGATATAGGCCTATTTATTTAGTAGCATTACAGAATGTTTTCGTAAATTTAATATACCGTATATACGTATTACTGAAGATAGTGTATTGAAATTTTTGAAAATATTCGCATGGAAATTGTTTGTAAGGAAATGAATTAACAAAGCAACTACTGTTACATCATAAGCAAAAGATATGTGCCCATGTGTTGTAAAAATGTCAGCTCTATAGCTTCAGCACATTTCGAGAAAATAATTTAATATTCTGATGATAGGAAGTTGCTCACCAATATCACCGTAAAAGCATAATGCAATAAGAATTTTGTTATGGAATATTACTTACACTTAAACCATATATAGCACCTACGTAACTTTGCTTTGTACTGTAATGTTTTGATTAGTTTATTGATTACTTTTATAAGGCTAAAGGTACCATCTGTATCAATTCAGACTTACCATGTCATACTCATCAATCTCTTTTTTTGGGGGGGGGGATATCACTTTGTTTTGAATGATGTGTTTCATCCATTTAGTACAGTATAGTTGTACTACTTAATAGCGTGTGGGAAAATATCAGAGATAGTATCAAAATTGCAGCTGAGCAGAGCATAGGTTATTATGAAACTAAGAAAAAGAAACCGTGGTTTGATGAAGATTGTTGCATGGTAGTAGAAAGAAGGAAACAGGCAAAATTGAAATTCTTACAGGATCCAGTTGAGGAGAATAGAGATAATTATTTCAATGAAAGACGGGAAGCAAGTCGTACACTTAGGAATAAAAAGAGAGGTTACTTGAAGGAAAAACTGAATGAGGTAGAAACAAATAGTAAGAATAAAAACATTCGAGATTTATATAAGGGTATAAAGGAATTTAAGAACGGATATCAGTCAAGGGTAAACGTGATCAAGGATGAGAATGGTGACTTGCTTGCAGACTCTTCATCAATCCTAAACAGATGGAAAAACTATTTTGCGCAACTACTAAATGTACATAGGCCAAATAGAAATGATCGGGATGATATTGAAATACAAACTGCTGAGCCATTTATACCCGAACCCACGATTTCAGAAGTCGAAATTGCGATAGAAAATCTGAAAAAGTACAAGTCTCCAGGTATCGATCAAATTCCAGCAGAATTAATACAAGAGGGTGGAAGTGCATTATATAGCGAAATTTATAAACTTGTACTTGCTATTTGGGAAAAGGAAATTGTACCAGAACAATGGAAGGAGTCCATAATTGTACCTATTTTTAAAAAGGGGGACAAAACCAACTGTGGTAACTTTCGAGGAATATCACTTTTGTTGACGTCGTACAAAATTTTGTCCAATATTCTTTTGAGGAGATTAACTCCGTACGTAGATGAAATTATTGGGGATCATCAGTGCGGTTTTCGGCGTAATAGATCGACTATTGATCAGATTTTTTGTATTCGGCAGATAATGGAGAAAAAATGGGAGTATAAGGGTACAGTACATCAGTTATTCATAGATTTCAAAAAGGCATATGACTCGGTTAAGAGGGAAGTATTATATGATATTCTTATTGAATTTGGTATTCCCAAGAAACTAGTTCGATTAATTAAAATGTGTCTCAGTGAAACATACAGCAGAGTCCGTATAGGTCAGTTTCTATCTGATCCTTTTCCAATTCACTGCGGGCTAAAGCAGGGAGATGCACTATCACCTTTACTTTTTAACTTCGCTTTAGAATATGCCATTAGGAAAGTTCAGGATAACGGGCAGGGTTTGGAATTGAACGGGCTACATCAGCTTCTTGTCTATGCAGATGACGTGAATATGTTAGGAGAAAATACACAAACGGTTAGGGAAAACACGGAAAATTTACTTGAAGCAAGTAAAGCGATCGGTTTGGAAGTAAATCCCGAAAAGACAAAGTATATGATTATGTCTCGTGACGGGAATATTGTACGAAATGGAAATATAAATATTGCAGATTTATCCTTCGAAGAGGTGGAAAAATTCAAATATCTTGGAGCAACAGTAACAAATGTAAATGACACTCGGGAGGAAATTAAACGCAGAATAAATATGGGAAATTCGTGTTATTATTCGGTTGAGAAGCTCTTATCATCCAGTCTGCTGTCCAAAAATCTGAAAGTTAGAATTTATAAAACAGTTATATTACCGGTTCTTCTATATGGCTGTGAAACTTGGACTCTCACTCTGAGAGAGGAACATAGGTTAAGGGTGTTTGAGAATAGGGTGCTTAGGAAGATATTTGGGGCTAAGCGGGATGAAGTTACAGGAGAATGGAGAAAGTTACACAACACAGAACTGCACGCATTGTATTCTTCACCTGACATAATTAGGAACTTGAAATCCAGACGTTTGAGATGGGCAGGGCATGTAGCACGTATGGGCGAATCCAGAAATGCATATAGAGTGTTAGTTGGGAGACCGGAGGGAAAAAGACCTTTAGGGAGGCCGAGACGTAGATGGGAGGATAATATTAAAATGGATTTGAGGGAGGTGGGGTATGATGATAGAGAGTGGCTTAATCTTGCACAGGATAGGGACCGATGGCGGGCTTATGTGAGGGCGGCAATGAACCTTCGGGTTCCTTAAAAGCCATTTGTAAGTAAGTATAGTTGTACTACTATGGAATTTATGTGAATATTCCTTCTTAAATCTTTATTATGTTATTAACATTTAAAACACAACTGCAATATTAAGAACTTAGTATTAGTACTTTTATTTTAGAGACAATATAGATAATATCAAACAGAAAGAAGCCATATAAAAATAACGACATAAAATTTCACGTTCCGTTTGAAGTTTGTGCACCACTGTTTTCTTAATCCAACAGGCTGCTTATTCATATACACAACCCTTCCTCTTTCCATATTTAACGCTTGATCCCCACGCATGTCGTCAAGGTCAGAAAAATGCGCTTGCTTTGACATCACTGATATAGGATGAAAAGTTTAATTTAAAATTCCGCGGGAGCAGCGTGTTTCGACGCTTTGACCGTTGTGTGATGGTTTGAGAGTCAACCGGTGTGGAATAACGGTTAGCATAACTGACCGTATAACGAGCGAGCCGGGGTTGAAATTCCGGTTGAGGTTCTTTCCGAAGTACCCCTCTACAAATTGAAGCATAATTGCTGGTAAATTTCGGCGTTGGCCCTCGGACTCTTTTCGCCATTATAATTACGCTTCCTATCTTTCATCATCTTTGTTTGTTTCCCATATTTTGGACTTGCTTCGATGTAGAGTCTGCTCCGGGCCACCGCCGAAATTGTACCACGTGATATGCGGTCATTAGTTGGTGGTGGTAGTGCTATGTATTGTGCACTCTCTCCTGGGCTCATGTTAGCTCGTGGGACCGAGGTTGGGGTACTGCGGTGATGCCTATGGGAAAAGGTGAAACGTTTCTATAGGCTGTAGGGGAATTCAGAGACGGCCCACAGGGGAATCTGTAGCGCGGAGGGCGTCAGGGCATCCACAACATTGAATTCCGGGCAGTACAATGGACCTACCAAAGCCAATTGAGGAGTGCTTCAAATGACATTTTTACCTGAAAAGTTCCAAATTCATAATGCAGAATGCACTGTCAAGAGAAATCTATTTTTTCAAGCATTGTCAACAGAAATCCATTTTTTCAGCTTGGACGATAACAACTGACCGCTACAAGTTCTGATCCGTTTCTGGAACAAGAAAGTCATTGTTGGCGACAACAAATTTCTAGAATTTCGCTTTGAATGTAACGCTCAGCACAATAATGTTAAAACATATAAAATTATATATACAGGGACATCATTTTATTTTTACTTCAATTTTTATTGTACCTGAGTTTTTTCATGTACATCACTTCCACCCCCCTCTACTTCCAACCGTTCTCCACACAGAACCAAGCGTATTAAGTCAAAGTCCCCTTAAGGTCATAGTAAACTCAAACAGTACTGAGTTAGTGAGTATAGTACGTTCCAGAAATATGTTCGCTTTCAATATATTGAATCATATTCTCGCACAGGTACTGTCGTCCGTTTCACGTGATTTCCATCCTTTCTACGACCCTGCGACAAAACCACTTGGACGGACAATAGATAGCATGTCTGAATAATTTTATCTTTTCGGATCGGGCAGAAGTGAAGATTGAATTTACAGTACGTAAGGTACTCTTTTATAGAGTAGGTACAGAATTATTTCAACATGAGTTACAGTACGAAGGACAAAACTGGTAATTGGAATTACGTACAATAGCCTATAGTGCGATAATATGCACATTAGAACTGAAGCCTGTATCGAAATGAACGGCCACCATTTTAAAAAATGTGTTTAAATATCCATATTATGATTATTTTAAATTTAACTTCATTCTCTATATTGTACGCTAATGTGCTGTAGACAGTATAATAGAGGCCTACACTGCATAGCGAATACGTCCACGTGGACAGCTCAGTTCGTGAGCAAAAACACTCATTGTTAATACCGTACCGTACTTAGATTAAACAGTAACCTAATGAAAATAATCAAACTCAAAAGTGCGATATTTCCTAAGTTACGTAAATGGATGAACTACTATTCTTCCCTCCTATACCTAGTAAAGTGATTTGTTTGTACAGGGACATCATTTTATTTTTACTAACATTTCTAATATTAACCTGGCTATACCTTTCGCATAAAGGTTGTGAACCGGAAACACCGTTTGCTACCCTCTTCCACGACTGGAGTTCGATGTTACTGGCGCAAGATACAAACAAATCACTTTACTAGGTATAGTAGGGATGAAAAGTAGTTCATCCATTTATGTAAAGTAGGAAATATCGTGATTTTGAGTTTGATAATTTTAATTAGGTTTTTATTTAATCAAATTACAGTAAAGTATTAACAATAAGTGTTTTTACTCAACAACTGAGCTATCCATTCAGACGTATTAATTATGCAATATATATATTGTACTTTACAGCACATTAGCGTACAATATAGAGAATGAAGTTAAATTGAAAAATAATCATAATATGGATATTTAAACACATATTTGAAAATGATGGCCGTTCATTTCCATACAGGTTTCAGTTCTTTTTTGCTTATTATCGCACACAGACTATTACACCTAATTCAAATTACCAGTTTCGTCTTTCGTACTAGTAACTCATGTTGAAATAATTGTGTACCTAATCTATAAAAGAGTACCTTACGTACTGTAAATTCAATCTTCACTTCTGCCCGATCCGAAAAGATAAAATTACTCAGACATGCTATCTACTGTCCGTCCAAGTGGTTTTGTTGCAGGGTCGTAGAAAGGGGGGAAATCACGTGAGAGTTAATTACTTAACGAGGTCCTTTCATTTAAATTATTTTAAACAATTGTATAATATTACGTAGACGTCCAATTCCTAACAGAAATTAATGTTTTCAGAAAAGAGCTAAGACAGCCCAGCCACAAATGGACGGGCAGAAGTGGGTGGGAGAAATCGGGATGCGACATAGGCAAACGGACGACAGTACCTGTGTGAGAATATCATTCAATACTGAAAGCGAACATATTTCTGGAACGTACTATAATCATTAACTCAGTACTGTTTGTGTTTACTATGACCGTAAGGTGACTTTGTCTGTATACGCTTGGTTCTGTGTGAAGAACGGTTGGAAGTTTACTAGTAGAGGGGGTGGGAGTGAAGTACATTAAAAAACTCGGGTACAATAAAAATTGAAGTAAAACTAAAATGATGTCCCTGTATATTACGCCAGTATCATCGAACTCCAGTCGTGGAAGGAGGTAGCAAACGGCGTTGATCCAGAGGTATAGCCAAGTTAATATTAAAAATGTTAGTAAAATAAAATGATGTCCCTGTATATTACGCCAGTATCATCGAACTCCATTCGTGGAAGGAGGTAGCAAACGGCGTTGATCCAGAGGTATAGCCAAGTTAATATTAAAAATGTTAGTAAAAATAAAATGATGTCCCTGTATATTACGCCAGTATCATCGAACTCCAGTCGTGGAAGGAGGTAGCAAACGGCGTTGATCCAAATTTATAGCCAAGTTAATATTAAAAATGTTAGTAAAAATAAAATGATGTCCCTGTATATTCCATTTACTTGTTATCTTGTATTTAAAACAAACAAAAAATTTGGAACGGTTTGAAAGATAATATGGTTTGGGAGCAATGGTGGAATTTAAAATTGCAGGGAAAAGTGAAGTATAGGGTTAAAATTGTCACAATCTAGTCTACGTAGTACATAGGCTACTATGACTCAACGGTTGGAATTGTTTGTATAACTGAAATGCGACTGGGTCATTCGTAAGGTCGGAAACGTTAGTGAAAGTGACCCAGGTCTTGCACCTAGCACACGATATCGATTCGTGTTTGATGACAGTCGGAAACAGTGAACACGCTAACCTCCTGACGCCAGCGCCCGCAGCTCACGCGAAGCCAGGTGTTGCCATCAGCAATCAATCTGGTGCGGTTAAGCAACTCCGACACTCGCGAAGAAGACATTTCTGAAACTGGAATTACAGACTTCGGATTTAATTTCTGAAGACTTTATGTCCAAGTTAATTTTCTTCTCGAAGTATACCGCGCAGAAACGTAATGATTCTTCCAGACATTTACGAATCAAAGTAATGAACCATGTCGAAAATTCCATCTTCCAAAGAAAATTTAATTTCCCAGTTGAATTTATAATTAACTACGATTAAGTGTTAATTTTTCTGCACCTAGAACAAGAAGGCCTACTTTATTTTGAGAGACGAAAAATCCTTATGCAGTAGTACAGGGACATCATTTTATTTTTACTTCAATTTTTTATTGTACCTAAGTTTTTTAATGTACTTCATTCCCACCCCTCTACTAGTAAACTTCCAATCGTTCTCCACACAGAACCGAGGCCGCGTATGCAGTACTGAGTTAGTGTAGTACGTTCCAGAAATATGTTCGCGTTTTCCAGTGACGAAAGGGCTTTCAATATTGAATCATATTTTCGCACAGGTACTGTCGTCCGTTTGCCTACGTCGCATCCCGGTTTCCCCCACCTGCTTCTGTTCGCCCCTCTGTAGTAGCTGGGCTGTCTTGGCTCTTTTCTGAAAACATTAATTTCTGTTAGGAATTGGACGTATTACACAACTGTTTAAAATAACTTAAATAAAAGGGCCTCGTTAAGTAATTAACTGTCACGTGATTTCCCCCCTTTCTACGACCCTGCGACAAAACCACTTGACCGGACAGTAGATAGCATGTCTGAGTAATTTTATCTTTTCGGATTGGGCAGAAGTGAAGACTAAATTTACAGTACGTAAGGTATACTCTTTTATAGAGTAGGTATAGAATTATTTCAACATGAGTTACTAGTATGAAGGACGAAACTGGTAATTGGAATTAGGTACAATAGTCTATAGTGCGATAATATGCACAAAAGAACTGAAGCGTGTATCGAAATGAACGGTCATCATTTTCAAAAATGTGTGTTAAATATCCATATCATGATTATTTTTCAATTTAACTTCATTCTCTATATTGTACGCTGATGTGCTGTAACAGTACAATATACACTGCATAATTAATACGTCCGAATGGATAGCTCAATTCGTGAGTAAAACACTAAGTGTTAATACAGTACTGTATATTGATTAAACAAAAACCTAATGAAAATTATCAAACTCAAAATTGCGATATTTCCTAGTTTACGTAAATGGATGAACTACTTTTCTTCTCTCCTATACCTAGTAAAGTGATTTGTATTTTACGCCAGTATCATCGAACTCCAGTCTTGGAAGGGGGAGCAAGCGGTGTTTCCGTTTCTTGACCTTAATCCAAAGATATAGCCAGGTTAATATTAAAAATGTTAGTAAAAATAAAATGATGTCTCTGTACAAGTAGGCTTTTCAATATTTCTTGGCGAAAGTTCATAGAGACTTATTTTATAACTGTGAGCAAAGTGAACATGTTACATTTTGTCCGACAGAACACCAAAAAAGTTTTCCTCATTCTTTGCGAAAGCACCTCTTACTGCTTGTAGAGACAGAGTTTGTAAAGCGACATGATACCGCCACTGCTTGCCTTCGGTACGTGAATGAAACACACAGTATTGTACAGGAAACTCCTCGTACACGTTTGAATATCTGTGATTACACGATGTAATCACGACACCCGCTTTGGTCACCGCTGATCTAGAATGTTATGTTATGGTTTATTTAACGACGCTCGCAACTGCAGAGGTTATATCAGCGTCGCTGGATGTGCCGGAATTTTGTCCCGCAGGATTTCTTTTACATGCCAGTAAATATACTGACTTGATCCTGTCGCATTTAAGCACACTTAAATGCCATCGACCTGGCCCGGGATCGAACCCGCAACCTTGGGCATAGAAGGCCAGCGCTATACCAACTCGCCAACCAGGTCGACGCTGATCTAGATGAAAGAGAGATTTGTAAATGAGCAGAGTACGGGAAGTAGACAACTCTTGCATTCGACAAATGCAGTACCTTGCCCAACAAAATCACTTTGTTTATTGAAGAAATCGTATTTGAAATTAAAAATGTAACCTTTAAATAGGCATCCAGTTATTTTCAAATTCAATTCTATTAACAAATTTATAATTTTCCAAATGTTTTATTCATATGTTCAGCAAATTGATTAGGAATAAAATGACTCCGAAATCAGATAAAAGAGCGATTCTTTAACACTCGTTTCATAAATCAAACTAATCTGCTAACCTCAATCTGGGTTGTGTAAACGTCCTACAATTTGGGACTTTTCAACAAGTATATTAAACGCTTTCTGCACACTGGTAGTATGTTTACAATATAAAATTCTGCCAAATATAAAGACATTCGATGGTAAATAATAGAACTTTCTTATTACACAGTTCTATTTTACAGGATTTAAACGCTTAATAGATATTCCAGTTCGTTTACGAAGATTTGCCGCTAGATGGCAGAAGACTGAATAATACGAAGTCCGTCCAATCTGGTTTACTTATCGATGAGTGGAAATTCCTCGAAATGTGTGGCTTGCTATTCGCTATTCTGCCTTCCAAGTAAACATTCTAACGTAAGTGCGCTTTGATTTTGTTTTCAGAACATTCGTTTTCACACAAAAAGGTTTCAAATTTGACTCAGTTTATAAAAACATACAATCATATTAATTACCGTACCCGATTAAGTGGGAATTCGTCTAGAAATAGGTTCGAAAACGCGAAGCAAGCATCGTGAAGGTTATGTCTCGACGTATGGCTGGTGCTTGCCAGAAATCTGTTTTCGATAAAACTGTGTGTATGTGTGTGTGTGTTTGTGCAAGAGTGCGTTTATGTATATGTGCGCGCGTGTTGTATATGTGTGTGTATGAGAGAGAGAGAGAGAGAGAGATGTAAGGTAATCCATCTCACATATTGCCTACAACAGCTCTCCAATTGGAATAGGCTACGTGACAATGAGAAACTAAGGAGGCCGACTGGTGGAGATCATAAAAGCAAGATAAAACTGATGGCACAGAAAATGAAACGAAGCACATGGAAGATGGAAAAAATCATAGAAAAAGCTTTAGATATGTCGGTTACTTTTTCAGCTGACTTCGACCTTTTTTAACTCTTTTTCCTTTTGCTTTCCTCTTTTACATCACTTTCCCGCTTTCTTTACGACATCGTAAATCACGTGACCTTCTTATACGGACCCAGAAATGTTTCTTCCCTGTTCCCTTTTTCTCCCTTCGACTGCTGATTCGGCGGGAAATGCGTACCATCTACCGAGAAATTTTATGACTATTGCACACACATGCTAAACCTATATCCTAGTGTAAACTACTGCCATATTCGAACTGTAGAGTGTAGTGTATTATCAGGACTGTTAAAAGAAGAATGAAAATATACAATCTATGTCCAAGCAGAAAGAAGCTGATCTCTTATTGGTGCTTGTCGTCACGTGTGGCAGATAAATTCCTTTTATGATACCTACATAACAGTAAATGTTCCATGTTTACCTTAATTCTGAAAGGGATAAAATTTGTATTTTTATAGGCTATGTGGAGTTGAATGAAATAACTTAAGCTTATAATACTGTATACTTGTTTCTATCACCTTTACTTTTTATCTTGGCTTTAGAATATGCCATTAGGAATGTTCAGGATAACAGGCAGGGTTTGGAATTGAACGGGTTACATCAGCTTCTTGTCTATGCGGATGACGTGAATATGTTAGGAGAAAATACACAAACGATTAGGGAAAACACGGAAATTTTACTTGAAGCAAGTAAAGCGATCGGTTTGGAAGTAAATCCCGAAAAGACAAAGTATATGGTTATGTCTCGTGACCAGAATATTGTACGAAATGGAAATATAAAAATTGGAGATTTATCCTTCGAAGAGGTGGAAAAATTCAAATATCTTGGAGCAACAGTAACAAATATAAATGACACTCGGGAGGAAATTAAACGCAGAATAAATATGGGAAATGCGTGTTATTATTCGGTTGAGAAGCTCTTATCATCCAGTCTGCTGTCCAAAAATCTGAAAGAATTTATAAAGCAGTTATATTACCGGTTGTTCTTTATGGTTGTGAAACTTGGGCTCTCACTCTGAGGGAGGAACATAGGTTAAGGGTGTTTGAGAATAAGGTACTTAGGAAAATATTTGGGGCTAAGCGGGATGAAGTTACAGGAGAGTGGAGAAAGTTACACAACGCAGAGCTGCACGCATTGTATTCTTCACCTGACATAATTAGGAACATTAAATCCAGACGTTTGAGATGGGCAGGGCATGTAGCACGTATGGGTGAATCCAGAAATGCGTATAGAGTGTTAGTTGGGAGACCGGAGGGAAAAAGACCTTTAGGGAGGCCAAGACGTAGATGGGAGGATAATATTAAAATGGATTTGAGGGAGGTGGGATATGATGATAGAGACTGGATTAATCTTGCACAGGATAGGGACCGATGGCGGGCTTATGTGAGGGCGGCAATGAACCTTCGGGTTCCTTAAAAGCCATTTGTAAGTAAGTAAGTAAGTATACTTGTTTCTTGGGTATTAGTATCAAAATTATATTATCGTAGAAGAGGGTAAATTCGGCCAAAATTTTGCAATTTTTTATGATATATTGGGGTTATGCAATGGAGCGAAGTTTCTCAGAAAAAATCATTTTGTCCTCATATCCTTCACTTATGAAGTCACATTACAAGAAGGGAATTACAATCTATCAAAAACTGATTTTTTTATTTGACTTATGATCGAAGTTACCTGTTTAAATAGGGTAAAGTCGATCACCATTAAATTTTTAGTTTAAGATCGATTTTAAAATAATGCGGAGTAAAGTCGATCACTGTTTATGTTTAAAAAAAGTGAATTTTATATATTTTATTTGTTATAAGGGTGTAGAAAACAATAATAATCTACAATATATTTCTATTGGATTATATAGTGTATCTTTTGTTACTGTGATCATACAATTCGATACAATTAGGCCTATAGGTCTCCTGTGTACAAACGTGATTATGATTGCCAACATATAAAACATACAAACACATGTTAATACTTCACATGCCAATAAACAAAGATTTAAGAATTCATAATTTACATCGAAATACCACACTTCAATTATAATCTAAACTGCTATTCAACATTGCTTAGTTTTATGTTAGATGTTAATTCAAATCTTCCCCTCCTCATGTCAATTTAGAAACTACGTTGATTCTATCGTCAGGTACAGAGGGGTATACAAAATATGTTCCTTTGTCAGTGCTTCTCTTACGCAAGAAATTCATCATAATTTCGTCTTCCTCTTTCCCCACTATCCCATCAATATAAGCTATATACTATGACAATTTTCTGTTTTTCTGTTTATAAGTGTTAGTTGGAGGTATTTCGGTGAAAAATTTTAATCTTCCTGCTGGTCCTATTTGCTTCGAGTAGGTCGATGGCATGATCGACTTAACCCTATAAAGGAACAAGTTTTCTTAAAATAATAAGTTTCAATACTAACATTTATTAATTGTAAAACTATTATTTCAGGATACAATCTCAACGAAAAGTATTTACGTATACTTTCTGTCTTTCACTGCTGACGATAATTTAGAGTTTGTAAGACTTTGCTTTCGTTTGAGAGAGAAAGTTGAGAATAACAATTTTCACTTCAATGGTAATTACACAGTGTTCCCATTGTTGGCATGCCAAAATCTCCACAAATAATGTTTATGGCAACGATGGTGGATGTTATACCACAGTCTACTATATACAGTCACGAAGCTTGCGGTAATTTTTTGCCAACGAGTTGCATTTCTCGCGATAGTTGCTAGCCGCTTGGAGCGCTGTGAGTACTAGGAACAATAGACTGTGTCACTGCCATCGTGATCTAATACACAGTTTTGTAATTATTTCTGCAACATATTATGCAACAAGAAGTAAACGGAACTTATGGACAAATTACACTAAATAAAGCTTAGCAATGATAAGCAATAAAGTTATAATATAATATTTCACTGAGCTCCATACACTGAAATAGAAAACCCGAACAAACATTACGGCGGTCTAGATCGAAAAAAAACATTGACTGTGCCGTATTTCGTAATTTTGTGAAAAGCTATGTAAATTGTGAAATGTTACGATGAAAGAGTAATGGAACGGAGAAAAATTCTCTCCGGCGCCGGGATTTGAACCCGGGTTTTCAGCTCTACGTGCTGATGCTTTATCCACAAAGCCACACCGGATACCACCCCGGCGTCGGACAGAATCGTCTCAGATTAAGTTCCAACTCTTTCATCGTATGATGACGCAGAATAACTGCATGGAAATATCATATGTACTTCGGTACATTAAAATAATGTATATGATATGCGTAAATCACTTCGTGATTTAAGACGGCGCTTATTCCGTCGGATCCCGGCCAACTAGTCACTCATAACGAGTGCACCTCAGCACATGTGTGGACTTCGGTCCTACGTTCATAGACATCTATGACGTAGTGCAGTGGGCGGCCACTAGAGGGAACCCACGAGTTGGAACTTAATCTGAGACGATTCTGTCCGACGCCGGGGTGGTATCCGGTGTGCCTTAGTGGATAAAGCATCAGCACGTAGAGCTGAAAACCCGGGTTCAAATCCCGGTGCCGGAGAGAATTTTTCTCCGTTCCATTACTCTTTCATCGTATGATGACGCAGAATATCTGCATGGAAATATCATATATACTTCGGTACATTAAAATAATGTATGTGAAATGTTAGTTATCGGTTGTAATAACTGTAAATGGCTAAAATACAATACTTTGAATAATAATATGGGACAAGGAGACGTTTGTAGTACTATAAATTGTAAGAAAAATAGGATAGAGTTATCCTTCTTCCGAAAGATCCAGGAAGGTGAGTTTATAGAATATACAGTAAAATCCCGATTATCCGTCACCCTGTTAACCGATTGGTGGATTATCCGACTGTCTTACTCTCTCGCAGAAAAAAATATGAAGTACTGTACATTATATTAGTATGAATTTTTTCTACAGAGTGCTTTTTTTACGAAACTTTACCTTACGCATTATGGCCTACTCTTTGAGAGACCGTACAGTTTAACTTCCATGCAAAATGTCTTCTACAAGTGTCGAAAGAAAACATGTACTACGAAAAAAAGTGCAAGTAATTGAGTCGTTTGGGAATGGAGAAAATGTGGTTCATCTGACATCACAATACGAGATAGGAATTACAACTGTGCGCGATTTAGGCTAATGAAAAACAAAATATAAACTGTATAAAATTTATAAATCTACAACATGAGACCTCTACTATTACTATCTTTCCACAGACAGTCGTCATAAGGAGTTTCCTTGGCCATTAAAAACCTGTCGTTGAATACAAGACTTAAGTACAATAAATAATGTTTTAATAACTGACTTATCGGAAAATCAAACATGAATGGTAAAAAAAAAGACTTAAATTAATGAACTTCTGATCCAATATTTAGTGTATTAAAAGAAAAGACCATGGAGGAAATTTCAAAAATATTATGTACTTAGTTTATGAAAACTTTTTATGGTACGGATTATCCGATTTTTTCGATTAACCGTTCACTCCACCCCCTTCATTACCACGGATAATAGAGGTTCTAGTCGATCTGGTTGGCGAGTTGGTATAGCGCTGGCCTTCTATGCCCAAGGTTGCGGGTTCGATCCCGGGCCAGGTCGATGGCATGTAAGTGTGCTTAAATGCGACAGGCTCATGTCAGTAGATTTACTGGCATGTAAAAGAACTCCTGCGGGACAAAATTCCGGCACATCCGGCGACGCTGATATAACCTCTGCAGTTGCTAGCGTCGTTAAATAAAACATAACATTAACATTAGAGGTTCTACTGTAATATACATTTTATGAAAATAATATATAAACCTTATATATTTCATATTTCAATAGTGGAAGGAAGGTGTTAATTTTTTCAAAAGAACACGATATCGAATGTACAATACATTTTATCGTCTGCTAGGGAAAGAGAGTGTGATGAGGCGATAGTAGCGATCCTGGTGGTGAGCAACTATATATGGATGCATATTTCAAATGTTTATTTTTGCATATTTAGTAAGTATTAAATTTCGTGACTGTATATATTAGACTGTGGTTATACTTCGAAAAGAGATAATAGTGTCTTTATGCCCTTGAACAATATCTTGGGATTTATCTGGATTTAATATAAGACCATATTATTGACACCAAGTTTATATTGATGTTAGGCTCTCATTAAACATTTCTGTGTGTTTGTAAATAATTTTGGAGGTTTTGTACATCATTTCTGTAGAATTTAGTGGACAGTGTTATTTAATATAAACAAAATTCGTCCAATAGTAAAAACCTTTGTACACAGACGGGTAGAAAGACGTACAGAGGCATGGTGACATGATAAAAACCACTTTTTCGGTGTTGGGGATGCTGGAAAACACGTATCGCAGTGGAAGTCTCGAAACGGACATTTTGTAGCAGCTCGTTATACTTGCTGTAATGAGAAAGTAAAAAAAAATCGCACGCTGTCGCCATGAGTTTGCAGCTGCAGTTGTAATTACGAGGCCCCCACATGCTTGCACCGTCCCAGTCCCTTGGCTGTCAGTTAAAATTTGTCACTGGAGCGCACATATTAAAGGCGAGTTTGTAGCGCCCTGTAGTGTGGAGTATCAAGTCTGCAGGTCTTGCAGAAATCTCCCAGCATAAAGGGGACCGAAGTATTGCCAACAGTTTCGCATTCCTCTCTTCAAGGAGGATAATTTATCTACCTATCTATCTATCTATCTATCTATCTATCTATCTATCTATCTATCTATCTATCTATCTATCTATCTATCTATCTATCTATCTATCTATCTATCTATCTATCTATCTATCTATCTATCTACCTGTCTGTCTACCTGTCTACCTGTCTTCTTATCTACCTATCTACCTATCCACCTACTTACCTACCCATCTATCTATCTATCTATCTATCTATCTATCTATCTATCTATCTATCTATCTAGTCCACACCTGTGGAGTAACGGTCAGCGCGTCGGGCTGCGAAACCAGGTGGCCCGGGTTCGAATCCCGGACGGGGCAAGTTACCTGGTTGAGGTTTTTTCCGGAGTTTTCCCTCAACCCAATACGAGCAAATGCTGGGTAACTTTCGGTGCTGGACCCCGGACTCACTTCACCGGCATTATCACCTTGACCTCTTTCAGACGCTAAATAACCTAGAGATGTTGATACAGCTTCGTAAAATAACCCAATGAAAATCTATCTATCTATCTATCTATCTATCTATCTATCTATCTATCTATCTATCTATCTATCTATCTATCTATCTATCTATCTATCTATCTATCTATCTATCTAGTCCACACCTGTGGAGTAACGGTCAGCGCGTCTGGCTGCGAAACCAGGTGGCCCGGGTTCGATTCCCGGTCGGAGGAAGTTACCTGGTTGAGGATTTTTCCGGGGTTTTCCCTCAACCCAATATGAGCAAATGCTGGGTAACTTTCGGTGCTGGACCCCGGACTCATTTCACCGGCATTATCACCTTCATCTCATTCAGACGCTAAATAACCTAAGGTAAAACGTCGTAAAATAACTTACTACAATAAAATAAAAACGTTTTCAAATCAAATTATTTAATTATTTTTTTTAATTCAAAATCCACTGTGCAGTGATGAAGCGTTTCCCTCATAACTAAAAAAATATCCAACATTCTGTGACGAAATTTTTTGTGTGTATTTATGCATGTCATATCTTCAGTGTGATGCAAAATCACTTCTCTACTTTTGACCTGATAAAAAATAAAATCTTTTTTTTTTTTAATGTAGTCAAATTTCAGTATTTTCTTCTAACACAACATAAAAAAGATATTATTTATTAAGGAATGTACATAGTTGAAAGAGCATGATATTGTAAACATTAATTTCAGCAATTTATGAGTCATGAGGGAAACGCTTCATCACTGCGCAGTGAACTGCCACCGTTTTGAATTTTGAGAAAGAAAATATATAAATAGTTTTTTGAAATCGTAAAAATATATTTTTTTTTTCATACAGCAGGACAATGTTTTACACATACCAATTTTCATTATTGTACAACATATAGTAATGGAGGAAAAAAAAGTTGAACATTTCCAAAACTTTTACTGCTGTAAGCTCTACCTAACCCCTTAACATCGCGATTTCCTAATGTTAAATGTTTCATTTGTTAGAATATCAAATATGTCTGTTAGAAAATACATATTACATGCTTCATTACATCATAAAACACTCAAAATTCAATAGGATCTTTTCAGAGTCTAATGTCAGAAGATGCATTTGTTTTAAAACCTGCAGTAATCGAACATAGTATTCGCTGCAATTACAGCATTACGACCTCAATATATGTATTTTTCTCGGCATAAAAACATACTGAAATAATCCTTGTATTTTACGGAATAGCACACTTTCCTGAAGTTGTAGGTGCACTATATTGTAATCATATTAAAATCCAGTTCTCTGGGCGCAACAGGTGCGACGTATTGTGATTCTAATCTTCTAATTGTAGACCTGAACTGTCAAACATCGCAAGTCCAAAGTTTACAGAATCTGGCTTTTTACCTGACGTGTTATGTTTTGCGTAGGCTGCCAACCAGTAAAACAGTACCCTAGTACAAACCCTAGTAATGCCGCACTTCGATTATTGTGACGTTTTGTTAAGTGACCTAAGTTCTAAACTGTCAGTCAAGTTACAGCGAGTTCAGAATATGTGCGTCAGATACGTATGCAACATCCGACGATATGATCACGTCAAATCACCGTCCTTCGCAAGTCTTTCGTGGCTCCGACTTAAAGAACGTAGAACTTTACACTCCTTGTCATTGCTCTTTCGAATTCTGCACACTTCAACACCAAATTACCTTTCGTCTCGTTTCTCTTATCTATACTCTAACCACGACGTAAATACCAGATCACTTATCTGTGGCACGCTAAGTATACCTCTTCATAGAACATCTTGTTATTCATCATCTTTTACAGTATCCACCTCGCGACAATGGAATTCCCTGTCACAAAGTATTAGCGGCTGCAAGACAATAAACACTTTTAAAAACAGCTTAAAAAATAACCTTCTTAGCATTTCACTCCAATCATACAGACTTAAACTATCACTGTCTACATTGTTACTCCTTCCTATAGACATGCATCCTGATAGTGCTGTATTTTCAAAATTGTCTCATAATAATCTCTTTCTATTATCTAACACTATTTGAAATATATTAACATTCTATATATTTTAGCTTATTTCTTCTACATAGTTTATATTTCAGTGTTTAATTAATAGTTCATTGTATTTTGTTGTTTAATTCGTAAATAACTCTTGTATACATGTAGCTCTTATCTAAATCAAATTGTTGAATTCTTTGTAAGTTGATACATATGTATGTATAATTTTTGCTGGTTGAGTGGAAGAGAAGGCCTTACGGCCTTAACTCTGCCAGCTAAAATAAATTATTATTATTATTATTATTATTATTATTATTATTATTATTATTATTATGGGTAGACATAAGCATGGGTAGACATAATGCATGGGTAGACATAACGGCTCGGTTAGAAAAGCCAACGTACTATGGTAGGAACGATCATGATTTTAAAATCAAATGTAGGAAACAGAAAACGGATGTAGGTAAATTCTCATTTTTAAATAGAACTATAAATGATTGGAATGACCTACCTGTAGCGGTCTTTGAGGGCTGTCCTTCCTTAAGGAGATTCAAGAATAACTTAAAAAGTTGTGTATAAAGTGCAAATTAAAATTAAGGTGACATTCAACATTCAATTTTTTAAGGTGACATGTATTTATCTAGCCTGACGAGTTACTTCCTTGGTTTGAAATGTAAATTATTTAAAAATAGCGTGTAAGAGGGCCTTAGACTAGAAATGTTTAGTTTAAATGTAGTTCTGTTTATAAGTATGCATAAGGATGTAATTATTTGACTTATTTGAACTGTTGTATCAGTGAAGCGAGGTGAGTCAGTGAAGTTATGGTTTTACAGTGCAGTGAACAGTTCGATCAGTGATAATTTATAGCGTCAATGAAATGTGTTCTAATAGTGTCAGTGAAATGTGTTACAGAGTGTCAGTGAAATGTGTGCTAAAGTGTCAGTGAAATGCGTCATAGTGCCACTACAGGGAATGAGATGAGAGTAAAGTGAAAGATTATTGAAACTTATGTAGGGCCTATACATAATTATGTAGGTTGTATTGTAAAATTAGGTATTTTATTTATGTTTTATTATTATTGTGTTAAATTGTATTGTGTATTCTTATTGTATTGTGTATAAAATTGTATATGTATTGTAAAATTGTATTGTGTATGTAAATTTTATTGTGTATTGCTTATCATTTTATTGTGTATTGTTTATATTGTATATACCACTGCCACCGGGTGCTTGCCCACTTGCAGTGTAAATAAATACATAAAAATTATTATTATTATTATTATTATTATTATTATTATTATTATTATTATTATTATTATTATTATTAAAGCAGAATATTCTAAGAACGACACTAAATTGTAAAACTATAAAAATTTGTAAAAATTGTAATTGTAATATTGTAAAATGTTGACATGTTCCACATCTTAAAGCTTCATTGCTCATGTAAGATCTATGGAATAAAATAAATGAATGAATGAATGAATGAACAAATACTGATTTCAATGGTCTTTTATTGCAAGCCTATTTAGTTTCTTTGCTCTCCTGAAAGGTTAATTCAATTGCCTTGGAATGTTTCTCAATTGAGGTCTTCAGTGAGAGATACAGTATTCTCGTTGGTTAGGGTCTATGCACGATAGCATAATATTTAATAAAAGGCGCTAATGAGCAGAATTTGAGACAGGAAGAATAAAATAATGGGACCCTGTTGGGTCATAATGGATATCCCCTAAGAAGATACATTTCAACACCTTATTTATGCCCTTAAGCAAGAGCGCAACCCGTCCTTAAGCCGCGTACTTATGTAGCGAACGAATAACGTACGAATACATTCGCTGTCTGAATTCCGAACATGTGAACGGTCCAGCGAAAGAGAACGATCGTTTGGTTTGCCTTCGTAAGTGATCCGTCGCTTGTAAATTTACGTTCTGTTTACATAGAATTTTACAATGTTACATTTGTCCGCATCAAATTTCTTCACATTTAAAGAACAAAACTAAAATCCTTTCAATCATTTATCTGTAGTAATGTCACGAGAGGTCTGAGATTTATCTGGGAAATCTCAGACCTCGAGTGACATTTGTTAGGACTATTTCGTGAATAAAATAAAAATGTAAATATATCCCTAAAATTCGATCACAAAATATTAGGGGAGAGTCTGGTAGTATCGGACATCGGGTAATATCGGACAGTGAGTTTCCTTCATCTACCACACGATGATAGTACCTGATTGACATGGTTACGTTTCTGTGATGTTGCATAGAGAAACGTAACCATGTCATTCAGGTACTACCATATGGTGGTAGATGAAAGAAACGCACTGTCCGATATTAACCGATGTCCGATACTACCCGACTCTCCCCTAATAATAGTATATTTACGAATACTTAACCTATTCAGACATTGTCAAGTTGAATAGATGAATATCGATTATTGCAATAAAGATATTTCATGTTGTTATTCAGTAATGCCAATTGCGAAAAGCGAAATACAGGTTTAACAATGTTAATTACATGTACTGCACTTTTCTCTTATTACTATAACATAAATACATTCTCATTATCTGCTGAAATTACAGTCTAATTTACAATTTTATAATATAATTACATTAACCTGATTAATAAATTAATTAAATTAAGTTATCAAATCTGAATGAAGGAATGTAATTTTTTTCAGATAGTCTACAATAGACATGAAATTAGAAGATGAAAACGTAGATCTTTGGGTTTGATATGCGATGATGTTACATAAATTTGAACATCTGACTTTCTATTAATTGTTTAATTTCATTCACAAAATACAAATTTTATAGGCTACAATTATAGGCTAAGTTACCTGTGGGAGCAGGACCAATGTTAGCTGTGGCTTATTTCGACTTACTCAATGCTACAGGAAAGTATTTTTATAGCTCGACAAACGTATTCTCGCTGTAGTGTGTAACGGAACTAAAACTGCATCTACACAGTTCAGTATTCCAATCGCGTATGCGTGCAATCTTTGAAGAATATTGAAAGAATCAAGTTTAAAAGGTAGTTCAATTAAGATGCATGAAGATTTTGTGTCTACATGGTGATCATCAATTTACGGGGAAACAGTTGGCGACAACGACTAAACAAAAGAACGACCATGCGATAAATTGATAGCGATAAATCTAGCTGCAAAAATTATCGCAAAGTGTGACTGTGATTGGTTGGAATTGAAAATTCCATTACACTTCATTGGTCGAAAATGGAATGACGTCATATAAACGAAATAGTCATCATAATATGCTGCCCTCTTAAATTCACTGAGCATATTCGAAATTAAATCAATGGCTTTCCCAAAACACCGCTCTGTAATGTTTCATATATAACAATTTTTTTCTCGAAAAGGAAGCAAAAAACGAGAAAAATTTTATTGAACTTTTTGTTTGAAATATCTCAAAGAATAACCCCTTCAAATTGATAACACTACTTATGATTCACTCTCTACATATAATCTGGTATGTATTGTGTTGTAGTTTATGATATTCACGCAATATGTGTGTGTTATGTGCATATATGTGGCTAATTATTTCCAATTTTATTGCAAAAAGGTTGTCTTTCATGAACAGTCTTTGTCTTTCTTGCAAATTTTTGGCCCTATTTATCAACAGTAATCTCACTAGACGTTTTGATTTATCTAGAGAAAATCAAAACTCGAGTGGGATTTAATTGACTATTACACGATTAGAAGAAAGTATATAAAGATTAGAAGTAACTAAGTACTCCAATACAATAAAATATTAAATGACTTACGAAAATACAACTGTCTTCAAATGTATTATTGTACCATCTCAACATTACAAATATTACGCTAGATGCATGCTAGATTGCAGTAGTGTCTTTATACAGACACTGTAATGATTACTATTCAATAAATCTTAATATTAAACAATCTCTGATACGTGACTATCCATAATATCACATAGCAGAAGTTCTTTTTATCCTCACAGAGCAGAAGCTATAACATAACCTAACTAATATACACAAGTGTTAGAAAAGTTTTAATTAACGACGATGACATAAAAAATAAACATGAATAATTTTAAAATGAATAATTATTGAATGTACAATTTTCAAATCTGAATGTGGTTGGTGGTTCAATTGATGTTATATTGGACGTGACGACAAAATCGAAAAATTTAACGACCTAGTAATTCAGTTATACGATAAACACGCACCCTTGAAAACCAGACGAGTTGGTAGACACCCTGCGCCTTGGATGTGCGATGCCATAAAATTACTCATGACAGACAGAGACACTGCTTATCGTAAATACAGAGGGAGCAAGGACGAATTAGATTTTAATACTTACAAAGTTTTAAGAAATAAATGTAATCAAGCAGTAAGAAATGCTAAATTACGCCATGCACATTCCCTTATTCTACCTTCGGTCAGTGCGAAACAATTGTGGCGTAACCTTAATAACCTGGGTCTAACAAAAGCAAAGCCTCGGGTAGATAACATCAACTTGTCACTCAATAGTCTAAATGAACGTTTTGTCACTGCTCCACCTGAACCATTACATAAGCAAGAGACTCTTGAATTTCTCAGATCTTACCCCCAACCTGTGTGGGATAAATTCTTCTTTAAATACATTAACCCGACTGACGTAATGAAGACGCTGCGACGTATGAAATCTAAAGCCCAAGGTATAGACAATATAAATATCACTCTCCTGTATAAAATAATAGATGTGATCCTGCCGACCGTCACCCATATATTCAATGCATCTATTATGACTGGGTCCTACCCCTCTCTCTGGAAAATGGCATTAGTGAAACCTTTACCTAAATCTAACACACCTTCTACAGTAAACCAATACAGACCGATATCAATTCTTCCCACTCTTTCAAAAGCATTAGAACATATTGTACATGGACAACTTATGAACTATCTCGACGAACACAAACTCCTTGATGACTATCAATCGGGTTTTAGACATGGACACAGCACTTCTACAGCCCTACTTAAAGTGACTGAGGACATCCGTGAAGCTATGGATAGGGGTGAAGTAACGGCACTAACTCTTCTCGATTTCAGCAATGCCTTGAGCTGGATGGACTCCTACCTACGTGACCGCCAACAGTGTGTTTCACTTGATAATCAATTCTCCCAATGGAGATGCACAAAGGCGGGAGTGCCGCAGGGCTCCGTATTAGGACCACTACTTTTCTCTATCTACATTAATGACGTATCAAAGAACTTACAGTATTGCCGATATCACCTCTATGCCGACGACCTACAACTTTACATACATTCCAGACCCAATACGATCAATGAATCGATTGACAAGTTAAATTGTGACCTAGCCACTGTCTCCACTTGGGCGGCCAATTTCGGACTCGCACTTAATCCAAGTAAGACTCAAGCCATAATTATTGGACATAAGCGTTTAGTTAACTCCCTTAATAACAGTAATATTTCAGTTGTTACCCTTAACAACACGCTAATCCCTTATTCATCTGTCGTAAAAAATCTTGGCTTCTTTTTTGATAATAATCTAAGTTGGAATTTTCAAGTTAAAGAAACGATAAAAAAAATCTGTTCCTCCATTCACTGTTTGAGTCGCTTGAGAAACTTCTTGCCCCAGCAACTAAAACTTACCCTAGTGCAAACCCTAGTAACGCCGCACTTCGATTATTGTGACGTTTTGTTAAGTGACCTAAGTTCTGAATTGTCAGTCAAGTTACAGCGAGCTCAGAATATGTGCGTCAGATACGTGTGCAACATCCGACGGTATGATCACATATCACCGTCCTTCGCAAGTCTCTCGTGGCTCCGACTTAAAGAACGTAGAACTTTACACTCTTTGTCTTTACTCTTTCGAATTCTGCACACTTCAACACCAAATTACCTTTCGTCTCGTTTCTCTTATCTATACTCTAACCACGACGTAAATACCAGATCACTTATCTGTGGCACGCTAAGTATACCTCTTCATAGAACATCTTGTTATTCATCATCTTTTACAATATCCACCTCGCGTCAATGGAATTCCTTGTCACAAAGTATTAGGGGCTGCAAGACAATAAACACCTTTAAGAACAGCTTAAAAGATAACCTTATTAGCATTTCACTCCAATCATACTGATTTAAACTATCACTGACTACATTGTTACTTTTTTCTTTAGACATCATCCTGATTGTGCTGTATTTTAATTGTCTCGTAATAATCTCTTTCTATTATCTAACACTATTTGAAATATATTAACATTCTATATATTTTAGCTTATTTCTTCTACATAGTTTATATTTCAGTGTTTAATTAATAGTTCATTGTATTTTGTTGTTTAATTCGTAAATAACTCTTGTATACATGTAGCTCTTATCTAAATCAAATTGTTGAATTCTTTGTAAGTTGATACATATGTATGTATAATTTTTGCTGGTTGAGTGGAAGAGAAGGCCTTACGGCCTTAACTCTGCCAGCTAAAATATATCATTATTATTATTATTATTATTATTATTATTATTATTATTATTATTATTATTATTATTATTATTATAGAAGTGGAACTCGTTGATTTAGGCCTACATGGTGTATTCAACTTATTCAGAATTTCCGAATGAATAATTTTAAAAGGAATAATTATTGAATGTACAATTTTCAAATTTGAATGTGGTTGGTGGTTCAATTGATGTTATATTGGACGTGTGCATAATAGAAGTGGAACTCGTTGATTTAGGCCTACATGGTGTATTCAACTTATTCAGGATTTCCGAATGGTGCTCTTCATGTATTTGTAAATCGGATTTCAGAAAATGCATAGGTATGATCAGTGATTTTTATTAATTCTTGTTCTTGAATGCCAATACGAGTCATATTTGAAACTGCTGTGCATCGACTGGAGTGGTTTGTAATTTTATATATATTTTTGACGTCCAGACCAGCGCAGTTTCAAATGTTGGCAAACAAAGAAACAAATGCTAGGGACGCGATAAAATTAAACAAATGCTAGGGACGCGATAAAATTAAACAAATGCTAGGGACGCGATAAAATTGTGCGATAAGCAGCCATGATTGGTTGAAATACGTCCTTTCGTACCGTTTTATTGGTCAAAAGCAGTATGACGTAGTAAGAGTGTAATAGTCATAGTAACATTTCAAAATCTGTTGTTGAAATTCATAGTACTAACACTTCGATATTTGGCAACAGGGAATTCGTATATAGTTTTGATGTATTTACTTAAATTTTCGAAATAGCTGAGTTCCATGATTGTTTAAAAAATTTCCCGGTCTTGATACAATTCAATAAGATAGATGCAGGACTGTATTAAAAAATTTGCCCCCTCAGATCACTAAAAGAATGCTGCCCCCTCTGCATAAATAACGATATACGAAAATGTAAACGAAACGAATATAGAGAATTGAATTTTCAGTATTCAGATGAGGATACTTAGTGGAAAAAGAGGAAATTATTATTTCGTTGTCTCTGTATGCAGAACCCTTGACCACATATATAACAGATTGATCAGCCTAATACACTTTAAAGCCAGCAACTTTTATCAGTAGAGACCGGATTTTTTTGTAATTACACATTATATTCCTTTTAACCTAACCCTATATACATAACAAATCTTTGCGAATCCTATAATTACCATTAATATATTAAAATTTGATACTACATATTTTTACATATTTACCCCACATTACATATTATGGCTTGGTATTACATAAATCTACATATTTAGGGGTTTTTATTAATTTTTATTTATTTAAAAGGAAAAAGAAAACTACTGCTGGGGTAGTATACAATTTAAAATACACAGATTTAAAAAGCCTTTTTACCTATCCGAGAAAAGATATATTTCGGGACGAAATATAACATCTTATTTCCAGGAAATAAAAGAGGCACTCACCTCTTACCGTCCACTGTAAATATGAGTGAACAAAAGGCAACCTTTCTCATACAACTACTTTGTATTATAAAACTCAAGAAGGGAATAATCTCATACACATAAGCGGACGACATAGTAGTAGGGTTTAAAGACATTACAAAGTTACAGGAAACAATAAACATCATGGTAAAATGGTGCAATAAAAACAAATTTGATGTAAATGTGGACAAGACAGAAATGATGACACTCAGAAACGGCGGAAGAGCACCAGAAACAGTAGAAATCATCATGAAGAAAAGAAAACTAAAAATTGTACCGGACTACAAATATCTAGGCTTAAGAATACAAACCAGCGCAGATATTGATATTAAATATTTTCATGATTTTACATATTTTGGTACATATTCAGCTTATTTTTCTTACATAAATATGTATATATTTCACACCTTGATATTACATATAAATCCGGTCTCTATTTATCAGTTTCACTATGCTGCCATCTAGCGATTGTATGAAAATCACGTTATAACCCTAATTGAATTGCATGAAGGAATAGCTGGCAGTAGTACTTCCATCTAGCGGTCGTTACCAAGAAACAATTTTCGACTGTAGAGGCCCTTGTGGTTGTTCTCTTTTTACGTCGCCATCTCATAACATGGGAATGTCCAATATGATATATACAGTATGTGATCAGGTACGGAATCTACCACCACTGCCATCTATCAATCTTTGAACAAACCACGAGGAACATGTATGTCGGCTGACGGCGATTTCGATGTTATTCAATCACAGGGGATGTCCTTGTTTTTAAAATAAGTTGAGAGTAAAATGGTAATGATCGAGTGTGTTGGCGAAATGACGAGAAATAACGAGAGGAGCCCAGGAAAAGCCCTCATAACCTTGACTTTTCCACTAGACTGCTCCGCCATCGCTGAGATTTGAACTCGTGTTCATGGACGTCGTAAGCCAGTGCTGTGCCAACAGGGGTATAGGGTAAAAAAGTGATTCAATTTTAAATCTGTTAATATAGTTATTTTGCTTCAATTTATACTATTCTGATGAAACTCACGGGGACAATTGTAATGAGGAGGTACAGCTGGTCAACGAATAGACCTAACATTGGACAACTAATGCCTTCTCACGAAGACTAAGAAGCTGGCCTAGGGATTGTATCTACACACGCTTTACCTGACATTGAGTGCATCGCTCGTAAACCACGAGGCGGACGATCCTACCGCAGGCACGCAGAATCTAAATTAGCAGAGATAGCACATTTAACGCTTTGTTAACTCCATTACACATGAACAACCCTAACTGCGTACCATAAATTGAAATCGATCCCTTCACCGGCAACGACGGTTCGATTACGTAAAGCTCCCAACGAACTCGACCAACTTAGTCTTCTGCTACTTTAACTTGGCTAGAAATTCGTCGCCTCACATTACACCGAGGCTCCCTTCATTAGTGAATGTCATATTGTCTTCAGCAACTAATATATTCAAATTTATGCAAGCACATTGTGCATGTTATCAAAAGCAATAGTAGTTTAAACAATCTTTGAGCTTACTCTAAGTTTAAACTGTATTTTAAACGGAAAAAACTGTATTCTTAAGTTCAGTTTATTTCCCTGTCTTGGTTTCCAAACTAGTTCAGTTTAAACTACCCAGTTTGATAGTTAAACCAGCCGTGGCGAAAATGTGACTCGCGAGCACATTGTGGCTCTCAATGATAGCTATGCACTTCTCTTGCTTTCTACCTCCCCAACCCCAACCCTCTCACTCACTGGAATCAAACTCCGTTCCATTGTATTTGTCTCTGACCTGAGAGTGGCGTATCGTCGCAATGTCTCTCTCGAAACCATGTACCTCTACAAAAACGAAAGTTTCAAGTAGGATGGGAGGACGCATTTTTTGATGCCAATATGATGAGAATATTAAATATATGATTTGTTCACAAGTATTACGAGGAAAACGGTTGTATAACATAAGACGACATTATACTACATGTTACTCTTGAAACATTGAAAGGTTGTGTTGTTGTTATTATTATTATTATTATTATTATTATTATTATTATTATTGTTATTATTATTATTATTATTATTATTATTATTATCTCTGTACGTCGATCCTTTTTCAGCAGAAGTACGAATAATGCGGTTAGATCTTCGACTTCCTTTCAAGATTTACAATGTGATGTTAAATGAAAGCTGATGTAAGGACTTGACAAGATTTACAATGTGATGTTAAATGAAAGCTAGATGTAAGGACTTGACAAGATTTACAATGTGATGTTAAATGAAAGCTAGATGTAAGGACTTGACAAGATTTACAATGTGATGTTAAATGAAAGCTAGATGTAAGGACTTGACAAGATTTACAATGTGATGTTAAATGAAAGCTAGATGTAAGGACTTGACAAGATTTACAATGTGATGGTAAATGAAAGCTAGATGTAAGGACTTGACAAATGTTGAACTTTTCAAATCTTTACCAAAAAATAAATCTCCGAAGCTTCGTTCTTTCTCTTGCTCTGTTGAAGCCATGTTCGCTACAACTTACGTTTGTGAAAAATTATTTTCGACAATGAAAATAGTAAAAACCAAATTTAGATCACGACTGACAGACAAATACCCTCGTGATCACCTACGACTGGCAGTAAGTGACATAATTCCTGATTTTGAAACTCTGTCGTAGAGACATTCTGAAGACAGGTAATATGTTGTGATAAGGTGTCCTATGTTTTCTTATTCATTTCTTTCTTCTTTACACGTACTAAACATTAGTTTGTAACCTTTTACTGTATAAAATTATATTTAAGTGCTTGACGTAAGGAAAATGAAAATCCGTCAGACAGTTGCTTCACTTCCCCTTCGGGTGTCCGCCTCCCTCCATAGATGCTATGCACGTTGCAGATTACACAGTGGCTCGGCGCATGACCACATTTTCGCCACGGATGGTTTAAACTATGCGAAATAGTTAAACTCTTACTGTAACCTAAAAGTAAACAGTTTATTGGAGAAAAATATTGCTAGTACTCGCAATTGTGTCATGAAGGAATTCAGGAACACTTTTAATGAAATTAAAGATGAAGATATAAGAATTTTACCCAGAGCAAAAACTTTCAGCCCAAGAGTAAATCATTTTAAAGATTGGAATTAAAATGAGATTTTAATAGATTTAGTCTCCATCCAGCTGTGACCACAAATGAATCACTTATGGATTGTAATCTGTGAGGGCAAAACTTAACTAGACTGTTTGAAATGGTGAACATCACGTCGAAGCTAATCACAAAGGTACAGGGACATCATTTTATTTTTACTAACATTTTTAATATTAACCTGTCTATACCTTTAGAGAACCGCAAACACCGCTTGCTCCCCCCTCCAAGACTGGAGTTCGATGATATTGGCGTAAAACACAAATCACTCTACTAGGTATAGGAAGGAAGAAAAGTAGTTCATCCATTTACGTAAACTAGGAAATATCGCGATTTTCAGTTCGATAATATTCATTAGGTTTTTCTTTAATCAAAGTACTGTATTAAGAATAAGTGTTTTTACTCACGAAGTGAGTTATCCATGCGAACGTGTTCATTATGCAGTGTATATTATACTGTCTACAGCACATTAGCGTACAATATAGAGAAAGAAGTTAAATTGAAAAATAATCATAATATGAATATTTAAACACAATTTTGAAAATGGTGGCCGTTCATTTCGATACAGGCTTCAGTTCTTTTGTGCATATTATCGCACTATAGACCATTGCATCTAATTCCAATTGCCAGTTTCGTCCTTCGTACTAGTAACTCATGTTGAAATAATCCTACTCTACGTACTGTAAATTCAATCTTCACTTCTGCCCGACCCGAAAATATAAAATTACTCAGACATGCTATCTACTGTCCGTCCAAGTGGTTATGCCGCAGGATTGTAGAAAGGGAGGAAATCACGTGACAGTTAATTACTTAACGAGGCCCTTTTAAGTTAAATTAAACAGCTGTATAATATTATGTAAACTTCCAATTCCTAAGAGAAATTAATGTTTTCAGAAAAGAGCTAAGACAGCCCAGCTATTACAGAGGGGCGAGCAGAAGCAGGTGGGGGAAATCGGGATGCGACGTAGGCAAACGTACAGTACCTGTGCGAAAATATGATTCAATATTGAAAGCTCTTTCGTCACTGGAAAACGCGAACATATTTCTGGAACGTACTATACTCAGTAACTCAGTACTGCTTACTATCTGCGGTCTTGGTTCTGTGTGGAGTTGGAACTTCCTTATTAGAAGGGGTGGGAGTGAAGTACATTCAAAAACTCAGGTACAATAAAAATTGAAGTAAAAATAAAATGATGTCCCTGTATAATATCTTCTTAGTTTCAAGTTACTCGCATTTATAAGAAAGTATTTCAGTTGTCCCGTCTAAGACATCCTGCCTAGGATTCGCGTTACGGAATGCGCGCTGGTTCGAGTCCTCATGGGTGAAGAAATTTTCTCATTAAATTTCGGCCAGTGTATGGGACCGGTACCCACCCAGCTTCGTGATGCAATTGGGGAGCTACGATAGGTAATGAAATCCGGTTACGTGAACCAGCTATAACGGCTAGGGGGCTCAACGTGCTAACCACACGATACCTCCATTCTGGTTGGATGATCGTCCATCTCTGCTTCGGTATGTGGCCTTGAAGCCAGGAGGCGGCTGGTCGGTCTTGGCTCTTCGTGGGCTGTAGCGCCACGGATTATTATTATTTTCGTTGTTACATTCTGTAAAATATACGGGAAATTATCTGTCTCTTTTAATAAAAGAAACTTTGTCCGAGATGCCAAATTTTGATTACTGTAATCCTTCCTCTCTTCATAAATATGACTATCTAAGAGTACACACTAAAACGTGATCATGTCTGTCTTCTTCACCTGCAATACTAGTAGATTTGGCCATATAACGCCAACTTTTCACTCTTTCATGGGTCTGTCTAAAGTAGAATAGAAACTTACGGGTAATTCTTTATCTGTTCTCTTTACAATATTACTCACCTTTGAAACAGAGCTTCCGGGCTAAGATGCCGTGGTCTACTGGTGCTGACGTTACCAGACGTTTCGTCTACTTCTACGGCAGACATCTTCAGTGGTTAGGTATCCTCGGTCGAAGTCTTCTGCTCGGGATACCTGTAGCAACTGATATCCAGGTATCCCGAGCAGAAGACTTCGACCGAGGATACCTAACCACTGAAGATGTCTGCCCTAGAAGTAGACGAAACGTCTGGTAACGTCAGCACCAGTAGACCACGGCATCTTAGCCCGGAAGCTCTGTTTCAACTAGACACCGGCCGTGAAAGCCTGCATGCTAAGATTACTCACCTTTACTCCTAAATATGTCATAACTTGTTTTCAATACTTTACAATGTTTAGGAAACAACATCAGGCAATGTTTTTTATTCCTCGTCATCGTACCTCTTTATATTCATCCTCTTTCACTCATTTATTCGTGTCAGTTTGCAGCGTATGAAAATCCTTACTTTGTTATGTCAGGGATTGCAGAACGGTTAATCAGCTTAAACTGAGAACTAAAAATCACGTACTTCTACATGGAATAGATATGGAGTTGTTTTTACATTTTATTCTGTGTGTTCATATACAGTATGTCATTTGAGCCTAGTATAAAGTAGAATTAGGATATAATTTGCCTGTTTACTCTGAAGTTGTAGTATTACAGTCCTACTTTTAAATTAAGCAGCACATTTTATTGTAACTTGTTCCATATGTAAGTTACATAATATTATGTATAAGGGAACTCTCATATATTTAATTACAAATGTAAGCTCAAGTCGGACGTCCTAGAAAACGTTGGGCTGAAATATTGTGAAGCCGGAACGGGCCACATGCTTATACCACAGTCTAGTATATACAGTTACGAAGCTCAATATGTAGGGAATATGCATCCAATGACAGTTGGACTTTAGTTGCTAGCCATTAGGATCGCTACTATCGCACAGTCTGTTGTTCCTAGTACTCTCAGTTGCTCACCGTTTGGAGCATTGTATCGCGAGAAATGCAAAAAATCACCTCAAGCTTCGTGACTGTATGTAGCCTACTAGACTGCGGTTATACCTTGAAGTGTTGATGATGATGATGATGATGATGATTATGATGATGATGACGACGATTATGTAAGCTCAATAACCTGCTAGATAATCATTTTATATTTAAGTGTTACTATTAATAATAAACAGTAATGAATATAATTGTTTGCATATTTGTCACTTCTGGTAGAGTGGAAGAGAAGTCCCGATGGCTTTAACCCTACCAGAATATGCAAACGAAGAAACGAATTAACGAACTAACTAGGAAATAATTAAATGACTGAATAAATAAGTAAATAAATGATTGATTGAATAATTAATTAAAGAAATAACTGAATAAATAAGTAACTAAATAAAATAAATTAGTGGATGAATGAATAAATAAATAAGTAAATAAACCAATAAATAAACAAATGGATGAACAAATAAATATATAAAAAATTTCTGAATAAATAAATAGATAAATAAATAAATACATAAATAAACAAATGAATAAGTAAAGAAATGAATAATTGAATAAGGAATTAAATAAACAACTGAATAAATAAGTAACTAAATATATAAATTAGTGGCTGAATGAATGAATAAATAAATAAACCAATAAATAAACAAATGGCTGAATAAATATATAAAAATTTCTGAATAAATAAATAAATAAATAAATAAATAATCAGATGGCCAAATAAAGAAATAAAAAATAAACATATAGCTCAATAAATAATAAATAAATAAATTGCTGAATAAATAAATAAAAAGTAAATGGCTGAATTAAAATGTAAATAAATAAACATATGGCTCAATAAATAAGTAAATAAACAAATTGCTGAATAAATAAGTAAATGGCTAAGTAAATAAATAAATAAAAGATAAATATATATATATAAGTAAACAAATGAATAAGTAAAGAAATGAATGATTGGATAAGTAATTAAATAAAGAATAGAATACATAAGTAACTAAATAAATAAATTAGTGGCAGAATGAATAAATAAATAAATAAATAAATAAATAAATAATCAGATGGCCAAATAGAGAAGTAAATAAATAAACATATGGCTCAATAAATAATAAATAAATAAATTGCTGAATAAATAAGTTAAAAGTAAATGGCAGAATTAAAATCTAAATAAATAAACATATGGCTCAATAAACAATAAATAAATAAATTGCTGAATAAATAAGTAAAAAGTAAATGGCTGAATTAAAATGTAAATAAATAAACATATGGCTCAATAAATAATAAATAAATAAATTTCTGAATAAATAAGTAAAAAGTAAATGGCTGAATTAAAATGTAAATAAATAAACATATGGCTCAATAAATAATGAATAAATAAATTGCTGAATAAATAAGTAAAAAGTAAATGGCTGAATTAAAACGTAAATAAATAAACATATGGCTCAATAAATAATAAATAAATAAATTTCTGAATAAATAAGTAAATAAGTAAATGGCTGAATTAAAATGTAAATAAATAAACATATGGCTCAATAAATAATAAATAAATAAATTGCTGAATAAATAAGTAAAAAGTGAATGGCTGAATTAAAATGTAAATAAATAAACATATGGCTCAATAAATAATAAATAAATAAATTGCTGAATAAATAAGTAAAAAGTAATTGGCTGAATTAAAATGTAAATAAATAAACATATGGCTCAATAAATAATAAATAAATAAATTACTGAATAAATAAGCAAATGGCTGAATTAAAATGTAAATAAATAAACACATGGCTCAATAAATAAGTAAATAAACAAATTGCTGAATAAATAAGTAAATGGCTAAGTAAATAAATAAATAAAATATAAATAAATAGATAAATAAATATACATGTAAGTAAACAAATGAATAATTAAAGAAATGAATGATTGAATAAATAATTAAATAAAGAATAGAATAAATAAGTAACTAATTAAATAAATTAGTAGCAGAATGAATGAATAAATAAATAAATAAATAAATAATCAGATGGCCAAATAAAGAAGTAAATAAGTAAACATATGGCTCAATAAATAATAAATAAATAAATTGCTGAATAAATAAGTAAAAAGTAAATGGCTGAATTAAAATGTAAATAAATAAACATATGGCACAATAAATAAGTAAATAAACAAATTGCTGAATAAATAAGTACATGGCTAAGAAAATAAATTAATGAAAAAAATAAATGAATGAATGAATATGGAAGTAAAAAATATAACAGTACATAAATAAATGCTATTTTAACAAGTTTTAACGTTTCGTCATATTCAATATTAAAAACTGTTTGTCATCTGCATTGTTCTACTTACTACAACCAAAGCAAATCGCAATACTTCGCTACTGAATATACGCATGTGCGTGCACGCAGAGGCTGCAGCGCACTTTTGCATAAAGAAATACACGAGAAGAAGTTTCCCTTGTAAAATACTCCATAATGACGTCATTAGCTCCCTATTTCAAGCTCGCAAACCGTGAACGTAATAATTTAACTTCGCAAAGGTTTCCATCTCCTTTTTCCGCCTTCCATTTTCCCCTGTTCGGTGAATTCAGATTCTCATTAAAGTTCTATAAATTTCTTTACTTGTTTCTTTTCTTCTTCCGACCTCGTGGAATGCACCCGCACAATGAACTCGTCTACTGGGAGATCGCGATTGCGATCACAAACTCCCTTCAACTGTTTTCAAAATCATACTTGCAGCGTCGAGCCGAAGACGTCCTCTTCAGATTCGATATTCAATCCATATCATTCTCTGAGACCCTTACAAGAATCTTATCTCGAAATGTTACCGAAACGTTTTGTACGACAAAGGTAACACATAGGGTAACCAAGGGTAAATGGGGTCAAAAAGTAACAAATCCTTAATTTTATTAGTAATTTCATAATATATTACACTCATAACATTCCATTAGTTACAGCCACGTGTAAGTACTATTCCCCAAAAATGTTTCTTTTTTACTCTAAACTAACTGTCTGCATAAGAACTGAAATATTTCACTACAGTGACCATTTTTACCCTTCTTTATAAGGATAAATGTGGTCAGTGTTTAGGGCAAATCGGGTCACAATTTTTCCCTCTATATACCTGCACGGAACGTTAAAATCAATATTGAATTGATTTAATTTAACACTTTGCACTTTCCCACAAACAGACACTGTTTTCTTTTCTGCACAAACGAACTGTGTTGCAGTGTAGTCCAAAACCACATGCGTACATGCGTACAGTTTCAAAATTCTAGACACAATTTCATTTTCTTGTTCTGGAGTAAACGTAATTTGACGGCCTTTATTTTTCAAGTGGTTGACGTCGTTACAGACATGAATGAGGAACTCCTAACAACTCTGCAGCATGACGTTGTCTTCTTCCCTCGCGAAATGCTTTAATAGCCTTCTGCATGTCATTCTCAGTCCACGAATTTGACGTTTTCCTCTTACATTTAACCATCTGTCACAAAGAATTGAAAATAAATATTTAATTTGAGTGGACTGATTTGAAAAAAATTGACCCTATTTGTCCGATATTACTGACCCTATTTAACCCAAATTTAGAACTTTTTTGCGCTAGAGGTTGGTAGTACTGAATACTGTTTCGACGAAGGCGTTTGTAGCCGTAATCTCTTCTAAAAAGCTTAAACTTAATATTGAAAGTTAATCGCATAAATTCTCTGCAATAGTTGTAAAATAATAAAGGAACCGTAAAGCATTTTTTTAATGTATATAATACTCTTAACTCGCCTTTATATTCTCTCTATTCACACACACCAGCTAGCATCAATGGCACTCAACGTGTACAGGAAGTTCTCTTCCTGACCAGGATATGGTAGCATTTGCTTGAACTGGTTTACGCTTGAATATGGGGACAGAGTTTTGAAATTGACCCGATTTAACCCCTCACCCTAGTTTTGAAACAATACGCTTCGCGCATTTTGCAATTGACGACCTCCCCGGAAAAAAGGATGTAACAGCAAATTATTGAAATAGTCAACTCTGGATACAGTGAATTCGGTTATAGTGAACATTCGGCTATAGTGAACCTAAATCGTTGGTCCTGACCCGCATACATTAAAAAGTACATTAATATTTCCGTTTATAGTGAACTCTCACTTCGGTTATAGTGAACCTAAAACTAGAACTTCCCCAAGAAAATATAATTTTAAAATGGCCAAAATGGTAATTTAGGAAATTCCTTCTCCTATAAACTTCCAAGAATATGTTCAGAACAAAATCTCAAACCTTCTACTCTTTATGTGCATTGAAAGACAAAGGATTTTTTCAGCTTCCTGGACAGTTTGAAACATGTTAAAGAGAATAATGTATGCAGTGAGGGAGAAAGGAAGGATTAGTTCTGACTCCTTTAAAAGAGGTTATTCGAAGAATAGGAAGAGAAAGTGTTTTCTTTTGTAAAAGGGAGTACAGTGATGATCAAAAGGTAAATACAAGAGGGATTACAGTATAATGGTCCTCAACCCTTCCTCCCGCATCTTTGTAAAAGTGAACCCGGGGAAATTCCAAGGCCGAGTACACAGTAGCATACCTCTAGTGGAAAGAGGTGCGAAATCGGTCAGTGCCTACTATGTACATGGTCAGATTAGATTCAAGTTTCGAACTGTGAACATCAGAATGTCGATGCTTAAAGTGTTTAAGTTGGAAGTTAAAGCGAACATTATTACTGATGTTGAACGTGGTCTGTCCCAAGTGGACATTAATATTTTATGTATAGCCTAGGGGCCTATGATACAAAACCATGTTTTGAGAAAAATATCAATAAAAAATTCAACTATGCATAACATTTCATTTATTCCTTTTTCACTTGTGCAACATTTTACAAAAAAAAATACTTTTTCATATTAATTTTATCAAGTGATAAATAGAAACTAAGTTTTTCTTCAGTTTTCATATAGATATTGATGTACACAGTAATGCTTATATGGGCCCTTTTTAGTGAGAACGGCTGTTCATCATCCTCTTTTACATAGAAGTGTTACATTGTTATGTTACACAGTGTGGTAATACAAAAATACAACTTAGGAGTAAACAGAACACAAAAATTATTATCTTAAACAGATTTTAACAAAATGTAAGCATAAATCATTTTGTATGAAATTTGAAACATAAATGATTCTTTCTTAACATTAAGTGAAGTTAATCATTCAGATTTAGTTGATCGTCAAAACATTTATTTTTACAACATTGTGTAACTAGAAGGAACTGTTTGCTAGAAATACCTTAACCAGTAACAGATGTATAGCTTTCGTGGGAATTCCTTCTCAGTCTTCTTTGTAGCACGATCTCTTCATGACTGTTCCTTACGTTTCTCAGTTCCACCATTAAGAGCTATTTCAGACATCTTTAAATAACATAAGCAATAACACAACTGCAGTTCAAACCCGTAATGGCTTGTCTCTCCTACTGTACAACAACTGATTTCAAAATGGCTGTCACACATTCATAAATCGAGATATCGCAATGAAACTTTACAGGCATACCAGTGGTGTATGTATGTATTTATTCACACTGCAAATGGGTGAATACGTCGCCCTGAGTGGCGCAGTTGGTATAGCGCTGGCCTTCTGTGCCCGAGGTTGCGGGTTCGATCCCGGCAGGCTCATGTCACTAGATTTAGTGACATGTGAAAGAACTCCTGCAGAACAAAATCCCGGCACACCGGCGACGCTGATGTAACCTCGGCAGTTGCGAGCGTCGTTAAATAAATCATAGTTTATTTTTAGTAAGTAATTGTAGACTAATTTATTCCATTCTTGCATTTCCCTACACACTAAATTTTCATATTATGCATTACACTTGTTTCGTTTGTTGTTACCGGTGTCCATTTGTTTATCTATATACTGTACGTACGTTAAGAAAATAAGTGTAATATACAATCAAATGTAGGCCTATATTAATCAAATACAGTTTTTAAATTACACATGGTAAATTTTCTTCAATTGTTACAGACGTGGACAAATTACTAACAAAATTGACGATTTTTATGATAATTCTGTTTACAAAATTTGATTTTTCAATTTAGACTACAGCTGACAATTTTGCATATTTCTATCATTACAATAGACAGAAATATGCAAAAAAATTCAACTGTAGTTTAAATTGAAAAGTTAAATTTTCTAAAAATATATAATAAAAATCTTCAATTTTGTTAATAATTTGTAAATTAGCAAACATGTCAACTACAGTCTAAATTGAAGAGTCAAATTTTGTAAAACTATAAAATAAAAATCTTCAGTTTTGCTAATAATTTGGAAATATCCAAAATGTCAACTGTATTCCAAATTGGAGAACCGAATTTTGTAAAAATATATAATAAAAACCTTCAGTTTTGCTAATAATTCGGAAATATCCAAAATATCAACTGTATTCCAAATTGAAGAATCGAATTTTGTAAAAATATATAATAAAAACCTTCAGTTTTGCTAATAATTCGGAAATATCCAAAATGTCAACTGTATTCCAAATTGAAGAATCGAATTTTGTAAAAATACATAATAAAAACCTTCAGTTTTGCTAATAATTTGGAAATATCCGAAATCTCAACTCTATTCCAAATTGAAGAATCGAATTTTGTAAAAATATAGAATAAAAACTTTCAGTTTTACTAATAATTTGGAAATATCCAAAATGCCAACTGTATTCGAAATTGAAGAAACGAATTTTGTAAAAATATATAATAAAAACCTTCAGTTTTGCTAATAATGTGTAAATATGCAAAAATATCAAATGTAGTGCAAATTGAAGAGTTAAATTTTCTAAAAATATACAATACAAATCTTCAATTTTGCTAATAATTTGGAAATACTAAAAAATGTCAACTGTAGTCTAAATTGAAGAATCATATTTTGTAAAAATATATAATAAAAATCTTCAATTTCGCTAATAATTTGTCCACGTCTGTACTCCGTTTATGTATGCAGAAAATGTCAGTGTTCTATCTAGCCTGAAAAACATCAGGGGCAACCGATTGAAATTCGAACATTCGGTCGAATGTTCTACCTTGACGGATGCTGTAACAGTTCGAATCAAAACCGGTTGTAAGCTCTATTCTGCCAAACTTCTCTCACTGTTACGTTGCTAGTACTTGATAGATAAACAAACCGCACTACTATATATTTGATATCAGAAGAGACGAAAACTTGTATGTAAGTCAGAATTTTAAAAGGGATATTTTTCCAACATCAGAACACATTGTCTACGTCTTGTATATTGTGTAATGTATACGATTATTTAGGATTCATTGACCTATAAAATAACTCTGGTGGATTCTGTGCTATATTACCTGCAAAATCTTTTTCCGTGCAGAGATGATAGCTGAATCAAAGATTGTAGTAATAATCAATTACTGTCGACGAATGGCATCAAACATATCGAGGATGAAGCAGTTACAAAGCAAATTAATTGATAGGGTATCTTCCCGATTTGAGATTCATCACATTGTATCCCGAAAATCCACAGTTCAAGGAAATGTTACGCACTATTCAGTGTACTTGTTATTTATTTGTTACCCTGTTCTTCCTAGCCCGTTCCTTCCCTCTACGCACATTACAGTGTACATTTCAACTAGAACCGTTTTTTTGTTGGTACCCCTGACTGTTGCTTTAGATGTTGATTAGATTGGATTTGAATTAGATTTGGGGACGCTGCGAGTTGTCAATCAATGGTCACGTGGTCGTGGCAACAATGCATTCTGTGTGCAACACAGACACATGTAACTGATGGGGGCAAGCACTTTCCGCTACAGTGATGTGGTTTCATGTGGTGTTTTATTGAAGTACCGCTGCAGGAAGACGATGAGATGATTATGGTTTGATGAGTAAGAAAGGACCTAGAAGTGTAAGTAACTTATTTTATACTTCGTCAAAAAATTTGCTTGAAGACTTTTAGAAAACAAGGATTATTGTCATGCTTTCTAGCAAGTGTGAGCTAATTCAGAACATTGCAACGTGACGACACATTGACCAAGCTGGACTTGGTATCTTGTCTATAATCTCATAGCGTTCATACAAAACAATTTCTAATAACTATAATTTAGAATGGTTTTTAATTTCGCCACAATGAATCGAATAGAAATGTATCAACAATCATTTCTTCATACGATTGATAATTGCCCAGAATTTGAGTTGTTCTCACGGTTTTCATCAAAGAATTATGCTTCACAGATGTGATCAAAGTGTGTTACATGAAATTTGATGAGGAGCTGTGATCTGTGAGGTATTTTTCAAAGAAGAAACTAAATGTAGTCTGTTGAAGGACTGAGGATAATCATTTGTAGAAATATTTTCTCATTATTTCCGTGTATTGAGTGCCTCAAAATGATAGCGGAGGTTACTGGATTAAATAGCTGCTGTAAAACGACAGAATAACCAGATTTCTACGTTTATAAAGATGAAACTAGAAGCATCCTGAAAAAAACATAATCTGAGTATAGTTACTTGTGGAAACTTGTTAGCATTATATCTCTGAATTCAGTGCCTCAAAATTGTTGCGGAGGTGATTGGAATAAACACTGTAAAGGCACGTCCAAACGCCAACTTTGTTCACGAACAATATTTTGTGAACCAAGTTTTTCCTTCTGGAACATGTCCCTAATATATATTTATGTTCGCAGATTTTAATTTTGTTCGCGGAGAACAATGATCCACCGAGAGTCGGTTGAGATAAAAAGAAAACATATTCGCAACGAGTTGTAACATTCCGCTACATAAACGAGCCTCATTTTATTGTACGCTAAGGACTAGAAACGTTGAGATTATAGATTGATTTTAAAGAGTTTACGATAATTTGAAGGGGAGAAATGGAGTGGCCAAGAACTAAAGCTGTCTAGTTAATATAATTGTGCGAAATGGAGAAGTGTTTGTGCAGCACGACGTCAGAAGATTATTAAAAACAACGATGAAAAGCGGTTCATATATAAAATATATTTTCTAAACTGAAGATTTCGATAGCGGAGGCAGAAAGGAAATAGAATCGTTCCTATCTGTATACAGGAGGGATTTCGGGTATAATTGTGTAGATGCTTAGTTTGGATGATTAAACAAATACTTAAAACTGTGTTAAAAGTCATCCGTTGCTATAAATCGTCAAGTAATTGTCAATATCTCTTTCACCGTGTTAGCTTTGCTATAGTTAGTGTTTTGTTTATACTAGGGGCAGAAGAAATAGGCGGGTATGGCGAACCCCTCATTCACTACCCCGGCTCCTGTACCCCTCAGAACCTGCTTGGTGTATGGTCCTGTCCCAAATAACTTACTCCTCCATTCACAAGTTTTGCACTATAGGAAAACTTGAAGAAATAAAATAATAACGTGATTTCTAGTAATTACAAATTCCTGATTTACTGAATATTGTTGTCTTGTTTAGTCAACTGTCCGAACACAGGTCTGAAACTCATAAGTCACAACAATAAGGCATCACTAATGAGGTAACTAAGCCAGGAGATAATAAGTTATTGTGGCCAATTCTCTTTCCTCCTCCATGGCATACATCGCTGAATAGTAACATTATTACACTAATGAGACTTTAGATCACATTATCATTTATAACATTTCGCAAGTTAGCCATTTCAGAAATGTATTAATTATTATCATGTAGGCCTAATGTAAACCTAATACGAGGAATCAAATATTCAGCATTACATACAATTAGTATTTTGTTTTTATGTGTTTTCAGAATATTGTATTAAAATAGTAACTACTAAATAATGTTTATGCAGTTATCAACTTTGTGAATCATGAGGAAATTAAAAATAAAAGTGCAAAAAATTAATATATTTTTACTATATGTAGAAAATGCACACGTTATTGTAACATGAACGAGTTTCGTAATAAAAAAATACTTATGAATTAGAAGCACACTTAAGAATGGCGTAGCTTAACAAAACAACACAATAAGTGTGACTAAAAAAATCCTTTCGCACAGGTTCTCTTAACCGATCGTAGAGAAACACTACACGCCTTGGCAGTGGCTGTCTGCGTTGTTGATAGGACACTTTTAATGTCACAAACTTTAAGTCCTTTCAAGAAACAACAAACATGATAAATAACGCCTTTAGTATGACTTCTGATATAAGGACTCGACTGAGACATGATAGCGATTACTTGGATGATTAGTATTTAAAATATTCTTTATTATGTTATTATGATATATTTTTTCGAACAAGCTATAACACAGTAATATCACAGACGAGCACTTGTCAACAACTAGCATTCGAACGCAGCGACAGGAAGGTCTCTTTGTTCAGGTCATAAACCGCTAGAGAAAGTGTGGAGCGAGTAGTGTCCGCACAAGACCAAAAACCCGCCTATTTCTTCTGCCTTTACTATAGCCATCTCGAGACCAATAATATTCACTAGTGTCTCAAAATTACTGTAGTTGCCGTCATTCTCTTAAAGTTCCTAAGTCCACTTTCGCTATCCATCTTCCGTAGTTAGTACTGAGAGAAGATTATCTCTGCCACGTCTTATTAACGGTTTTTCAGCCTTTTCTTGTTCGCTTCACTGTTAATCATCACTGGTGCTCCAGAGCACATTTATAATAATTAGTCTTCCCTGCTGATCATGTCTTCAATAACACATAACTTCATTCACAAATTGAACGAAATGTTCTTCTTGGTTTGGATGGCGAAGTCGTCTATTAAAATATTTTAAAACAATATTCGCGAACATTTTGGCAACTTTTGTCCACGCACACTAATAAACCAGTAACCATAATATGTGGTATGAATATTGTGGAGAAACATTTCATTTAAACCGATAAAGCATTGTCCGTTCTACCTTTCGCGAATAGCATGAAAAATACTTACTTACTTACAAATGGCTTTTAAGGAACCCGCAGGTTCATTGCCGCCCTCACATAAGCCCGCCATCGCTCCCTATCTTGTGCATGATTAATCCACTTTGCTGTGGTCGTGCCAGAGAATCAGTCCCATTCCGAGGCTTATTGTATGGATTCGTAACAAGCTGTTTTTAAGGTGATGGTTTGTTAGCCCTTCGCCCAACCCCCAAAGTTGGAGGACCACCCCTTATCGGATGTCCACGACTGCTTATTCAATATGGTCGCAGCTACCCTCCATATCTGGAGGCCGTCTCCTCTATCCGCAACCTGAGGACGCGCCATGCCGTGGTGATAGGGACCCACAATACATGGTGAAAAATACTACAAGTACTAATAATAATATTGTTTGTATAATTGATACTTTTTGTACCGGCGAGCTGTGTAACATGAGACGTAGTTCGATTTTGCCACCGTTAGCTTTCTAAATTTCAATAGTCACTCGAACGTAAACGTTGTGTTGGAGGTCTCCCAATGTTTTTTCTATAGCACTTTATTTTGATTTTTATACATACACACATTTATTACAAAAACACATAACTATTCCCTCCGCAGTGCACTGCGTGCTTATAAGGACGATACACTTTTCTTTTTCTTCAACTCTCACCCTTGTAGGACTAGACTTGACTCAGTGCGGACACGCGAAAATGAACCTTAGGAATTACACTTGACCTGCGGAGGGATTAGTTAAACGCACCGTATTAAATATATTAAAACTATTATGTAAGTTAAACATTATTGCACATATTGAATACATAAAACAATAATGAACATATTACACATTAAAACAAAATTATTTTAAACAAATTTACACCCGTAAGAGCGACACTTGTGTTCGGGAGTCCAAAGTTGCATTATAGGTAGACAGAAAGAAGAGAGAACACACAGTAAATTTAAGTAATAAAAGAAAGTAAAATATTGTGAAAGTAAAAAAATTGTGAACAATAAGTAATTATATTAGAAAGAGTCCACACCTATGGAATAACGGTCAGCGCGTCTGGCTGCAAAACCAGGTGGCCCGGGTTCGAATCCCGGTCGGGGCAAGTTACCTGGTTGAGGTTTTTTCCGGGATTTTCCCTCAACCCAATACGAGCAAATGCTGGGTAACTTCCGGTGCTGGACCCCGGACTCATTTCACCGGCATTATGACCTTCATATCATTCAGACGCTAAATAACCTAGATGTTGATACAGCGTCGTAAAATAACCCAATAAAATAAAATAAATATATTAGAAAGAGTTTATAACTTATATTAAAAAGTAAATAAGACTAATATTTAGCAATTAATTATCTTAAATGAAGGGTTCAGAATCATAGTGGGCTAAGCGCCATTTACTAAAACCGCAGAAAACAAGGGTTAAAATGAAGTTATTACCATAATTCAATGGAAACATATAGCAAGTAATATACAGTATACACATTAAAACTAAATGATACGTCAATCGTCATTAAACTATGGTATTCACTTAACTTTAACCCTAGCTTTTTCCTTTTTTAATAAATGGCGCTTGGCCCACTATGGCTCTCAACCTTTCAGTTGTTTTTAATAGTTTCTTTTATTCTGAGTTTAAATTTCATCGTAGTTATATTTTACAAATCAGAGTACTGGAAAATTAAATTACTACGTAATTTTAAGCCATACTTGAATCAATATTTCATACCAGCACTCGTTAAATTTTTAAATCTGAAATTAAATAATATATTCTTCATCGTGTTATAGTTTTGCCAATATGTCTTGAAATCGTTCTTTTTCTTATGAAAAGTATTGGGAATAAATTTGAATAAGGAACAAAGAAAAGTTTCCTTCTCAGGCAGGATTCGAACCACGAAAGTCTTAGTTACCAGTCTATCGTGCTCTGGTGTGAACAAGGCTCTGAAATCAGCTACAAGGGTTTGTTTTGCCACTACTGTACACTTGATCTCAAACATACGAAAATAAAATCCTAGTCTTTTAATAAGGGCTTAGTAATTAAATATTTGGGAATGGATTATTATTATTATTATTATTATTATTATTATTATTATTATTATTATTATTATACAATGAAAGGTGGAGATGATGTTTCAAATAGTGATGATGATGATGATGATGATGATGATGATGATATTTATTATATTATAGTTCAAGTACAAAGTACATACAAGTAATCATTTAATCCCTTACATTACACACTTTAGAATTTTACACATAGATATACTATTATTTAGATACAATTTCTACAATTTAAATATTTAATATAAAAAAACGTTTTGTTTTATCGGGCAAATCGCAATGTAGCGAACGTAGAAGCTCCGCCCACGACCCCTTCCACTTTTCCCTTACTAGCTCACCAGACACTCTACGTAATAGGCGAGTGTTGTGTCGAATGCACATTTCATGTGAGTGGGGATAACCCCCTTACTGGCGTTCGCTATATTGCAATTTATCCGTTTTATCTTCCACTTGCGTTTAGTTTTGTGCAAGAATCAACTCATTTTAGTATGTTGTTACAATCAGTATTTGTTCGCCTTACATCTATAACACAAAAAACAAGCATTAAACATGTTTGTTTAGTAATCCTTATTCTTTTTTTTTTCTTATTTATTTACTTATTTTTCAATTCTAGCTATTTCATTTATTCTTTTCATTCTAATTTTTTTATCCAAAAAAGATATAAACCTAATTGCTTTTGTAATTTTGTGTTATTATTATTATTCACAAGTTTTCTTATAGCTATTTCTTTGTTTATTTGTAGAAACTTTTCTTTTATAAATTTCACCCGTATATCTTTTGTATTTTGACATTCAAGAGATGTTTCAAATAGGCTACTTGATTGTTTATACATATATAACAGTTTCCAAAAGAGAGAAAAGTTCAGTCTGGTATAAACAACTGTGGCGATTCAAGACTACTTGACGCTCGAGAGTTGACCACTCCCGATGTCTTGAACGTTCGCTTAAGCAGTCAACGACGTTGGCCAGTGATGTCAACTGATGCCCATAGGAGGAAGCGCGCGCTTTAGAGCCCAGGAGAGCCTGAGCACTTTACAGCGGAAAGGAAAGAGCCAGATGAAAGAGGTGGTATATGCCGCTTGGTCGAGCTATATTCAGGGATGGCCAGCACTGATTCAATAGATAAAGGGAAGAGAACTTATTAAAACCGTATCCACGTTAATTTTTAGATTTTTCTGAGAAGTATAAATGCATTATAAGAATGTAAGTTTCAATTTTAATGCTCATTTTTCACAAGTTTGTTTTTTTTTTATTCAAAAGGAATATTTTCTCAACTTTTCGTATAGAAAAGTGAAATTTTCAGGTATAGACCTATTTATTTAGTAGCCTTACAGAATGTTTTCGTAAATCTAATATACCGTATATACGTATTACTGAAGATAGTGTATTGAAAATTTTGAAAATATTCGCATGGAAATTGTTTGTAAGGAAATGAATTAACAAAGCAAGTACTGTTACATCATAAGCAAAAGATACGTGCCCATGTGTTGTAAAAATGTCAGCTCTATAGCTTCAGCAGATTTCGAGAAAATAATTTAATATTCTGATGATAGGAAGTTGCTCACAAATATCACCTTAAAAGCATATGCGATAAGTGTTTTGTTATGTAATATTAGTTACACTTAAAACAGATACAGTACCTAGGTAACTTTGCTTTGTACTGTAATATTGTTTTGATTAGTTTATTGATTACTTTTGTAAGGCTAAAGATACCATCAATATAAATTCCAACTTATCATGTCATACTCAATCTGTTTTTTTGGAATATCACTTTCTTTAAGAATGATGTGTTTCATCCACTTAATACAGTATAATATTATACTACTAAGGAATTTAAGTGAATATTCCTTCTTAACTCTTTATTATGTTATTAAGTTTTAAAACACAAGTGCAATATTAAGAAATCAGTGTTAGTACTTTTGTTTTACAGACAATATAGGTAATATTAAACAGAAAGAAGCCATATAAAGATAATAACATAAAATTTCACGTTCTGTTTGAAGTTTGTGCACCACTGTTTCCTTAATCCAACAGGCTGCTTACGTATTCCTCCTTTCATACCTAGCGCTTGATGCCCGCGAACGACGTCAAGGTCAGAAAAATACGCTTGCTTTGACATCTCTGACGTAGGCAATGTTGTCGTGCGGGTTTTCGGCTTCGCGGAAACTGTTACTCTCGCTTTCTCGATCGTTGTTCAACTCTATAAGCCACTATTCCGAAACGCCTCCGGAGTTGAAATAAAGAATTTATAAGACAATTGCAGCGGACCAGAGAGCGGTACGAGGGATGTGGTCCGCATGCGCTGTTTCATTCCCGTCCTTTACGTCCCTGATCCATTAAAATATCAAGTGACTGAAAGCTCGCATCTAGAATTTCTGAATGCGCCCCCATTATAAGGGAGTGAATTCCAAATATTCCCTCATCTATATGTGTCATGCAGGGGTTGGCTGCGTGGGATGACATCTGCCCGCGTTTTAGAGAGGTGTGGGCTCGGGAGGGGGGTGAGGAGAGGTCATTCATGTATAAATAGATTCTGTATTGCATTATGGGCTGGTTGCTTGAGGTTAGGATAGGTGGGGAAACAGAATGTCAACGCGGTGGCCATTTTCCTTGTCGCTGAGACAACAATGAATTCTTTAGAAGAAAAGACCGTGGAGTGTTGTTCCTCCGCTGGAAGCCCGGCACACAGCTGCACAATGTCACCCCTGCCGCGCATTCCTCTCTGTTCCATTCATTTCGCGTTGTGTTACCTTCCGATATTTCTTTCCTATGCCCTCACGACCCTAATTGATTTAACAGAGGAGAAACACAAAATATAAATTGAATGCCCTCTATGAAGTCTCGAATTCTTTGTAGGTTTATTCGTGTGAAGCTTAACACCTATTAAGTCGTGTAGTTAAGGCTATGGATCTGTGAAATTTCGAACTTCTACATTTTTACGCCAATTAACCTGAAAGTTTTACCACATATTTCTTACAATATGGACATGCAATACACAATTTTCACTTTGATATTTCAATTAATTTATTTATAATTAGTTTTTGCTCTTTTTTAATACTGAATTAAAATAGTAATAGTAATAGTAATAATAATAATAATAATAATAATAATAATAATAATAATTATTATTATTATTATCTATCTGTCTGTCTGTCTATCTATCTATCTATCTATCTATCTATCTATCTATCTATCTATCTATCTATCTATCTATCTATCTATCTATCTATCTATCTATCTATCTATCTATCTACCTACCTACCTACCTACCTACCTATCTATCTAAATCTAATCTAATCTAATCTAATCTAATCTAATCTAATCTAATCTAATCTTATCTATCTATATCTAATCTATCTATCTAATCTATCAAATCTATCTAATCTATCTATCTATCTATCTATCTATCTATCTATCTATCTATCTATCTATCTATCTATCTATCTATCTATCTATCTATCTATCTATCTATCTATCTATCTATCTATCTATCTATCTATCTATCTATCTATCTATCTATCTATCTGTCTCTCTGTCTCTCTGTCTGTCTGTCTGTCTGTCTATTTATTTATTTATTATTTGTGTGCTGAACAACAGCCAGAGGCCAATTATAGTTCAGCATAATACGCAAACAGAAGATACAAAGGTGCAAAACAAATAAATAATATCTTAAATAAAGAAAAACATACATAAATAAAATTGAGAACAAGAACAGTAAATACTAATAATCGAAACGAAACTATACCTTAAAAGGATCTAAATTGTGCCCATGCATATTGGCATATTTTATGCATCTACAGACTGGAGAAAGTGATTTTGAATTTGTGTTATAAAATTTTATTTGAAATCTTGAACCTTTTGTAGGAATACAAAGGCTGATATTGTTTATGATAGACTCACAATCAATATCACCCTTGATCACTTTGCAAAAATATTGATAATCAAGGTTTTGACGTCTAGAATAAAGGCTACAACAGTTAAAATATTTACAGGTAATTTCATAATTGGAGTCGGAGGAATTGGGTATAAATCGAAAAGCACATAAGGAAATAAATTGTCTTTGAATATTTTCCAATTTCACCGAATCAGTTGAAGTAATGGAATTCCAGACTACAGATGCATATTCAAGTTTAGATCGAACAAAAGTAAAGTATAGAATTAATAGAGACTCTGGAGTAGAAAAAGAATAAGTTATAGACCTTATCAAACCTAGCATACTTATTGAATGATTATAAATATACTGTATTGGCCATGATCCTGAAAATATAATTTAGAATCGAGTAATACACCAAGATCTTTAACAGAATTTTTCCTAATAATACAGACGTTATTAAGAGAATAATTAAATTTTATGGAAGTAGTTTTTCGCGAGCACGAAATGACAAAAGTTCCTTTCATTAATTTTCATTCCATTATCGTCAGACCAAAGTTCAATAGAGTTAATATTTTGAAGAGTTTGGCAATCGGCAGAATTATTTATTGAGCGAAAGATTTTGAGATCGTCAGCAAATAATAATAATAATAATAATAATAATAATAATAATAATAATAATAATAATAATAATAATAATAATAATCGTGGCGCTACAGCCCTTGAAGAGCCCAGACCGATCAACCGGCTGCTGGCCTCAGTTTCACATGCCGAAGCAGAGGTGGACGATCATCAAACCAGAATGAAAGTATCGAGTAGTTAGCACGATGATTCCCCCAGCTTTTATAGCTGGCTTTCGCAACCGGATTTCGCTACCTATCATATCTCCCCAAGTGCATCACGATACTGGGTGGGCATCGGTCTCATACACTGGCGAAATTTCATGAGAAAATTTCTTCCCCCATGAGGACTAGAGCCAGCGCGCATTTCGTAACGCGAGTTCTAGGCAGGATGCCTTAGGCCACGGCGCATACTGAATTCATAATTGTCCCAATTTTCAAAGTTTACATAATTTTTCTTTAAATTATATTTAATTTATTCCTGATAGATATGTGTAAAATATGACACATACTTACTTACTGGCTTTTAAGGAATCCGGAGATTCATTGCCGCCCTCACATAAGCCCGCCATTGGTCCCTAACCTGAGCAAGATTAATCCATTCTCTACCATCATATCCCACCTTCCTCAAATCCAATTTAATATTATCCTCCCATCTACGTCTCGGCCTTCCCAAAGGTCTTTTTCCTTCCGGCCTCCCAACTAACAATCTATATGCATTTCTGGATTCGCCCATATGTGCTACATGCCCTGCCCATCTCAAACGTTTGGATTTAATGTTCCATATGTCAGGTGAAGAATACAATGCGTGCAGCTCTGCGTTGTGTAACTTTCTCCATTCTCCTGTAACTTCATCCCTCTTAGCCCCAAATATTTATAATAATAATAATAATAATAATAATAATAATAATAATAATAATAATAATAATAATAATAATAATAATAATAATAATAATAATAATCCGTGGCGCTACAGCCTTTGAAGGGCCCAGACCGACCAGCCGGCTGCTGGCCTCACGCCCACATGCCGAAGCAGAGGTGGACGATCATCCAACCAGAATGGAGGTATCCTGTGGTTAGCACAATGATCCCCCCAGCCGTTATAGCTGGCTTTCGCAACCGGATTTCGCTACCTATCCTAGCTCACCAAGTGCATCACGATGCTAGGTGGGTACCGGTCCATACACTGGCCGAAATTTCATGAGAAAATTTCTTCCCCCATGAGGAGTCGAACCAGCGCGCATTTCGTAATGCGAGATTTAGGCAGGATGCCTTAGACCAAGACGCCACGGCGCATATTGAATTTATAATTGTCCCAATTTTCAAAGTTCACATAATTTTTATTTAAAATTATATTTTTTTTATTCCTGATAGATGTATGTAAAATATGACACATGCTTTTCATATTTTTCAAATTACTTTTTGAGAAGAAAAATATTCACCTTTTAGTTGTTACTTTTCATTTCTTTTAACTCGTAACATTCTCAATACATTATGTTTTGAATTCTTTCAATAGCAGAAGAAATCACATGTGTCAGTTGAGTTTACAAGCTTTTGCGAACTTTGCAAAATTTCACCGAGATTGGAGTAAAACTGCATTCATTAGAGCATATTGCATGTTACAAAATGTTGAAAATTGGAAAATCAAGAAAACAATATAGCCTATGATATATACTATCGATATCCATCCTTCCTATAAAGGTCTACCACTCACATTTTTCTCATACATAACAGCTCGAAATATGAACTGAAAGAAAAATAAAGTTAGTTAGAATGAAGAACAAAGTCTGTCAGAATGACAGCTGAGAGTCAGGTTAAAGGGCTGCAGCTCCACGCACGCACTGGTCCCTTTAAATTCGTCCGCAGGGGCTTTAAATTTTTCACAGGGCCAAAATAAGCACAGATTTAGAAAGCTGAAACATTATTTGATTTTTTAGAGTGAAAACAAAATTTACATTTTCTAACGATTTTTTTCGTTATTTTCACCGATCCATAGCCTTAAAGTTGCACTGTCTACAAGAAATTAATTATGTAATTCTGTTACCAAGAAATATAATTCCGTTACTGTACTCTTGATAAAACAAAGATTGTATGGAATTTGTAGATGTATTTTTATCACAAGACAAATAGTCCTCATTACACTAGACGGTATTACTTGTATGGCAAAACATTAACATATTTTTAACAAATGATTGTAGATTCAGAGAATTTTTATGCTAAATGTACAGATAAAGAATGCGTGTCTTTTCATGTAATTGCGTTATTACCACAGTTTTGAGCACAATAAAATTATATAAAATAGTGAAAATGAATCAGAATTTCTTAAATGATCATGAGACAGAGAAAAAAAATATGTATTATCTTATAATATTGGATATTAAACTAATTATGAATAAACTGTGGCAATTGAGCAATGAATATGAAAAATAACCCTATAATTGTAATTCCATTAGGGGAGAGTCGGGTAGTATCGGACATCGGGTAGTATCGGACAGTGCGTTTCTTCTATCTACCACCATTAGTACCTGAATGACATGGTTACATTTCTCTATGCGGCATCACAGAAATGTAACCATGTCAATCAGGTACTATCATCGTGTGGTAGATGAAAGAAACTCACTGTCCGATATTACCCGATGTCCGATACTACCCGACTCTCCCCTACCGTCGATTTGCCCTCATATGTAGCCTATTCAGATCTACAGAGTCCCTTGATGTGTTAATTATTGAATTGATGTGATATTAGTTTGTATATAATTAAGTTGATATGAAATTAACTGAGTAAATACGTAACTATCAAGTTTCACATGTACATAATTAAGTTGACATGTCCGAAATTAGACTGATGTGAAATTAATTTAGTTAACGTAAACTGACAGGTGGTAAACAGCAATCATGTGATTGTTAGCTCCGAACTGTTTTTTAGATTGTAATGGCAGGGTTAAAGTACAAATTTCTTAAAAAAAAAAAAAAGGAAAATTAAGTGAAAGTTTAGTTTTTATAGAAATTACTGGAATTGGCGACATTTTTCTTGTCCATAATAAGATGCATGTCGGCAAGTTCAGTAAAGGTGTAGCCATTCTACTTTTTTATTTCAATTTATTTAAGATTAATTTTAAAATTATGTAACGTCACGATAAATTCTTACATACATTGACGATCGATATCTCCAACACTAATAAAAAATGGAATCGCAAGAAATTGTTAACATGTGAGTTTCGGCTACAATACTAATGCTGTAGCATTCAATCATGCGATTCGTCTGTGTATTTTATAGATTATTGTAACTCTAAAGCTTTTGAGTTATTAGTACAGTCCAGATTTAATAATAGGTCTATAATATAATATATAATATAATATAATATAATATAATATAATATAATATAATATAATATATGGATTCCCCAAAAAATTTAATTTATACAGATTTTAATGTATTAACTATTGAAGAAATTAATAAATATAGTTTACTTACTACCACAGAAATCAAATAAAACATAAATATAATCGACATGAATATCGCACTGGAAGACAAAAGTGTATTTTCCCATTAATTCAGCCTAAATGTCATACAAGTCCAGCTCTTAAACATGGTGCAAGTTTCGGCCCAAGACTTTATAATAAAATTACAAACCATTTTCCAAATTTGAAATACTTCAAAATTGAAGTTATTAAAAATGAAATTTATATAATTATTCATGATATATAATATTAACAAATGTATTTTTTTACCTTTAATTTCTGTCGACTGTATTCATGTTTTTATTGAATATCACTGGCTTTTGTCTGATTTTCATTTTATATTAAATGTGTATTTTTCTCTCTTTTCCTCTTTCTCTTTTTTTGCTCTTGTGTGTTATTTATTGGTTTGAATTAAGTTAATTTTTGTATTTAGTAAACTGTCCTTGTAAATTTTATGTTATATTATTGGGTAAGACCACACCGTACACGAGCCTGGCTCTTACGATAGTGGCTAGAAACATTTTTGTTTTATAAATTTAATTTGTACTAACTAGCTAGTTAAATAAATAAATAATGTAATATAATATAATATAATATAATATAATATAATATAATATAATATAATATAATATAATAAAAGGTATCCCCGTAACATGCCATGAAGGCACTTGGGGGGCATGGAGGTAGAGCTCCATGCTTTCAATGACCTCGGCACTAGAATGAGGTGGTGTTGTCGGCACCACGCTCTGACCGCCTTTTACCCCCGGGAAAGACCCGGTACTCAATTTTATAGGAGGCTGATTGAACCTCGGGGCCGTTCTGAAAGTTTAGCAACGAGAAAAAATCCGGTCACCACCTGGGATCGAACCCCGGACCTTCCAGTCCGTAGCCAGCTGCTCTACAATTATAATATAATATAATATAATATAATATAATATAATATAATATAATATAATATAATATAATATAATATATAATATAATGTAATACATAATACAATATAATATATAATATAATATAATTTAATATAATATAATATAATATAATATAATATAATACTATATAATAATAGTAATAACAATGTAATGTAATGTAATCGCCGCCTACTAATTTATCAGTAATGTAAGGACTGATAGAGGCAATACAATAAACATTAGAATTACGTAAATGGAACAATTAATATTGATCTCACAAGAATGTGACAATTGTCAAGCGTCACAAAGTCAAGAGTTTTAAGGTGAGAGAATGGTAAATTTTGAATCTTTTTCCTAATTGATTCATATTTTTCAATTTTTGTGTGTAGAAATATCATTGTTGGTACAATTTATATTCGAAAATAGTTCTGAAAAAGAAGTTGCGGCCAAATAAAAAAAACATTACCAGTATACAGTAATCCACTAAAATGAATGAATCTCAATCACTTTTAAAGATAAATTGAAAATTTGTCCGTCATTTTACTCCTCAAAGAACGTTATTTAAAATTTCCGTAACAAAATTTTAATATTGGGTTTCATAATTTTAAGGTAAACATTACGTTTTAGCTCTAAAAGCTATACAAATGGCGTCACAGCAGGTAACAAGGCCATAAATGCGCATTAAATTTTATGTAATATATTTTTCGTATATCCAACATTATTTTAAATAACTTTTTTTATTTTACTAGTTTTCTACCGTATTTAATCATTCTTACCCTTTGAAAACCCTGTACACCAGAGATTTAGAAATGGGTTCGCAGCAATTGACAAGGGCATAAAAGTGCAAAAAATTGTTGTAATATATTTTCACGTATCAAAGACTATTTTAAAGAAAATGTTTTTTTGAAAATATACTAGTTTCCCACCATATTAAACCATCCTCTTCCCTTATGCTCTCTTTTCTTACACCAGAATCAGCGTAAAATTCATTTAATAAAGCTTAGAATTTTGAATTACATACATTTTTTAATTTATCATATTATATTTATCTACATATTTGCTAATATTGGCCACGTATTTGTAAAGTCTTAGACAAAAAAAATGATTGGCTGCCATACGCTAAGTCCCCTTCGGAAGGCTTCGGTTGATTCCGTGAGAGCTTAAGTTTACAAGTAAAGACATTTCTTATGCACGACTCCGCTCTGTTTTGTTTTGTTTTCTTTGTTTGTTGCTATTTTGTCTGCTTATAGGTCAAGTGTTATGAATAATCTATAACGAAGATATATTCAAGGAGTGAATTAGGTGCAAAATGAACATCCTTTCCCTAGTAGTGTGAACCAGGGTCTGCCCGAAATGGACTAGGACAAATTCATGCTACAGGAGAGCGGTCATTTTTTGTGTCTAAGGCTGTACAGTAGTGGCAAGAAAACCGGACCGACCCTTGTAGCTGATTTCAGAGCCTTGTTCACTCCAGAGCACGACAGACTGATAACTAAAACTTTCGTGGTTCGAATCCTGCCTGGGAGGGAAACTTTTTTTTGTTCCTTATTTAAATTTATTCCCAATACTTTTCGATTGCTGGTAAAATTCATGTTCTGGGAATAATAAGTTAATTAAGTAGTAAAATATCACTGCAGTCGAAAAGTATAATAATAAATTTGAATAAGGAACAAAAAAAAAAATTCTTCCCAGGCAGGATTCGATCCACGAAAGTCTTAGTTACCAGTCTATTGTGCTCAGGAGTGAACAAGGCTCTGAAATCAGCTACAGGGGTCGGTCCGGTTTTTTTTTGCAACTACTGTACATATTTCTCACTTCCATATTTGATAAAATCCGGGCTCGTTATATAGTTATAAGTAGACTTCGTTGAATTGCCACACGCAGCATGCAATCAGGTTGCCGATGTACGGTAGTATAGAGGAGGCGAGCGACCGCCCGGTCTCGTAGTATAAGCAGTTCATGTTAAGAGTTGTGACCTTTCCAAATAGATAGAGCAGCTACAGCTAATGTATACCTATGTAAGGACTTGTTTTTGCTTTACTGTGGTTGGGATAGTCAAAGCTTCATTTTTTTTTTCAGTGCAGACAAGAATTCATTAAAACATACTACAATGAGAGTGTTGCTGTTCCAAACAATTGCCCCTGGAATGCCCTTAACCGCGCAGCCAATACAACTCTCAGAAGCCCTTAATATAGTGTATAAAGTATCACAAACCGTTATCCAAAATAACAATTCACTAATTTCAGAAAAAGTGAAATGTAAGTTGAGAAACATTATTGCTGAAAATTCTGCCTATTCACAACTCCGTACAATAAATGATGTACTATCACTTCACGACAAGACGTGTGAAGTTGGTGTGCTAAAAAGTAGTGACTTTCCGTTCTTCAAATATGCACCTATTACATCGTGTGATGTTGAATGTATATTTTCCCAAAATAAAAACTGTTTAAGTGACCATCGAAGGAGGTTACTTTGCAGTCGCTCAAAATGTACGTAACTCTTCACTGCAATGCACATATTCAAGGATGATGTGAGTATATTACACTAAATTTTAAGAGTTAATATATCTCACTACAAAATAATTGTGTATTTACATGTTTAGACACTTGCTACTTCAATGATCATTCATTATATTTCTTGAATGCAGGATACAGGTTTTATTGTAACCGCAGTATACTGCTCAGTGTTTACATAAGAGGCATACTCCATCCGTCGCACGTCCCCTTATCATACAGTCTATACCGCGTGCGTAGTAAACCTTACGATTCTCGTGGCAATTCCACGAAGTATAGTTATAAGCAAACAGCTTACTCTCGACAACTAGGAAGGCGTGAAGTTTTAATGTCTATTATTTTAATAAGAACTCTAATTCTGTTTAGCTTTGCTATTGATTTATGAGTATCAATTTGTAATTACAGACGTGGACAAATTATTAGCAAAATTGAAGAGTTTTATTATATATTTTTACAAAATATGATTCTTCAATTTAGACTACAGTTGACATTTTTGTGTATTTCCAAATTATTAGCAAAATTGAAGATTTGTATTGTATATTTTTCAAAATTTAACTCTTTAATTTGGACTACATTTGATATTTTTGCATATTTACAAATTATTAGCAAAACTGAAGGTTTTTATTGTATATTTTTACAAAATTCGATTCTTCAATTTGGACTACAGTTGACATTTTGGATATTTCCAAATTATTAGCAAAACTGAAGATTTTTGTTTTATATTTTTACAAAATTTGACTCTTCAATGCAGTTGACATTTTTGCTAATTTACAAATTATTAGCAAAATTGAAGATTTTGATTATATATTTTTACAAAACTTGACTCTTCAATTTAAACTACAGTTGACATTTTTGCATATTTCTGTCTTCTGTAATGATGGAAATATGCAAAATTTTCAACTGTAGTCTAAACTGAAAAGTCAAATTTTGTAAACAGAATTATCATAAAAATCGTCAATTTTGTTAATAATTTGTCCACGTCTGTATTTTAATACTCTGTATCATACGTATTTTTCGTCGGTGGTCACGGGTCTGTTGTCTCAAAGTATCCGTCCATAACTCCTATTCCGAGTGAAGATACTACGGCGTTGTTCATTACCACTCCGTATATGCAACAGTCTGCAAACTTTATGGAAAGAAAATAAAAGAAACACAGAATTTCTGATGAAGTGAGAATTAATCTGGGACTCTGGGACCAACAACACATCGTCCGCTGTAATATCGCTGTTCCTATGCCTGGTCTTTGGATCCAGAGTTCGCGGGTTTAAAGCCAGACAAGGACGTTGAAATTGTATGTGTGATTATTACACTTTTACTACGTCATACTACTTTTGACCAATAAAACGATACGAAACGACGTCTTTCAACCAATCATGGCTGCTTATCGCACAATTTTTATGCGTCCCTAGCATTTGTTTAATTTTATCGCTTCCCTAGCATTTCTTTGATTTTTTTCACTATCCTAGCATTTGTTTCTTTGTTTGCCAACATTTCAAAATGCACTGGTCTGGACGTCAAAAAAAAAAAAATTACAAACCACTCCAGTCGATGCACAGCAGTTTCAAATATGACTCTCATTGGCATTCAAGAACAAGAATTAATAAAGTTCATTGGTCATAGCTATGCATCTTCCCTGAAACCCTATCTCCAAGTAAATGAAGAACACCATTCGGAAATCCTGAATAAGTTGGGGAATACACCATACACATCAACGACTTCCACTTCTTTTATGCACACGTCCAATATAACACCAACTGAACCACCAAATATTAAAACATTCAAATTTGAAAATTATACTTTCAATAATTGTTCCTTTTAAAATTATTCATGTATATTTTTTATTTCATCATCATTAATTAAAACTTTTCGTGTTTATTTCATCAGCCCTAATTAAACCTTTTCTACCACTTGTTTATATAATTTAGGTTATGTTATACCTTCTGCTATATATTATGGATAGTCACGTATCAGAGATTGTTTAATATTAAGATTTATTGAAAATCATCTGTCAAGTGACGTTGGTTACTGGGATCCGGATAATTGAAGTGGAATGCAACTGTTCTAATAAAAATGAAACTGAATCAACAAAGCCTTCTGGACTATTAACCGTCATAGAGTTCAATCAAGATTTTATAGTTAGCGCAACTGGTAACAAGAGAACAGCTAATCATAACACACTACTGCCATCTAACGGAATATTTGTAATGTTGAGATGGTACAATAATACATTTGAAATACAATTTAGTATTTTCGTAAGCCAATAAATATTTTATTGTATTGGGGTACTTCGTTACTTCTAATCTTTATATACTTTCTTCTAATCGTGTAATAGTCAGTTAAATCCCACTCGAGTTTTGATTTTCTCTAGATAAATCAAAACCTTTAGTGAGATTACTGTTTCTCAAATTGGACGGTACCGCTTTCCAGGGGGGTTTTTGATTTTCAGTTGGGTTGTAAATTCTAACGGTGCAGTAGAGAGCGTTAAGTATTTGTGGATATGACAGAGATAATATTCTGTTAATAGTAATAATAATAATAATAATAATAATAATAATAATAATAATAAAACACGAAAATTTTTGTCAAAAACTCTTCAACTTATTTTAAAATGTACTGGTACGTTCTATATTTAATATTGAACAAATTTATAAGTATACGCTGTTAAAATTTTATCATAAAAATCGTAATAAGTTTTTATTACAGACACACAATTATGACACAAGACGAAATATTAATTCAACATTAGTAGAACCTAAATGTCTCACATCTTCTGGTCTAAAGCATAACATTAATTTTGGCCCTCGGTTGTACAATGCTTTAACTAAATTACACCCAGAACTTCTAACATGTAACCCACTAACATATAAGAAGAAAATTAGAAACGTGTTAATATCTTCAATTTGATTAAATAAATTTATAGCATATGTGTATGAATTAATCAACCTATATTATATTTGTATTCTATAATTTTGAAATATATATTAGTCCTACTTTTCACATGCGATATTATTCTTCTCTAGTGTTAATATTATATTATAAAATTCCATTGCCGCTGTAATTTAAATTTTAGTTTCTATTTTATTGTACTTATTTATTTTTTATTATTATTTTTTTAATTTAATACTATATCTGAACTGCGACCGAGCACGAGCGCTGCTCATTCGGTCTCAAATGTTGTTAATACTACTGTATCTCCTTTTTATATTGCTTGTATTATTTTATTTCTATTTCTCTTGTTTGTTTTGTAACTATATTCTTTATTCTGTATATTTAAATTTAAATAAGTAAAATAAATAAATTGAATTTAAAAAATTGCTTACGTTTATAAACTTTGAACGTAAGTTATATTTTTACGCAGTTTGATACATGAGAATTATAAGTTATACCAAGACAAGAAAAACAGTTACTTGGTGATCATGTTTTTAAGACGGAGATATATTGTCTCTGGCACTCTGGCAACATAGCAGTTGTGAGAAGGTATGAGAAAAGGCAGACATTGATCGTAAGTGCGGTCAGATTTGACGTGATAAAATTATATGAAATTTGTTCTTGCGTTTTGTTTTGACGTCTTACATCATTCTATATTCGACCTACACTAATATAGAGCGTTCAAATTCCCGTTCGTTCCTGAGTGTGGAGCTGCGCCTGGCGGCTGGAACCACGCTGCATGCCGGCAGAGTCGGATATGGGATTCAAATATCCCTCAAAATATTACAGTTTAGCAGACTTACATAATGTCAATGACTTCTACAGTCTCTTTTTCAGAAAGTAAATAATATCACATTTACGATTTTGTTTATATTTAAAATTAAAGTGAATTATAAAATGATTACTTACTTACTTACTCACTTACTTACTTACTGGCTTTTAAGGAACCCGAGGTTCATTTCCGCCCTCACATAAGCCCGCCATCGGTCCCTACCCTGAGCAAGATTAATCCAGTCTATCATCATATCCCACCTCCCTCAAATCCATTTTAATATTATACTCCCATCTACATCTCGGCCTCCCCAAAGGTCTTTTTCCCTCCGGCCTCCCAACTAACACTCTATATGCATTTCTAGATTCGCCCATACGTGCTACATGCCCTGTCCATCTCAAACGTCTTGATTTAATGTTCCTAATTATGTCAGGTGAAGAATACAATGCGTGTAGTTGAAAGCATGGAGCTCTACCTCCATGCCCCCCAAATGCCTTCATGGCAAGTTACAGGGATACCTTTTATTATATTACCGGTATATTATATTATATTATATTATATTATATTATATTATATTATATTATATTATATTATATTATATTATATTGTATTGTATTATATTATATTATATTATATTATATTATATTATATTATATTATATTATATTATATTATATTATATTATATTATATTATATTATATTATATTATATTATATTATATTATATTATATTATATTATATTATATTATATTATATTATATTATGTTATATTATACTACATTACATTATTTATTTATTTGTTTATTTATTTATTTAACTAGCAAGTTAGTACAAATTAAATTTATAAAACAAAAATGTTTCTAGCCACTATCGTAAGAGCCAGGCTCGTGTACGGTGTGGTCTTAGCCAATAATATAACATAAAATTTACAAGGACAGTTTACTAAATACAGAAAGTAACTTAATTCAAACCAATAAATAACACACAAGAGCAAAAAAAGAGAAAGAGAAAAAAAAGAGAAAAATACACATTTAATATAAAATGAAAATCAGACAAAAGCCAGTGATATTCAATAAAAACATGAATACAGTCGACAGAAATTAAAGATAAAAAAATACATTTGTTAATATTATATATCATGAATAATTATATAAATTTCATTTCTAAAAGCTTCAATTTTGGAGTATTTCAAATTTGGAAAATGGTTTGTAATTTTATTATAAAGTCTTGGGCCGAAACTAGCACCATGTATAAGAGCTGCACTTGTATGACATTTAGGCTGAATTAATGGGAAAGTACACTTTTGTCTTCGAGTACGATATTCATGTCGATTATATTTATGTTTTATTTGATTTCTATGGTAGTAAGTAAACTATATTTTCCGAAGCACCTTATTTTCAATCACCGTTAACCTGTGTTCCTCTCTCAAATTGAGAGTCCAAGTTTCACAACCATAAAGAACAACCGGTAATATAACTGTTTTATAAATTCTGACTTTCAGATTTTTTGACAGTAGACTGGATGATAAAAGCTTCTGAACCGAACAATAACAGGAATTTCCAATATTTATTCTGTGTTTAATTTCCTCCCGAGTATCATTTATATTTTTTACTGTTGCTCCCAGATATTTGAATTTTTTCACTTCTTCAAAGGATAAATTGTCAATTTTTATATTTCCATTTCGTACAATATTCTCGTCACGAGACATAATCATATACTTTGTCTTTTCGGGATTTACTTCCAAACCTATCTCTTTACTTGCTGCAAGTATAGATTTTAAAATGCTAGAAATTAAAATGTAAGGGAACCCAGACCCTTCTGCCTTAAACTGAATTAATGGAATTTATACACATTTTTCAGAAACTATTGATTGTGCAGTAATGGTATTTTTACTGGTTATTTATAGCACTTTAACAGGTGGTTTTTGGAAAAATATAATTTAATCTCAAAGTTATGAATTCTTTCATATAACGTAGGCACTACCTAAATTTGAATATAGCTTTTGTTATATTACTCCTTTGTAAATGTAAATTTCATAAAATGGCTGTGTTGTCATGTACTAAGCTATAATGACTTTTGGAAAACAATTTTATGGACTGATGAATCCACATTTAAGCTAAAGACTGAGTGAACGGGCACAATTGTGTTTACTGGGCCAGCAAAAATCCACATGAAATTATCTCAAAAGAATTAAACGCTTCTGGTGTGACTGTTTGGGGTGGCATTTGGAGCGAAGGTGTCATAGAGCCATTCTTTTTAGAAGGAACGGTTACCAGCAACGGGTATCTTCAGATGTCAGAAGAGGTGATTATTCCTGAATTTGCAAATAGCCCTCGTTTTGCCGAAATGCAGTTAATATGGCAACAAGATGGAGCACCAAATAATTTTGGTGTAGGAGTGAGGGAGTTCTTGAACCAGCTATTCCATGAATGGACTGACCGACTTGGCACAACAGAATGGCCACCCAGATCATGCGACCTAACGCCACGTGATTTTTCGCTGTGGAGCATCCTGAAAAGAGATGTTTTTATTTAGAAACCGCAGGATCTGGATCAGTTGCGACAGATGATCGATGAAAATCGTGAGTTATATTCTGGCATCTGTAAATTAGTATCTAAACGTTGTGAATTATTTATCGAGACACAAGGCCTCCATTTTGAACAAAATCTTTAAAGCAGCGTTTCTCAAACTATGGTCCGCGGACTACCTGTGATCCTCTAGTTCTGCCCTTGTGGTTCTTCAAAAAAGACAGAAGAAACATTAAAATTCAAACGAATTGCGTAATACACTATAGCTGAAAATCTGAGAGTTTGGAAATGACACACGGCAATCGCCTTTCACTTTTTCTCCCAGTACTATTTTTTTTCTGTTTATTTCTATTATTGTATTTGTATTCCTGGTGTTGTTGAAGAGAAGGCCTGATGGCCTTGACTACACCAGAATAAATAAATAAATAAATAAATAAATAAATAAATAAATAAATAAATAAATAAATAAATAAATAAATAAATAAATAAATAATATTTTATGAAATTTCTTACCCTACCCGTCTACACACTTCCCTCTCATCTCAGCAACAAAATAGAGATTTGAAGCACTATGAACGTGGCGTTTCTCGTCATGTTTTCCCTGTATATCTGGCGCCGAGCGTGTAACCCAGCCAGGGACCACCCGAATGCATAACAGAGGACCATAGCACCGATACCCAGTCTACACATTGAAATGGGGATGTACTGTACGCCGTACACCAATAATAGAACGTGCCAAATTCCATCTTTAATTGTTGAAAATCGGTCATGTTTCTGTATTAATATTTTTTATTTCTTTTTCCAGATGACGATAAGAAAGTTTAGATTCCACCTACTTTAAAATCCGACAGGTTTACTTTGGACAGTTGTGTGTTTCGTCTCTAAGACAGTGCCGTTTCAATTTCGCGGGTTTCATACACTCGTTTGTAAGCACTTCGTAACAAACAACGTACCGAGGTTTTGGTTCACTCTCATTGCCATACCAAGTAAATCCAAGTTCCAAATAACTCTTGTCATATTTACGAAAGTATTTTTTCTTCAAATAGCTACCACTAGGACTAGATATTTCTTTAATGGCACTATAATTAATATATTTCTCCACACAGCTTCTGAACTATTAGCACTGCCTAAATGAAGCGTATCATCATGTTACTTTCTTATCAAAAATCCGTATCGAAGGCATTTTACATTATTTATAATGGCACTATTTAACAGAGACATGGACAACTGCTGCGTCTACCACATAAGAAGGATTTCAAACAACTAACTGCTAACAGGCAAGCGAGGAATCAACACTGCACAGAATTTGTTATATGTGACTTGTGATTGGCTACAAAAAATATAATTACAAAGTATTATAATTAATTTATTTATTCCATTTTAAAATATAAATAAACTGGTATTAAAATATGCTACAAAAATGATAAATTTGCTTTCGAAGGAGGGAACAAGAGTAAGGTGGTCCGCAGAACTGTTTTCACTTAAAAAAAGTGGTCCCCACTTCAAGAAACGTTTGAGAAATGCTGCTTTAAAGGAATGTGTAAGAACTTAGTCAAATGTAAATTGAATATAATTAAATGTAAGGGAGTGTTTGGGGAAAGTGACTTTTAACCCATGGTTAAAATAACTATAAAATAACGGTTTTACCTCTATAAATGCTAATTGGTCTTATTTAATGTTGCTATGAATGTAAAATAGGGATTGTTCCAGCTCATTGAGAAGACTCAGAACTCGAAGTAGATTGAAAATAATATGCACTCTCCAATTTGTCGTCATTGTAGAAGCTACAATGCGTTCGTAGCTCGGCCGGACCACTAAAACATTCAAATTTGAAAATTCTACTTTCAACAGTTGTTCCTTTTAAAATTAGTCATGTTTAATTTTTATTCCATCATTCTTAATTAAAAGTTTCCTTGTTTATTTCATCATCAATAATTAAAACTTTTGTGACACTTGTTTATATTATTTAGGTTATGTTATAACGGTCCGGCCAATCTACGAACGCACTGTAGTAAAAAAATTGAAATTATTACGTAAGATTTCCTTCTGAATACTGTTTATTCCCCAGAAGAAAGGTTACTAATGATAAAGGAGAAAATTGCGATCATTTTTGGGTTTCAAAACTAGTTTATGCCTGAATAATTCCAGTTCTTTTATGAACAACGTTATTTTTTTTAAACTTCTTAAGAAATTGAAATAACTTTGAAATCTTTCTTGATTTTGAATAACCCTATTGTATCACCTGTGCAATTATAACATAGTGTCAGTACGTAGTCTGTAAGAGGTTATAATATTAGTATCATTTAATCCTCCTAATCCCTTCATTAAATTAAACATAATATAAAATTAACCAAATACTTGGAAAAAGTGTAGATGTGGTCACACTGTATATGGGATTTAAATGTCTCGTCTCTTTCTAAAACAAAATTACTGTCACCTCATGTATACTAGAAAGAATGTTTTATCTTCTTCGTAATTATTTCGATACCTTATCGAGTTCTTTACTTACTGTTTCAGATGATTTTATAATCTTAATGTGTGTGAGATAACACGTTCTTCCACAGTAATGACGCTTCGGTGATTTCCGGATACCTTCGTGAAAGCAGCGCCACCTCTGTTCACCCGATCGTCCCCTCTCTGTTGCTGTCGGGGCGGTCGGCTCGTTTTTTGTATACTTTCTCCATTGCCTCCTGGAGTCCTCTTTGGTCGTGTCAGTTGCGTTTCGAATGCGGATGTGTTGGGATGTTGGTGAACTGTGCGCGGTTGGACATATTACATTCCATTTCGTTTCACTGTTTTAGCGTGTGTCTATTGTTTATAAACTGTTGAGAGCAAGTGTTATTTTTCGTGGAAGATTTGGAATTGTTACTACAGTGAGTTTTTTTCCTCTTATGATGCAATTATTACGCTATATTTTTCGTGATTTAGAACAAGGAGTGTCATATCTTTTTAGATTTAATTTTCGTGTATAATATTTCGGCAAGGAGCATGTGTATATTCGAAATTTAAAAAAATAATAATCAAAATATAAAAGTTATGTATAAAATTACACTCGTTTGTGGTTTAAACATAGGTATGGAGTAGCAGGTGTCCTAATACAGGCTTTTGTGAGTAATACTGAATAAAAACTTCCGGGAATTATCAGCTGACCTGTGAGAGATAAGAAATCAATTACATCATATTTCACATGCGGTCTACATACGAGTGAGATTGTGACCTCACCTCACAATGATTAAGTTAGGCCTATATGTTGTGTTGTAGAATAATTATATAGATAACAATCCTCACATTGTTATACGTATTTATAAGGTCTTATTCGATGCCATTCTTTCTGGCTTTGTATTACATTTACCGACTTTCACCGGTTCAAAGATACAACTTATTGTGACATTTGACATTAAAATCTTAAGCACTTATGACAACTCAAAAGTAAATCTTACGCTTTGGAGAGGTAAATTATTCCTCGACCGTGGTGTGCGCAGCAGTTAAGATGTAAATTTGATGCTGCCTGGAAGCTAGAGTCGTGGAGTAGAATCACGCCTCGACATCGATGTGTTTTTGTTGTCATTGTCTCCAGTCGTCGTACTGATTCCTCGCCGAGGAAGTCTCGGTAAGTTTGGTGGGAGAGTGCAACAACGCCCATGTTGAGAAACGTAAAAACCTCATGGAAATTGTTGAATGATTATCTAATTATTCAGTTGTAAGTTTTACACAATTAACACGTTCTTTTTTACTTACTAGGTTCAGTATAATAACTCCCTTGTAAAGACACGGTAACTGTAAATTTTGTTGCGCGACAATTAACGAATTTTTCTAGAACGTTAATAGAACTCGTAAGTCTTTAAGAGTAATACGGTATTACTTCGTTAATGTTAGTTTTATAGCGACCATTTTCGTGGCAAAGATCTACAAAGAAAGTTACACGTATATGAAATAAAAATGACTTCTTTTAAAGTAGCTGGTAACAAGTGTCATTCATTATAAAGCCTATAGGAATCTCGACCTGCTCGTCTTAGTTAAGAGAAATGTAATTTCTTACAAGTTGCTTTGATCGTGTTGTACATACCGATAAGAGACGGGTTGCTGATCATCTTTTTCAATTGTTGCGCAAATATGCTACTTAATGTGTGATCACTAGGTAATGATCCATGCTTACGTCTGTTAGCAAAACAATTTATTTCTCCAGCAGTTCGAAATAAAACTATAGTTTCTGTTCTCAAACAATTGCTTGGCTTAATTATTTCGAGATTAGGAGCAAAAGCCGCATAATGACAGATTACAGACTGAACTGGCGGAAGGGATTTTTTTTTCACTTTGACTTCAAGATCGCCGGTGGGTCTTTAATTTCCCTATTAATGGAGTGTCAATGTTCTCTCCCTAGGAACGTGGGACTCGGGTAGGGTTGGCAGACGTACGGTTTTACCCAGAACAGTACGGAGGTTTTCTGATTTGATTCGTATTATATTTATCATTAGATAAATTGGACGATCTCTTTCTAGGTTTTATCCTTAATGGATTTTATACTCCGTGAAGAAAAACCTCAGTTTGAAGAAAATTTAAAATTAATTTAGTCACTTTCTATTGTTGATCAGGTTATCACTTTAATATATATATATATATATATATATATATATATATATATATATATATATATTTCATCAATCTTTGTTCACGTCATGGCGGATTTGATTCCAGTTCTTAATCCGCCATCAGTCTCAATACAAATATAACACAAACTAAAACATATTGCACATATAAGTATCCTCTGTTTACAATAATAATACTAATAATAATATAATAAATAATAATACTAATAAATAATAATAATCAACTAATAAATATAGCTCTTGTATTTAAAACTCCTAGTTTAGCTTTTTCATTTTTTATGCTCAATCTCTTAAGAATTATTCTGTTAACTTCATTGGCTACTCTTCGTAGTTTCTTATCGTGTGACTACTCAACATTTATAATTCCATCTCCGTTAGAGCTTTGACTTTCTCTTCCCATCTAATTTTAACTCAAAAAAGAAATTTTCCTAATTTATGCAGATTGCTGGCGTTTATGTGACCATTCATTTTTTTATTAGCTACTATAGCGTACTTTAATATAGACGTTATGGGCCGTATTCAGAAACATTCTTAGCGCGGGCTTTCGGTGGATGATCAGCGAACTAACGTTTTTTGTATTCATAAACCAGTGTCTTCCTGTTTAGCACGCTCGTAGCCCGGGCTATCGAAATGTTTATGAATAGCACCCTAAGTATTTGGAGATAATTATGGTTCTTGATTTCTTTTTCGAAGAAAGAAACGACGATTGATTGGAAGCATCAGTAGGCCTACTGCAGAGATGGCTGTACACTATCATAGTGTTTGGTATCCAAACACTGTGTAATATTATTTAGTTTAATTAAATTAGTTTTGAATGTATTTCTATAAAGTTCATTCACAAAGAGACTTTTTCTTTTGCATTATGAACATTAAATGAAGGGATGATGAAAACATCTGCAGCTGATGTAATAATAGTAATATGCGTTACAAGAGCGGTATGTTGAAGTTTTCATGTTCGAGGAAAAGTTTGAAAAAGCGAAACGTAGATGAGCTTTTTTAATTTCCGAGAATTGAAAGAAAACATACCGCTCTTGTATCGTACATTATTTTGTGCGAAGATCGTTTATTACATACCTGAAAGAGGAATTTATAATTAGTTGCAATGAAATCTCCATCTTGGTTTCTGTTCAATGACGGCAAATTTGCAAAACAAATATATCTATCTTCAACATTGTTGCTTTAAAATGTTTTCTGTGTTTACTATACTCCAGCAGGCCGTGATATAAGTCTGTTTTTTTTTCCCCCCCAGTCTATAATTGCGAACTTCAAACAAACGGTAAGGTTATGTAATGATTTATTTTTCATTTTAATATTTTAACAATATTATTTATATAACATATTGCAGTAATAACATCGGCATCTGGAATCTTGTTGTTTTTTTCACGGCTCCCTTAATGTTACTTGCATCACGAATGCAGTAATTTTAGTGGAGTTGTAGAGTTTACTTAATTTTTGAAGATATTTAAAAATAATAATTAACAGTGCAATTTAGGTGAAATTGCAGTGGTAAGTTTCCAATTTATAATTATTACTATATTGAACGTCTTTAAAAATAATATGTTAAAAGCCTAAATCAGTAAAATGAATGTCACTTAAGCGGCAAGAAGAGGGACATTGTTGTGTGTGTTAGGTTTGGAATAATGAATGTGGAATTTTAGACTTTCCGCGGATTGGTTTTGTGCGGAAACCAAGCAAATACGCACGATCTCGCACAATAGTAATATGCGTTACAAGAGCGGTATGTTGAAGTTTTCATGTTCGAGGAAAAGTTTGAAAAAGCGAAACGTAGTTGAGCTTTTTTTTAATTTCCGAGAATTGAAAGAAAACATACCGCTCGTGTATCGTATATTATTTTGTGCGAAGATCGTTTGTTACATACTTGAAAGAGGAATTTCTAATTAGTTGCAATGAAATCTCCATCTTGGTTTCTGTTCAGTGACGGCAATTTTGGAAAACAAAAATATCTATCTTCAACATTGTTCCTTTAAAATGTTTTCTGTGTTTACTATACTCCAGCAGGCCGTGATATACGTCTGTCTTTTTTTTCCCCAGTCTATAAATGCGAACTTAAAACAAACGGCTTCCTTAATGTTACATGCATCACGAAATGCAGTAACTTTAGTGGAGTTGTAGAGTTTAGTTAATTTTTGAAAATATTTAAAAACACCAATTAACAGTGCAATTTAGGTGAAATTGCAGTGGTAAGTTTCCAATTTATAATTATTACTATATTGAACGTCTCTAAAAATAATATGTTAAAAGCCTAAAGGAATAAAATGAATATGTCACTTAAGCGGTAAGAAGAGGGAAATTGTTATGTGTGTTCGGTTGGGAATACTGAATGTGGAATTTTAGACTTACCGCGGGTTGGTTTTGTGCGGAAACCAAGCAAATACGCACGATCTCGCACAAAAGAGTTTTACACATATTTGATTTGCGACTTATGTTGTAAGTTAGTACACTCAAATAAGAAAAGGTTGGGAATTACACGCTGAAGTGAAAAGTAATTCATTCTTGTTGAGTGTATTGTTAATTTACCTTAATAGTTAAAAATGAAGTATATGTCATTGAGCTAATAAATGACATGAGAATATTCCCCAATATGGAAAGTGAAGAAGGCGAACTAACAGTCAATTATTGATCTGCTGATTCACAATGGTGTTTGAAGTTCAATGTCGATCCATGTGTTAATATTTCTCCTTCCTGGAATCTGACAACTGTAGACAGGTGTGACAACTATGATGCCAACCACACACCTCATGCTGACGTTGAGTTACATTAGCTCATCCTCCCGTTTTGTAGGCCAATACACGTTTATTGTGTTAATGTGCCTTCATCAAGAAATATAACGTGTAGTATTGTTAGAGAAGATAATATTTAGAAATTTGAAATTAGAAAATTAGCATTTTGATTTTAACATTTAGAATTTTGTAGCATTTATACATAAGTTAATAAAAATAGTAATAATAATAATAATAATAATAATAATAATAATAATAATATTAATAATATCTGTTTATTTATTCTGGCGAAGTTAAGGCCATCAGGCCTACTCTTCCACTTAGCCAGAAACAAAAGAAGCTGATACAGTTTTACAGACTAATATTTAAAGAACACTAATAAAGATTGATATAGTTATACAAGCAAAGTTGGAGTAAAATAATGCGAACATACTAAATAATAATTACAAAATAATATAAGGCTAGAAGTTACACTCAATGAATATGCAAGCGGTAGGTGAAACAATATTACAAATTATTACAAGAATAACAAATTCAAATGTAAATTATAACTATACAACACTGAGGAAAATTACATATATACACATATACACACAAAGGAGAATTAAACCTGAATACTGGTCACGTGTTTAAACATTTCACTTTTAAATTGCAATATCGTTCGACAGTTCCTGAGGGAGCTGGGTAGGTAGTTCCAGAAACGAATTGCTGATACTGTGAAAGAGGAAGAATAGTGACCTGTTTTATGGCAAGGCATAGATAATAAAGGGTCATTTTTAGAACGAGTACCCTTGCTGTGATAAGAATGTTATGTTTTATTTAACGACGGTCGCAACTGCAGAGGTTATATCAGCGTCGCCGGATGTGCCGGAATTTTGTCCCGCAGGAGTTCTTTTACATGCCAGTAAATCTACTGACATGAGCCTGTCGCATTTAAGCACACTTAAATGCCATTGACCTGGCCCGGGATCGAACCCGCAACCTTGGGCAACTGTGATAAGAGGCTAAGAAATTAAAACACACCGAGAGATAGTTAGGCGAAGAAGTATTGATGATGCGATATAGGAAAATTAGTGAATGGATATATCTTCGGTCCTGTAATCTTACCCATTGGAGCGTTTCAAGGGAAGGTGTAATGTGGTCGTATTTGCGGATGTTGCAAATAAAACGTATGCAAGCATTATGAACGCGCTGCAATTTTTGGGCTAAGTTAGAATTAGTTACTTCTTTTCGAAGGAAAACTTGGACCCTAGATTAATATGGGAAGCTATGGCACGTCTTTTGGAAGTATCTACGTGGAATTATATTCATACGTATGTAGAGGTACTAATTATTTATCTTATTAATCATGATAATGAATCAACGACAACATTGAAAGAAAACGTAGAACACATCTGCACAATTCATTCTGCCATTCGTGTTCTACTTTCACAATTAAATTATATTTACCGAAAAATCTTTAGCAACAACGCTGTTGGTAGGACCTCAAATACATTGCAGAGCTGCTCTAGGGCGAACTTTACGTATTCAAGCTTTAAAGCCATCAACGTTAGCATGCAGTCCACATATTTTTTCGTGGTTTTTTATTTTAGTAGTCTATTTTACGACGCTTTATCAACATCTTAGGTTATTTAGCGTCTGAATGAAATGGAGGTGATAATGCCGGTGAAATGAGACCGAGGTCCAGCACCGAAAGTTACCGAGCATTTCCTCATATTGGGTTGAAGGAAAACCACGGAAAAAACCTCAACCAGATAGCTTGCCCCGATCGGGAATCGAAACCGGGCCACCTGGTTTCGCGGCCAGACCGTTACTCCACAGGTGTGGACTTTTGTTCTTAATATGTTCAACGATATGAGTATAAAAATATTCATGTCCCTCAAGAAAGGTATTCATGCTAACACTCCGGAAAAATGGTATCTTTTGTTTTGTCCTCACATAAACCTTTCAAATAAACCGATAATACATGGCCAGTAATGGTAGGGTTAAAAAGTTCACCAACCTCTTCGAAAAGAATATTTATTTGTGGAATTTTCTGCTATATAGCTACTCAAATTCTTGTTACACTTAGTCGCACAAACTATTAACATTATTTTAATTTTTTTCTTTCAAGTTTTCATTTGAACAAGAGTTTAAGAATTTCAACACGTCTGTGGGTTATCATCATCCAGCACATCTTTTCACAACAGTGCGTAATGTTAACAGCTCGTCCCACAGCTTATGTGTAAAAGTGTGAAAAGAGACCTCCAAGTGATTGGTTAACTTACTGATACGGAAACCTGGCTCATAAACTTAGTCCGACAGTAGACTATACTCCAAAATAATTACATACTTCATTTAAGGTAGTTTGAATTGAATTCAAAGAGGAGAAATGGGAGGAGAAATTTAAAAGGAACGCAAAACGCGTCCTCGCAAAGGATTCGGAGCTGAAATAAACTGAATATGTGAGCTCCAAGCCTGTAGGCCACTTGTCTCACTCCGGGTTACGCTGCTCCACTGAAGAAGCTCTAGAAAATTTTGAAGCACTTTAAAGTAAACCCCATTTCAGTTTGGTTGATAGGCTTTCCCCTCTAGTCACACTCCCTACCATCAGTGAAGGGGAAGATGTTACTGCCCATCTCACAAACGTTCGACTAATTGACTTTCTACATAGTAACAAATTTTATTTCTGAATATGTGTATCGGTACTCTATATTTCGAAAGTTCCTACTAAGCGTTTATATAAAGTTTTATTGCTATTTATATTAACTGGCATACTAAAAGGCTACTGACGACAGAAGATAAATGTTTTCTCCACCGCTAGTTGCTACTCTACAGTATACACAATGGGACAATCTGAACTGTGTCGCTCCCCCTGACTTCATAATACAAACTGACATTCCTAAATGTAATTATTAGTTGAAAATATTGTAAGAACTACACACAAATATACTCTAACATATTGTCAAACATCTTTGACACTTTATTTTATATTCACTTATGTACTTTATTTAATATTTTATTTGCTAGTGTGTACAACTTGGGGGGGGTGCAGATATAAGAGGTAACAGCTGCCTGTGTGACACTGACGGACTCCGGGCAAGTAGAAGGGGAAAGAAATGCCTTCGCATCCTCTCAACTTGTATGAAATGTTGTTTAGTTGGGAGGGATGGAGAATTAATATTCACTAAATTCTCATCTAGAGATTGAAATAAATTTTTAAACCCAGTACATACTTGTCAACATATTGTAGGCCTACAGACTGAAACCATGAATTCCAAGGTTGAACACAGGGAACGGGAATAAATATTTTGAAAGGTTTGAACACCTTTATTCAAGATGATTGAGGTATGTGTTTTTAGTTGTTCTTGTATGTAAGAAAGCTATTTCATTTTATACAGAAATAAATCTTACTTGATTTAAGATAAATTCTTTCAGAAAAATTGTATATTTCACATTTAGATTGCATTTTGGTACAAATTTCGTATTTTGAGTACATTTCGCACTTTAGCGCATATAAAGGTCGTGAAAAATTAAAATAGAAATGCACAGGCGTTTACAGGCATTTCGGTTTTTATCGCTTTTACGAAAAGTCGCCAACCCTCAGTATTGTACACTTAAAAACTCGTCTCTCTCAAACTCAGCAAGCTTTTTACGTCATACCGACCTGTCGCTACGGCGTCGACCAAGCCCCACGTGCAAGAGAGTAGAATCTGCCTATTGATCTCGCTTTCACACATGGCTTGCCCCAAGATTCTGCCCGTGAACACGTTAATGAATGACGGATGCGATCACGTGTACACCGGGACGTCCTGCGGATCGAGCACTACGATTGTGAAATCAAATCACTGCTTTATGTTGAGTGGTCTGGATAGATGTTTTCATTGGCCAGACCCATCTCGCGTGTCACAGGTTGGTGAAATTAATTGAAAGAGGCAAATCCAACCTGCAAGACACAGCGGGGAATAATGGAAATTATTTTGTTTCTGTAGTATATCTTCTCGTAGTGGGAGTGTAAATATATAAAAGCCACCCAGAATTAGAAATAAATGTACCTATACAGTAATTTGCTAAAACTTCCCTAACGTTCGTCCCATGGCAACTGGATAAACGCGTAATATTTTTCACCTTTTGAGCTAGCCATTAAAAGCGATTATATTTTCTATTTTGTTTCTCTAGTACATCTTCTCGCAGTGGAAGTGTAAATTTATAAAAGCCACCCAGAATTAGAAATAAATGTACCTATAGAGTAATTTGCTAAAACTTCCCTAATGTTCCTCCCGTGGCAACTGGATAAACGCGTAATATTTTTTCACCTTTTGAGCTAACCATTAAAAGCGATTATATTTTCTATTTTGTTTCTATAGTATATTTTCTCGCACTGGGAGTGTAAATTTGTAAAAGCCACCCAGAATTAGAAAGAAGTGTACATATACAGTGATTTTGCAAAAATTTCCCTAACGTTCGTCCCGTGGCAACTGGATAAATGCGTAATATTTTTTCACCTTTTGAGCTAACCATTAAAAGCGATCATGTTATTTTCTATTTTGTTTCTGTAGTATATTTTCATGCAGTGGGAGTGTAAATTTGTAAAAGCCACCCAGAATTAGAAAGAAGTGTACATATACAGTGATTTTGCAAAAACTTCCCTAACGTTCGTCCCGTGGCAACTGGATAAATGCGTAATATTTTTTCACCTTTTGAGCTAACCATTAAAAGCGATCATATTATTTTCTATTTTGTTTCTGTAGTATATTTTCATGCAGTGGGAGTGTAAATTTATAAAAGCCATCCAGAATTAGAAACGTTCATTCCGTGGCAACTGCATAAATGCGTATTTTTTTTCCCACCTTTTGAGCTAACCGTTAAAAGCGATCATATTATTTTCTATTTTGTTTGTATAGTATATTTTCTCGCAGTGGGAGTGTAAATTTATAAAAACCACCCAGAATTAGAAACGTTCGTCCCGTGGCAACCGGATAAATGCGTAATATTTTTTCACCTTTTGAGCTAACCATTAAAAGCGATTATATTTTCTATTTTGTTTCTATAGTATATTTTCTCGCAGTGGGAGTGTAAATTTATAAAAGCCACCCAGAATTAGAAATAAATGTACTTATACAGTAATTTGCTAAAACTTCCCTAACGTTCGTCTCATGGTAACTGCATAAACGCGTAATATTTGTTCATCTTTTGAGCTAACCATTAAAAGCGATTATATTTTATATTTTGTTTCTGTAGTATATCTTCTCGCAGTGGGAGTGTAAATTTATAAAAGCCACCCAGAATTAGAACGAAGTGTACCTATACAGTAATTTGCAAAAATTTCCCTAACGTTCACCCGTGGCAACTGGATAAATGCTTAATATTTTTTCATCTTTTGAGCTAACCATTAAAAGCTATTATATTTTCATTTTGTTTCTATAGTATATCTTCTCGCAGTGGGAGTGTAAATTTATAAAAGCCACCCAGAATTAGAAAGAAGTGTACCTATACAGTAATTTGCAAAAATTTCCTTAACGTTCGTCCTGTGGCAACTGGATAAGCGCGTAATATTTTTCTAATTTTGAGCTAACCAGTAAAAGCGATTATGTTTTCTATTTTGATTCTATAGTAGCCTATATCTTCTCGCAGTGGGAGTGTAACTTTATAAAAGCCACCCAGAACTAGAAATAAATGTACCTATACAGTAATTTGCTAAAACTTCCCTAACGTTCGTCCCGTAGTAACTGAATAAACGCGTAATATTTTTGATCTTTTGTTCTAAGCATTAAAAGCGATGATCTTTTCTAAACTAAGACGGATTTTTTTCTTAACGCCTGGTGTTCGTCCTCTTATTGGTGAATCGAGGGTACCTGGCCTAAAATATTCGAGAGAAGATTTTTTGACATGTCTTGAAATCAGAGACTTTGTAACATCACGCGTCCTGTTAACCATGCTTGTACATTTCTAAGATGTAATGTATTAATATGTCATGTGAAAGTTATAGCGTAAATCTCTTAGGGGAGATGGAATTGCGAATGTTGAAAATGTTAAATTATGTCTTACAGAAGGAACATAGCCACCGGCGTAGCTCTGTCGGTTAAGGTCCTTGCCTGCCGATCCGGAGTTGCGCTAGGGCGCGGATTCGATTCCCGCTTGGGCTGATTATCTGCTTGGGTTTTTTCCGAGGTTTTCCCCAACCGCAAGGCAAATGTTAGGTAATCTATGGCGAATCCTTGGTCTCATCTCGCAAAATATCATCTCGCTATCACCAATTCCATCGACGCTAAATAACCTCGTAGTTGATACAGCGTCGGTAAATAACCAAGTAAAAAAAAAGAAGGAATATTTTCTCAAAACCGTTGAAGCTAGACGGCTGAATTTTTACATCTCATTACACGTAATTTGTCTTTATGCCGAAACACTAGTTTTCCTTTAATTTATTTCCTTATTGAGGTATAATTTTTCTCCATTCGTGTACTTTTTCAACGATTTCCAGTACATTATCCCACGTAACATCTCCAGAACTTAACAGATTTAAAAGAAAAATTGTTTCAATATAGTCTTAAAAAGGTTTCGTCGCACAGATACTTTATTAGTCCCAGAAAGGAGTCAGTGCGCATGATCAGACATACAACGCAACAAAACTAATTTTATTACCTGAACTAGTCCTTCTCTTGTGAACAAGGTAGCTCGTCGTAGGCCTATATGTGCGACAAAGCTTCTTTCTGCGACTGTACATGTAAAACAACCCAATAATTTATGAAAATTTTAGCTTTCTGGAGTAATAGAGATTGACAAAAGTTCTTTTGTGTGGAAAAATTGACTTTCGGAAAAGAGCGTTAAAGTAAGACGTATGTAATCTGCATTATATAGATTAGGCCTACTACGCTCTTGTCAGGAAAACAAAAAATTAACATGAATATAATACATTTTTAGTATTGTCATGTTAAATAGGCCTATACCATTTTAAAGCGGAAAAATAAAGAAAAATAAATCGAAAAAATAAAACAGTTGTACAATTTTCCGCCCCAAATCTGTAAATTTATAGAAAATGAGCTTTGAAATTAAACTTGTATACCCCTTCTCAGAAAATCGAATAATTAAAATGGAAAGAACCACAATTCTAGTTTAGTCATATGCGATATAGGCCATTTTGAAGGAGGGGAATAGTCAAAATAAAAATGTTCAATCAAAATCCTACCTTAAGATATGGAATTAAGAATGCAACGGAAATCCGTTAAGGAAAACAAGCGTTGCGGACTGCGCAGGCATAATTGAAGGGTTCAGAGCCATAGCGGGCCAAGCACCATTTATTAAAAACAGAGAAAACAAGGGTTAAAGTTAAGTAAATACCACAATTTTTTGAAGATTGACATATCATTTAATTCTTTATCTTACTTTATATATGTTTCGTTAAATTATGGTAATCATTGAATTTTAACACTTGTTTTCTTCCGTTCTTAATAAATGGCGCTTGGCCCACTATGTCTCTCAACCCTTCAATTTATCATGGCGACTAGATATGCGGGCCGAAGTCTGAGAACATTACAAGCCATCGGCGTAGCTCAGTTGGCGCTTGCGCTTGCCTTCTGATCCAAAGCTGCACGAGCGTGGGTTCGATTCGCGGTTGGGCCGATTTCCTGGCTGGGATTTTCCAAGTATTCTTTCAACCGTAAGACGAATGTCAAGTAATCTGTGGCGAATCCTCGGCCTCATGTCGCCAAACAACATCGACTAGATATTCTAGTATTTGATACAGCGTTGTAAAATAAACAACAAGGTGGTCAAAAAAGCTAAGTTACGGCATTTAAAGCTAAAATATACTCTTTTCAAAATATTGTTTGCAATTATTGCTAACTTAAAATGAATAGAATATTCGTGAAACTGTAAAATGTTAAATTATTCCGGGGGAAAAAATCGTATTAGTTCTAATCAACTATTATGAAACTGTAAGTCTTCAATTTTGCATACTATAATATTGTACTATTGGTTTTAATTTTTATTTTAATTAGGTATTTGATTTCTAATTTTGAGCCATTTCTTGTAATACCTCCTTATTGCCAATTGTTGTTACTAAATAATGTATTTAATTCGTAAATTTTAAGTCATCTCTTAATATAGCTATTTACTTACTTACAAATGGCTTTTAAGGAACCCGAAGGTTCATTGCCGCCCTCACATAAGCCCGCCATTGGTCCCTATCCTGTGCAAGATTAAGCCAGTCTCTATCATCATACCCCACCTCCCTCAAATCCATTTTAATATTATCCTCCCATCTACGTCTCGGCCTCCCTAAAGGTCTTTTTCCCTCCGGTCTCCCAACTAACACTCTATATGCATTTCTGGATTCGCCCATACGTGCTACATGCCCTGCCCATCTCAAACGTCTGGATTTCAAGTTCCTAATTATGTCAGGTGAAGAATACAATGCGTGCAGTTCTGTGTTGTGTAACTTTCTCCATTCTCCTGTAACTTCATCCCGCTTAGCCCCAAATATTTTCCTAAGCACCTTATTCTCAAACACCCTTAACAATATAGCTATTTATTGCTTCTAAAATAATATGTTTAATAGCTATTATATATATATATATATATATATATATATTTCTTCCTATAACCATTACAGGTTGTCATTGACAAAGAGTACCATGATACAATAAATATACTGTAGAGAAATGCCTTGAGGCTCTATGAAACATATTTTTATTGTTACAGTGAAAAATAACAAATTGAAATAGATTGAAACACAAAATAATATACGAAGTAACGTCAAGAAGATGTGAATTAAAGACATGGTCCATGTATATAATGCCTGAAAATAGCTATTGATCCTTTGCGTGTTTGTTTTTAAAATAATGAGTTTAATCTGTAACTACAGTCAGTGTATTGATATTAGTACAGACGTGGACAAATTATTAGACTAAAACGTTTTCTTCGAAACATAATATAATTCGTCATATCAACTATCAGTATAATTCACAGAGTCTCTATTGTTGTAAAGATGATTGTTTACGTCTTCTGTTATATTTTTCCAATGGTTAAGTATATTTTGTCTGGCTGTGTTGGTACTACTGGTGTTTTAATTATATACTGCAGAAGATATTCAACAGTCTGTTCTACCATGGCCTGCAAGAAGGCTGGACATGAACGAAATTGAAAATATATTATCTATACTGAAGAAGAAAGTTAACAAAAACAGGCTTACAACAAAACATGGACTCACTTAAACGATGTCTGATATCTGGCCAAATGATGCTAATATTCAAATAAATTGTAAAACTTTGGTTTCCAGCATCCCCGACAAAATCAACGTGTTAATAAAGAATAAGGGAATGTTCATAAAATGTTAGTAACCTCCAGACTCAATTTTCTGTTCATTATTTCTGTGCAAAATACATTTTTGTTCATTATTTCTGCCAATAAATACAGCTTTGTTGTACATATAATTAATTTTGTCTAATAATTTGTCCACGTCTGTATCTCTTTGTTGTTACCTATTGCTTTAAAAAGAATGCGTTTAACTTGTAATTTTAAGTAAATTTTTCTACTATTCCTTTACTGTTTACATTTGTTTTTAAATCTTTTGTATTGCCCCTACTATTACATATTGTCCTTCAAGAATTTCGTTATTCGTTAGTTGTAAGTCATTACTTGTGTTATTATTTTAATTATTGTAATTGTTCCTGAATCACGTATGTAACTTGTAACCGTAAATCATTGCTTGTAATATCCTTTTATTACTCTTAACTGTTCCATTGTTCATGAATTAAGTATTAATTGGAAAGTGAAAGTCAAACTTTGTTTTATTAATCTACTATTGATTATCTTTTTAAGGTCGTGTATTTACTCTGAAACGGTTAGACATTCTTGTATATCTTTTGCATTGATTATTCCTCAAACATCTCATTAATTTTTAAGGCGAGTTGGTCATTATCGCATGCAAAATAATGGTAAAAATAGCCTATCTTCAAGCAGTCATAAATATAATACTATTTATCAGAGGGCTTTCATTTTTGTTAGCTATGTGTCTATGCATATTAAGCTTTAAAATGAAAAGAATGGATACTCTAGAGTAAATCTTTATCCTTAAATTAATTTTTTTATTTAACCACAATTTTTTTAATAAATTCACTATATGTCTGTGATTAGGTACACTCTATTCACTCATTATAGCACATATTGAATTGAAAATTTGACCACTTACTGCTAATAGATACTAAAATATGCCCTACTAAAATTATTCATGTATCTGTAATATTATGGGCATAGGACTTATAGAAATCATCACCGTCAATAAATTAAAAAAATTGAAGATTAGTATAAGCCCTATGCCCATAGTATTACAGATATTTTAATAATTTTAGTAGGGTATGTTTCAGTATCTATTAGCAGTAATTGGCCAAAATTTTAATTCAATGTGTGCTAAGATAAGTGAATAGAGTGTACCTAATCACAGATATGTAGTGAATTTATATAAAAAATATGTTTAAATTTAACAATTAATTTAAGGGTAGGATTTACACTAGATTATCCATTCTTTTTTCATTTTAAAGCTTAATATGTATACATATATCACTAAAAGAAATGGAATAGCTGTGATAAATAGTATTACATTTATGACTGGTTGAAGATAGGCTATTTTTATCATTACTTTGCATGCGATAACGTCCAATTCCCCTTAACAGGATCCATTCTTTCATTAAGGTGCTTTCTTCTACATAATTCATGTGAATTGTAACTGTGAACCCAATTTTATATTATAATTTTACTATTGTTTATTGGTTATAAAATATGTATTTTGATGCCAACTATAACCCTAATAAGTTATATCTCAGGGTGAAATATGGCTTATTAAATTGGATAATAAAAAAACTTAAAATGAATAAATCAGAACAGAAAAAGATAGTTATGGAAACTTCATGCAATAAAATTTTGTCAAAAGAGGACGGAGTTTTAATGTTGAGATGTTTTCACGTACATCTTACGTGACAGTTCGATTCTCTTGATATTTTTTTCTACTCGCTTTCCTATTTCAGTTGTATAGTGTGAGCACTCTCTTGTGAATGAATTTATACATTTTTGTATTACTTCTCCATCAAAGTAAAATAAATAAAGGGTTTTGTGAGCTCTTAGTTAAGTATTTGGTTATTGTGTCTCAGTTTTATAGCGTTTACAACCCTAAACGAACCTAATGGCCCATATACTTCGTTGCCATGTGCACAAGCACCAAAGCATAATAAAAGCACTGTAAACTGCACAAAGCCACACGACCAAAATGACGCACGTACATGCAGCAGTTAGGTTGTTTTTCTTTTCTTCCCCCTTTCGACATCGTCGTATGACAGTGGTGCTCAATCAATGGTACACGTACCCGCAAGGAATTCGTAGGGTTCTCTGAAGGGATATACATCCAAATTACTATAGTCGCGACGCTGTTATTCCCGGCGTGACTCCTACTCTTTGCTTACGTCTTAGGAAGTGAAGGCTCTATAAAGTCTAGGTAGGTAGTACCGTTCGCCATTTTTGTTCTTTCGTTGCCGAGCTACCATACGAGGAATCTATTTGCCACACTGTTAAACATTATCATGTCGTAGCTCCTATGATAATAAATCAAACGCACTGTAATTCAGCAAATAATTGAGCGGCAAATAAAGTCTTCGTGTGCTTTCTGCGAACGCCAACGAAAGAGCCAAAATGGCGGGCGATTATATTAAGTATTTATCGAGCCTTAACAAATGAATAACGTCTTCATAAGCGAATCACAAGGCGCACACGTTTAAATGTAGCCGACCTGCAACGCGATTGGCTGCCGGAAATTAGAGCGACGGGGCTATAGTTTGTAAAAATCCTGACATACCGGTAATTATTTAATTATATTTGTATATAATAATTATTACAGTTTACATATTTTATTTTACAATATCAACTCTTGTTTTTATTTGCTTCAATAGTATTATACTTAAATCATTAGGCCTACTATTATTTTTGCAATAATAGATACTGTGTAATAATAATAATAATAATAATAATAATAATAATCATCATCATAATAATGTCCCGCGCCGTGGCGTCGTGGTCTAAGGCATCTGCCTAGGACTCGCGTTATGGAATGCGCGCTGGTTCGAATGCTCATGGGGAAGAAAATTTCTCATGAAATTTCGGCCAGTGTAGGGGACCGGTGCCCACCCAGCATCGTGATGCACTTGGGGAGCTACGATAGGTAGCGAAATCCGGTTGCGAATGCCAGCTATAGCGGCTGGAGGGATCATCGTACTAACCACACGATACCTCCATTCTTGTTGGATGATCGTCCACCTCTGCTTCGGCATGTGGGCGTGAGGCCAGCGGCCGACTGGTCAGTCTAAGCCCTTCACGGGCTGTAGCGCCTCGGATTAATAATAATAATAATAATAATAATAATAATAATAATAATAATTACTCACAAATGGCTTTTAAGGAACCCGGAGATTCATTGCCGCCCTCACATAAGCCCGCAATCGGCCCCTATCCTGAGCAAGGTTAATCTAGTCTCTACCATCATATCTCACCTCTCTCAAATCCAATTTTATATTATCTTCCCATCTACGTCTCGGCCTCCACAAAGGTCTTTTTTTCCTCCGGCCTTTCGACTAACACTCTATATGCATTTCTGGATTCGCTCATACGTGCTACATGCCCTGCCCATATCAAACGTCTAGATTTAAATGATATTCCTAATTATGTCAGATGAGGAATACAATGCGTGCACCTTTCTGCAACTTTCTCCATTCTCCTGTATCTCCATCCTTCTTAGCCCCAAATATTTGCTAAGCACCTTATTCGCAAACACTCTTAATCTGTGTTCCTCTTTCAACGTGAGAGTCCAAGTTCACAACCATACAGAAAAACCGGTAATATAACTGTTTTATAAATTTTAACTTTCAGTTTTTTTGAGATCAAAGATGACAAAAGCTTCTCATCCGAATAATAACATGCATTTCTCATATTTATAATGCGTTAATTTCCTCCCGATTGCCATTTGTATTTGTTACTGTTGCTCCAAGATATTTGAACTTTTCCATCTTTCCAAAGGAATTTCCAATTTTTATATATCCATTTCGTACTGTGTTCTGGTCACTAGACATAATCATATACTTTGTCTTGTCGAGATTTACTTCCAAATCTATTTCTTCACTTGCTTCGAGTAAAATTCTCAGGTTTTTCCTAATCATTTGTGGATTTCCTTCTATTATATTAACGTCATCCCCATAGACAAGCAGCTGATGTAACCCGTTCAATTCTAAACCCTGTCTGTTATCCTGGACTTTCCTAATGGCATATTCCAGAACAAAGCTAAAAAGTAAAGGTGATAGTGCATCTCATTGCTTTAGCCCACAGTGAATTGGAAAAGCATCAGATAGAAACTGGCCTATACGGACTCTGCTGTACGTTTCACTGAGGCACATTTTAATTAATCGAACTAGTTTGTTGGGAATACCAAATTCAATGAGATTATTCTCTCTGCCCTTTTGAAATCGATGAATAACATTTATTTATTTATTTATTCGATTATTTATTTATTTACTTATTTAATTATTTTGCTAATAATTGTAACATAAAATATAATATAAACAGAAAAACTTAGCTCGCCCCTGAAAGAGCAGAACTCGTGCTCAAGGGCGGTTTTCTGAATTGAATAATGAAACCTAAATTCCATTTTATGAGGGATTTTTATATTTTTTAAATTAAATAATGATCTATATACAGGTTCCGCCGATCAGAGGTTCTATATATATATTAAATACGTAGTTTTTGTCACTCTGATATTATCTGTACTGCTATCTCGAGTTTTAACTATCTCGTTCTAGTGGCAGAATATTGGCTGCCTATGCGATCTCTTTAAGTTCAGTGTCCACTCACGAAAATGTTGTGCAAGTGTGGTTAGAGGATGCAGTGATCGAGCAACAAGACGGTTCGGGGTAAAATCACTATTAAGCAACGAACGGACCATTATAAATTGATCATTTTTATGTTAGTAATTTTGATATTTTGATGTGCAAATTGTTTGATAAGGGTTTGGATTTGGAGAAAAAGGACGTAGACCTATTAGAAAACTTCTGGTCATCTTGTAAAGTTACAAATCAATAATTTATTTTGTAAATATTCAGTAATTTTTTTAACTTCCGGTTACTTCGTTAGGTTACAATCAATCATTAATTTTGTAAATGTTTAGTCATTTGGTAAACTTCTGGTTATATTGAAAAGTTTAAATCAATAATTTATTTCGTAAATGTTGAATAATTTGGTAAATTTCTGGTGATCTTGTAAAGGTAAAAATTAATAATTCAGTTTGTATTTGTTTAGTAATTTGGTAAACTGCTGGTTATTTGTAAAGTTACAAATCAAGAATTCATTTTGAAAATATTTAGTCATTTTTCGAACTTCTGGTTATCTTGCAAGTTTACAATTCAGTAATTCATTTTGTAAACGTTTAGTTGTTTTAAATTCTAATTATCTTTTACATTTACAATGCAATAATTTACTTCTTAAATCAGGCCTGCCGAACTCGTAAGTAGGGGAAGTATGACGTCAGCCTCACTCCACTTTATTGGGGATGATCGACTTCCGCGTAGAGTTATTTACATTCTCTGGCCGATCAGTGGCGGCATGTAATTGTCAAAAACGACTGTAATAAATTCATTGCTTTATAATGCGTTATCTCGTTTCAAGGTTTACAATTATGCCACATTTCATGTCGGTAGTTTCTTTAAGATTTCTTTGCACCTAACCTGTTTTAGATTTTCGAAATCTTTTCTCCTATCATCACCTACGGAAACATAAATGTATAACATTTAAGTAATGAACCTTGAAAGCCAATATTAATTTCAATTCAAAGTTAACACAACGAGTGACGTCCTTAATTTAACAGTATATGAATAAACAATCAATATAAAGTTCGTAATAATGAATTTACCCGAAAGTTTGTGCATTCCATAATTCTTAATATGGGCTTTGTTGAAATGTGGTTTAATATTGAAATGACGAGTAGAAATAAATTGGATGGGGCACAGTAAACAAGCAATTCTTTCGTCTTCAACAACAAAATAATCATATTCCCACTTCCTTTGGAAGTAGTATTCCTTTACGGGCTTAGATTTTGCCATGTTCCAGTTCTCTTTAAACTGCAGTACGCGTATTATTTGTTTGTTTGTTTGTTTAATTATTTACTTACTTCCTTATTTTCTTATTTACTTATTTACTTACTTACTTTCTTACTTATTTATTTACTTATTTATTTATTTACTCACTTACATATTTATTTATTTATTTATTTGGAGTGCTTTACAATGTTGAATGACGGCATTCACATCCGATCATATAGCTATCACTCACTTATCAATGTACTATTTCTTTATCGTCCTATTATTAATAAAACCACTTTTGTAAAAACAGTAATTAAAACTTTATTTTAAAGCACGAAAAATCATAATAAATTCTTCAAATACAGTGAGTGGTTTGTTGCCTGCAAGCAACATTTCGGACTTATTTCATTTTAGTAGAATACAGAGAACGGAAAGACAAGTCGGGGACTGTACTTAACTTATTTTACACAAAAAGTGGATTTAATCGGCTTTACTAGTAATAGGATGATATATACATAGGGAGATCTTCTTACATTATATGCACACATACATTTTAAAATTTATTTTATATGTCTTTTAATTAATTTATTTTCCTCAATCATTTTTTTCTTACTTTCTAAAGGTATATACCTAAGGATTTTATTATCTGTTCATTTGTAATTCTTGATAGCGTATTGTATACCTGCCGCCGCGAGAAAGAATGTTGAGGCAGCCGAGCGTAATTAGAACGTCATGACCGCACTGGTAGAAAAGGTGGGTGGTGTAAGAAAGGGGAGTAAAGCAGTCGCTCGCAGGAGCTGCAGTTCCAGGTCCGTGTTAAATGTTTAGTCATTTTGTAAACTTTTACTCATCTTTTACAGTTATAGCTTAATAAAATAATAAAACATTGGAGGAACACATACACAGTAATCAGTAAACAAGATCGAAAGAAAGCTTCAATTTAAAAACCACAGAAGAACAACATGAGGTTAAGAGGCAGGCTACTTTTTCAGAGCTCGAAACGAAGCAAAGAAGGCTTGTGCTGAAAAAAAAATGAGTTTGTCGAAGACACGGGCTCTATGTGTTAGCAGATCCACGTCTTTGGGCATAATTCTTAATGTTCACAATTTCACTGTAATTTTAGTCAGGATGCAAAAAGTTTGATGGGTGAAGAGATAGTGATTTCGTCACCACAAGGCAGTATTTTATCGTTGACGGGTACATTTAAGGGCCAAAAAAGTTACAACCTTAGAAGTTGGTGCATCAGCGGTAAGAAATAAATAAAAGGTCTGAATGTAATTACAACGGGAAGTTTGGTGATTTAATGTCTTAAATCGTGTTTTAGTGTGATGAAAATGTGTTTAGGGGATCATAGATATAGAGATCAGTTAGGAAGTTATAAAATTGAAAAAAAAAATGTTGGGAAATTAAAAAGTGGCTAGTTAATAAATATACTTACCGTTAGAAGTTTACTGTAGAGAAGTAAATCTTAGAAAGTGATGTAGTGAAGTTGTGAAACATGATCTTAGTGATAGTATTTAAAATTTTCTATGGTTTTTTCTGAGTGTGGATTGTGGTTAAGAAAATGAATGATCAAAGTAAAGTGAACTAGATACTCATGTCAAGATTTAATAAGATTATAATGACTTGTATTAGGTAGAAAAAAGATCCCAATGAGTATAACCGGTTGAAGTGTTAAGGCTGGTTCACAATAAACCGGGAACGGAAACGACAACGAGAACGGAAATATTGTTAAAATATATGTATTTAAATGTGAGCATTCACAATTAACTATTGTGAATGCTCACATTTAAATATATTTATTTTAACAATATTTTCGTTCTCGCTCTCGTTCTCGTTTCCATTCCCGGTTTATTGTGAACCAGTCTTTACGAGTTAGATGTAATGTAGAAAGACGGAATTATGTATAAACTTAGTTAGCAAGATTATAATGCTGAAAGGAACGTAAGTGTGGAACGAACAGATGGTGGACATTTAAGATCAATAAGAAGAAATTGACTCTTTGGAGTTAAGTTAATAGCGAGAGTAGAAGAGTTATCAGTTTAACAGGCTGTCGGGGTTGCATGCTAATTGTAGGTATATGTAATAGAAAGTTATGGTGAAACGCGTATACATAAGTTGTGATACACCATAACTAATAGAGATGTTGATGACAAATAAATATCTAAGCTTATCTATCACTGTAATTTTATATGTTCCTTTGCTTAATTTTTTCAAGAATTTAAGTGGAAGTTATAAAAAAGTTACCTGTTAACATATTGACGATATTAATTTATACGATGAAAGAGTAATGGAACGGAGAAAAATTCTCTCCGGCGCCGGGATATGAACCCGGGTTTTCAGCTCTACGTGCTGATGCTTTATCCACTGAGCCACACCGGATACAACCCCGGCGTCGGAAAGAATTGTCTCTGATTGAGTTCCAACTCTTGGGTTCCCTCTAGTGGCCGCCCTCTGCACTACGTCATAGATGTCTATGAACATAGGACCGAAGTCCACACATGTGCTGAGGTGCACTAGTTATGAGTGACTAGTTGGCCGGGATCCGACGGAATAAGCGCCGTCTTAAATCACTTCGTGATTTACGCATATCATATATTATTTCAATGTACCGAAGTACATATGATATTTCCATGCAGATATTCTGCGTCATCATACGATGAAAGAGTAATGGAACGGAGAAAAATTCTCTCCGGCGCCGGGATATGAACCCGGGTTTTCAGCTCTACGTGCTGATGCTTTATCCACTGAGCCACACCGGATACAACCCCGGCGTCGGAAAGAATTGTCTCTGATTGAGTTCCAACTCTTGGGTTCCCTCTAGTGGCCGCCCTCTGCACTACGTCATAGATGTCTATGAACATAGGACCGAAGTCCACACATGTGCTGAAGTGCACTCGTTATGAGTGACTAGTTGGCCGGGATCCGACGGAATAAGCGCCGTCTTAAATCACTTCGTGATTTACGCATATCATATATTATTTCAATGTACCGAAGTACATATGATATTTCCATGCAGATATTCTGCGTCATCATACGATGAAAGAGTAATGGAACGGAGAAAAATTCTCTCCGGCGCCGGGATATGAACCCGGGTTTTCAGCTCTACGTGCTGATGCTTTATCCACTAAGCCACACCGGATACAACCCCGGCGTCGGAAAGAATTGTCTCTGATTGAGTTCCAACTCTTGGGTTCCCTCTAGTGGCCGCCTTCTGCACTACGTCATAGATGTCTATGAACATAGGACCGAAGTCCACACATGTGCTGAGGTGCACTCGTTATGAGTGACTAGTTGGCCGGGATCCGACGGAATAAGCGCCGTCTTAAATCACTTCGTGATTTACGCATATCATATATTATTTCAATGTACCGAAGTACATATGATATTTCCATGCAGATATTCTGCGTCATCATACGATGAAAGAGTAATGGAACGGAGAAAAATTCTCTCCGGCGCCGGGATATGAACCCGGGTTTTCAGCTCTACGTGCTGATGCTTTATCCACTAAGCCACACCGGATACAACCCCGGCGTCGGAAAGAATTGTCTCTGATTGAGTTCCAACTCTTGGGTTCCCTCTAGTGGCCGCCCTCTGCACTACGTCATAGATGTCTATGAACATAGGACCGAAGTCCACACATGTGCTGAAGTGCACTCGTTATGAGTGACTAGTTGGCCGGGATCCGACGGAATAAGCGCCGTCTTAAATCACTTCGTGATTTACGCATATCATATATTATTTCAATGTACCGAAGTACATATGATATTTCCATGCAGATATTCTGCGTCATCATACGATGAAAGAGTAATGGAACGGAGAAAAATTCTCTCCGGCGCCGGGATATGAACCCGGGTTTTCAGCTCTACGTGCTGATGCTTTATCCACTAAGCCACACCGGATACAACCCCGGCGTCGGAAAGAATTGTCTCTGATTGAGTTCCAACTCTTGGGTTCCCTCTAGTGGCCGCCTTCTGCACTACGTCATAGATGTCTATGAACATAGGACCGAAGTCCACACATGTGCTGAGGTGCACTCGTTATGAGTGACTAGTTGGCCGGGATCCGACGGAATAAGCGCCGTCTTAAATCACTTCGTGATTTACGCATATCATATATTATTTCAATGTACCGAAGTACATATGATATTTCCATGCAGATATTCTGCGTCATCATACGATGAAAGAGTAATGGAACGGAGAAAAATTCTCTCCGGCGCCGGGATATGAACCCGGGTTTTCAGCTCTACGTGCTGATGCTTTATCCACTAAGCCACACCGGATACAACCCCGGCGTCGGAAAGAATTGTCTCTGATTGAGTTCCAACTCTTGGGTTCCCTCTAGTGGCCGCCCTCTGCACTACGTCATAGATGTCTATGAACATAGGACCGAAGTCCACACATGTGCTGAGGTGCACTCGTTATGAGTGACTAGTTGGCCGGGATCCGACGGAATAAGCGCCGTCTTAAATCACTTCGTGATTTACGCATATCATATATTATTTCAATGTACCGAAGTACATATGATATTTCCATGCAGATATTCTGCGTCATCATACGATGAAAGAGTAATGGAACGGAGAAAAATTCTCTCCGGCGCCGGGATATGAACCCGGGTTTTCAGCTCTACGTGCTGATGCTTTATCCACTAAGCCACACCGGATACAACCCCGGCGTCGGAAAGAATTGTCTCTGATTGAGTTCCAACTCTTGGGTTCCCTCTAGTGGCCGCCCTCTGCACTACGTCATAGATGTCTATGAACATAGGACCGAAGTCCACACATGTGCTGAAGTGCACTCGTTATGAGTGACTAGTTGGCCGGGATCCGACGGAATAAGCGCCGTCTTAAATCACTTGCTGAAAACCCGGGTTCATATCCCGGCGCCGGAGAGAATTTTTCTCCGTTCCATTACTCTTTCATCGTATGATGACGCAGAATATCTGCATGGAAATATCATATGTACTTCGGTACATTGAAATAATATAAGATATTAATTTAGTTTATACCATTAAAATTTCCGAAAGGAAAGAAAGAAAGAAAGAAAGAAAGAAAGAAAGAAAGAAAGAAAGAAAGAAAAAAGAAAGAAAGAGTATCATCTCGAAACTTTACAGCATGCTAAAGTCTAACAACAAAAGTATTATAGAAGGGTTAATTTGATTTTTAAAACGTTAAATTTGAAATTTTAAGTTACTATAAACTTATACAGGGACATCATTTTATTTTTACTAACATTTCTAATATTAACCTGGCTATACCTTTGGATCAACGATTGAGAACCGGAAACCCCCTTCCATGACTGGAGTTCGATGATACTGACGTAATATACAAACAAATCACTTTACTAGGTATAGGAGGGAAGAAAAGTAGTTCATACATTTACGTAAACTATGAAATATCGCGCTTTTGAGTTTGATAATTTTCGTTAGGGGTTTGTTTAATTAAAGTACAGTAAAGTATTAACAATGAGTGTTTTTACTCACGAACAGAGCTGTCCATGCGGATGTATTCATTATGCAGTGTATATTATACTTTCTACAGCACATTAGCGTAGGTACACTATAGAGAATAAAGTTAAATTGAAAAATAATAATAATATGGATATTTAAACACATTTTTGAAATTGGTGGCCGTCCATTTCGATACAGGCTTCAGTTCTATTGTGCATATTATCGCACTATAGACCATTGTACGTAATTCCAATTACCAGGTTCGTACTTCTTATCAGTAACTCATGTTGAAATAATTCTTTATCTACTCTATAAAAGAGTACCTTACGTACTGTAAATTCAATCTTCACGCTGCCCCATCCGAAAAGATAAAATTACTCAGACATGCTATCTACTGCCCGTCCAAGTGGTTATGTGGCAGGGTAGTAGAAAGGGAGGAAATCATCACATGACAGTTAATTACTTAACAAGGCCCTTTTATTTAAGTTATTTTAAACATTTGTATGGGTATAATATTACGTAGACGTCCAATTCCTAACAGAAATTAATGTTCTCAGAAAAGAGCTAAGACAGCCCAGCCACTAGCCTTTCCAAAGAGGCGAATAGAAGCACGTAGGGGAAACCGGGATGCGACGTAGGCAAGCGAACGGCAGTACCAGTGCGAAAATGATTCAATATTGAAAGCTCTTTCGTCACTGGAAAACGTGAAAATATTTTTCGAACGTACTGTTTACTATGACAGTAAGGCTACTATGGCTGTATATGCGGTCTTGGATCTGTGTAGAGGACGGTTGAACTTCTATAGTAGAAGAGGTGGGAGTGAAGTACATTCAAAAGCTCAGGTACAATAAACATTGAAGTAAAAATAAAATGATGTCCCTGTACAATCTACAAGCTTTACTCATTACAGTTTCAGTAGTAGACTTATTCCTACCCATCACTTTTCAGAGATGATGATAATGATGATGATGATTAATATGATGAAAGGTAGAGCGATAAAAACTTGGCCCAACATTGTCCTTTAAATACTATCAAATAGTTCCCCGATTCGAATTAGGGACGTCGTCACTGAAAACTGATATTACTCTCGTTCTATCAACGTTGCGCTCTATTTAACGTTCTGAATTGCGACCGAAGTTTCAATATTTCACAGATCAATACGATGCAATTAATTACGTTTTTACTCGAGAAAATGAATTACGGATACCAAACGCTCAATATTCCCCATCGCTGTGAAAGGGTAGGCCTACATGAATTTCAGCATTCTACAACGCATGTTGTTAGGCAGTTCACTATACGTGTGTTTAGAATCGACAAAGGTTGGTCCACAATAAACCGGGAACGGAAACTACAACGAAAATATTGTTAAAATGTATTTAAATGTTAGCATTCACAGTTAACTTTCACGTTCCCGTTCCCGGGCTCCGGTAAGCTTCTCGTTAATTGTGAATGCTCAAGTTTAAATACATTTATTTTAACAATACTTCCGTTCTCGTTGTCGTTTCCGTTCCTGTTTTATTGTGACCAGTCTTAGGGCCGATTGTATAAACCATTTAATCTTAAATCAGAGGTTAAATTGATCCTCGTTCTAGCTGAACTTGGAATTTTGTGTTGTATAAAGTCTAATCTGGGATTAATTTGCCTTAAACTAAAGTCAACTTTGACTGAAGAAATTTCTCCGATTAAGTTAAATGATCCAAGTTCAGTTATTTCTTTTCTATTTGAAATATACGAGTGGCATATTGTGCAAATAAAATATCCATTATTATTATTATTATTATTATTATTATTATTATTATTATTATTATTATTAATATATATGGTAGGCACATTTATATTTCTTTTTTCAATTTTTGCCTTAATACACTAAAAATCTTATATTTTATAAGGCTCTATCGTGTTCAGCAGTATCAAATAACATAACCTATAATTATATTATGTTTATAACAACCATTAATTATTCATGGATATGATAGGTACATTCATAAATGTTCAATTAACTGTATTACTAAACGAAAATTGTCGTTTTATAAAGCTTTATTATGTTTAGCAGTATCAAACACCATAACATGATAACAGCTTGGAGAACAGTCAACCTTCTTCTTATTGTCCGCCATTATTTACATTGAAAACAAAACAGTGTCTCCAACAGAGTGTACGGAAAGTCACCAAAAACTAGTTGTAAGGTCGCTAGATTTCTCATTAACAACAAAGAAAGATTAAATTTTGTCACTATGGGGTGCTAAAAAGGTCGCTAAATCCCTATTTAAGCAATATAAAAGTTAAAAGAAATTGTCGTTGAAAAAGAGTTAAAGTCGCTAGGTTGGCAACACTGAACAAACCTGTACAACATGGCCCGCGTATCACATATTTCACCTGTTTATGCGATGTTGCCAAATCCTTTTCACGTGAACTCAGATTGCATATGAACCAAAGTAATTTGATCGCAGAAAAGTTTTATACAATAGAAAAAGTGTCTAAACTCGGTTCACTTTTCGATCTTCGATCAAAGTTGATCTTTAGTCAGGGAGTTTTATACAATTGGGCCTTAAGGTGACATAGGCCCATTAGTAGGTACTGTCTTCCTCCGACGAGTTTAGCGCTAGGACCTGAGGTATTCTTGCCATCGGTGCGGGGGGTTGCAGGTAGATTCTTTTGTTGCTACAGCCAAGCCGAGCCGAGCGGAGTGGGAAGTATTAATCGTCCAAAAATATGCAGTCTTCAGTTTGTAGTAGTGTGTGAATATGTGATATACATATTGTTTACCTAGGCCTATATGGTTTTGTTATTAATATATTAAATATATTGTTGCAATTTTTGCTCAAACATCTCCCTGATGTTAGCTATGTTAATATTATATGAATTACTCTTGTTAAATATTTCACTGTTACAAGTCATTTTTAGGGAAACATGCTGTGGAAAAGTTTTTGGTTTTATTCTATTGGAATTTTAGAATATGTGTGATTGGTATCGTGAAAAACAGATTCCTATAATGTCAAGCGAAAATAATTTTTTGGTGATATCTTAAAATACAAATCAAGTAATTACTTCTCAAGTGAGTTCAGCAGTACAGTATATTTAAATTGATTACTTTACAAATTGAATTCAATTACTAAATTACACCCAGAACTTCTAACATGTAACCCACTAACATATAACAAGAAAATTAGAAACGTGTTAATATCTTCAATTTGATTAAATAAATTTATAGTCTATGTGTATGAATTGATCAACCTATATTATATTTCTATTCTATAATTTTGACGTATATTAGTCCTACTTTTCACGTGCGATATTATTCTTCTCTAGTGTTAATATTATATTATATAATTCCATTGCCGCTGTAATTATATTTTAGTTCCTATTTTATTTTACTTATTTATTTATATTATTATTATTTTTTATTTTAATATTATATCCGAACTGCGACCGAGCATGAGCGCTGCTCATTCGGTCTCAAATTTTGTTAATAGTACTGTATCTTCCTTTTATATTGCTTGTATTATTTCATTTGTATTTCTCTTTGTTTGTTTTGTAATTATATTTCTTTATTCTGTATATTTGAATTTAAATAAATAAATAAACAAATTCTACTAACCACTAAATTTTATAGTACGATTCTGCTTTTCATTTATATTATTGTAGTTTTATTATGATTTTTCTTTTTATTTATTTTAATGTATTTTTATTACTGGTGCTGTGATGGCCTTAACTGCACCAGAATAAATAATAAATAAATAAATAAATAGCCCTAAATAAATAAATAAAATTGTCTACAATACTTTCCTTCTCTGAACGCGTAAGTACGAATGGTTGTATCTATATCTCGCCAAAAATACGTTAAAAAAGTAATAGGCATACTGCTCTCGTAAATTGGGCGAATGTTTTCAGTATGATTGTACTTCCTTCCAGACTGCCGCTGTCACTGTTCCCTCCCACTCCAGTACCGCGCTAGACTAGTCGGAACCGCATTCCTCTCAGCACTAAACTCCTCAGAGGATGACAGTAAATCACGAATGTGTCCACCGCTTTGGAGTATCTTTTTTTTTTCTTTTAGTAGGTTATTTTACGACGCTTTATCAACAGCTTAGGTTATTTAGCGTCTGAATGAGATGAAGGTGATAATGCCGGTGAAATGAGTCCGGGGTCCAACACCGAAAGTTACCCAGCATTTGCTCATATTGGGTTGAGGGAAAACCCCGGAAAAAACCTCAACCAGGTAACTTGCCCCGACCGGGCATCGAACCCGGGCCACCTGGTTTCGCGGCCAGACGCGCTGACCGTTACTCCACAGGTGTGGACTTTTGGAGCATCGGACAGCGCATCTGACTGCGAGACGAGCAGGCCCAGGTTCAAAGCCTGATTGGGACAAGTTAAGGTTTGTCCTCAATAAACCGGGACCGGAAACGGGAAATAGAATGGACATATTAAAAGAAATGTATTTAAATATGAGCATTGACAGTTAAAGAGGAGGTTGCTGGCACCCCGAAACTGGAATGTTAAAGTTGGCGAAATTTTACTTTGCCGTTCTCGTTCCAGATCACAGCCTACTATATTCCTGCTTCTTCTTCTTCTCTTCTTCTTCTTCTTCTTCGTCTTCTTCTTCTTCTTTTTCACTTCATGGATTAGGCAATAACTTATGCCTGTTCCGCCTTCAAAGTCCCTTCATCTTTCTCTCTGTTGCTATCAAAAAACTATTTGGTGGTCGTATATTTTGTAGCAAAGAGGCCGTGACATAATTTCTTCTTCATCCATTGCTTGTAATTAACCCAGAAATTCAGTAGTTACATTATTCAAAGATTGGTGTGTGGTGTGCCGTAACAGCAAATCGAGTAATAGGACCGATATTTTTTTAAGATACTGTAAATTCAGAGATGTATCGTACGCAAATACACAGATTTTTTTAACAATTATCTGATAATGAGGAACAACATGCATATTTTAAACAAGATTATCCCAAGATTGCTCCTTTGGAGGCTATAAGGGACGTTTTTGATGACAGAATTATTTCTACAGGGTTATGGCCCGCACGTTTTCCAGATCTTACCTCGTGCGATTATTATTTATGGGGAACCCTAAAGCAGTCTACAGAAATAACCCACACACCATCAATGAAATGAAAGACAATATAATCATGGACAGTCAATGCAAAATAGTACCGGCACAGTCTGTTGTTCCTAGTACTCTCAACAACTCAAGCTTCGTGACTGTAAATACTAGACTGTGCTATTGGCTTAGTAAATCTACTACAGTGCATCTCATAATAAGTTGAAAAGTACAGCTGGCGCCAGCATTTTTGGCGTGTGTTCTAGATAGGTAGTGCCCAGTTTGTGAGCATGTTGCTAGTGGAGCTGAGAATGGTACCACTTCCTATACACGTCACATCGGCCATTTACCAAACACAGTTGTCACACTGACTGTGGCAAGTGTAAAATAATCGTACTTAACGTTTCCATTACTTATTTCACACGCCAGAAACGGTGACGCGGACTGTACTTACGAACACGTGATAGCCGTATATTTACTTTTGTCTACTGCTCATTTTGTTCATTGTGTTGTGTTGTTTAATTTAAAATTTGGGTATTTAATGTTTACTCTTGCAATTTTAACAATATTCCGCTAGTCTAACGGTAGTAATCTCTTCCCGCGGACGTATTAAGGAAGGCTTCCCAGCAACTATACTCATTAATATTTTGTAATGTTTACTTTAGTATATGTGTTAATTCTTAAGCCCACGTTGAATAGAAGATGGTTTAGGACGACCGTACGGGATTGGCTTAATAACAGTCTTTTCCACACGAAATCCGACAAACATGACGTAATAGCAGGTTCTCTCACGTAGAAACGTATTATTTTGCACGAATGTCTTACACAGTGGGATTGTGTACCCAGTCCTGTAGTTAGAAACACATTTTAGGGGGTACTGTTTGAAATATCCTTGATCAGACTAGACTCTGTATGTCTCTATATATTTTTTGTAGTTGTATTGTATTTCTGGTGGTGTGGAAGAGAAGGCCTGATGGCCTTAACTCCACCAGAATAAATAAATAAATGAATAAATGAATAAATGAATAAATAAATAAATAAATAAATAAATAAATAAATAAATAAATAAATTCTTCCCTGAGAGGTATGTTTTTGTTCGATTTCAGAAAATCTATATAGAGGACAAGAATTTATAATTTTTCCTTTCAATTTCAGAGAACTTGTTACTTTCTGTTATAAGAACGGAGATTCGGGCGGTTGTTCATTTCCTTACTGATTCGGAGCTGCGTTTGGGCTGATTACCTGGTTCATTGTTTTTCAACGTTTGCTCCAACTGTAAGGTGAATGTCAGGTAGTAGCATGGCGAATTCTCGCCCTTATCTCGCCAAATACCATCTTGCTATCTCCAATTTCATCGACGCTAAATAAACATGTAGTTGATAGAACTGCCTATAATGGCAGTTGACTTAATATATGTCAAAATATATGTAGAACTTGGAGTAAGTAAGTAATGCTGTTCTTAGTTATGTAAAATAGACCTACCACATTATGTCGATGTCAGTGTCAGTGGGGGGAAATTGGAGGTGGAACATTCAGAACAGGGATACAGAACAGGCGAGAGAGGGGTGGAAAGCATGACGTATCTGTGGCCCGTACGCAGTCACATAAGACGGACACTGAATACAAATCCCCTCCCCTACCAAGTCAATGACGCGGGGTTGGAAGGAAGGGGTGAGAGACGCAACGCCACAATTGTCTCCCAGTTCAGCAAGTCTGATTTAGAAGGTAAGCGAGAACGCCTCCTTAGCAAGGAAAATTGTGGCTGAAAGAAAGTATCTGCAGATTTTAATGTGCATCAGACCTCACAGAGTTTGACTGTGATGGGACAAGGTATATTATATTTTCAAAATGCTGCTAAGCGCCCAAGATGTAAAATTTTATTCGTGTAATTTTATTACAGGTTGATTTCTTTTCACACAAATAATAATATTAATCTCTGAATACTTATTTTTGTAAAATACATTTAATAATGATGTAAACCTTCTCTAAATGATGTAGGAACGAAGATACTTTGCCCTTGAAATGTTGATTTAATATTTTGCCGAAATGAATAATATTTTGGCAATTTTTATTTTCATATTGTATCATTCTGTAGTCATCCAGAGACCGGAAATTTGGCAGAATGCCTTTTTAAATGTGTTAAATCTATCTTCATTTAGAAAGTAAATCTGTACGAATTATACCTTTGTGATTGAAACGTCACAGTTTTTTGTTGCCCTTTTCTACCTTATTTAATATAAATGCCTAATTTAGAAAATAAATGCTTTTTTGCCTTTATTTGATTATTTATCTATTATTTATTAATGTATTATTAAAACTTGTCTACAGGTATATTTTAATTTATTTCTATAACCGCTAAAATGAAAGTGACTTCACCGAATGTATATTATTGTCTTTCAGTCAGTTCATATTCTCTTTGCAACAATAAGTGCTGCAGTGTAAAAATGTTTAACAGCAAGCGTTTTAATTATCCCTTGTGTTTATTTGACAAGGCAACAATGAGTGCTGGTCTAACGTTATTTTTAATGGTTATTTTTCTTTCAGTTTTCATTGCGACGTTGTTGTAGCTACCTAAATATTTCATATCGCAACATATCAGTACAACCAAACACAAAAATGCACTTTCCAAGGCTACTGGGAAGAAGATTTCTTTGCTTCCAACAGTAATTGTAACATCGAGTCGAAAATCTCTATTTCCATTCGACTTATGTAAAGCTTTTCTTGCTGCCGAAATCACTTTGTGGAAAGTACAGGGACATCATTTTATTTTTACTAACACTTTTAATATTAACCTGTCTATATCTTTGGATTAAAGGTCTAGAACCGGAAACATCGCTTGCTCCCTCTTCCAAGACTGGAGGTCGATGATACTGGCGTAAAATACGAATCTTTTACTCGGTATAGGAGGGAAGTAAAGTAGTTCATCCATTTATGTAAACTAGGAAATATCGAAATTTTGAGTTTTATAATTTTCATTAGGTTTTGTTTAATCAAAATACAGTACTGTATTAACACTTAGTGTTTTTACTCACGAATTGAGCTATCCATTCGGACTTATTAATTATGCAGTGTATATTGTACTGTTACAGCACATTAGCGTACAATATAGAGAATGAATTTAAATTGAAAAATCATCATAATATGGATATTTAAACACATTTTTGAAAATGTTGGCCGTTCATTTCGATACAGGCTTCAGTTCTTTTGTGCATATTATCGCACTATAGACTATTGTACCTAATTCCAATTACCAGTTTCGTCCTTCGTACGAGTAACTCATGTTGAAATAGTTCTATAACTACTCTATAAAAGAGTAGCTACCTTACCTACTGTAAATTTAATCTTCACTTCTGCCCGATCCGAAAAGATAAAATTACTCAGAAATGCTATCTACTGTCCGTTCAAGTGGTTTTGTCGCAGGGTCGTAGAAAGGGGGGGGGAATCACGTGACAGTTAATTAGTTAACGAGGCCCTTTTATTTAAGTTATTTTAAACAGTTGTATAATATTACGTAGACGTCGAAAAATTAATGTTCTCAGAAAAGAGCTAAGACAGCCCAGCTACTTAGACTTTACAGATGGGCGAACAGAAGCAGTTGTGGGAAACCGGGATGCGATGTAGGCTAACGGACGACAGTACCTGTGCGAAAATATGATTCAATATTGAAAGCTCTTTCGTCACTGGAAAACGCGAAAATATTTCTGAAACGTACTATACTCACTAACTCAGTACTGCATACGCGGCCTCGGTTCTGTGTGGAGAACGGTTGGACGTTTAGTAGTAGAGGGGGTGGGAGTGAAGTACATTCAAAAACTCAGATACAATAAAAATTGAAGTAAAAATAAAACGATGTCCCTGTACAAGGTTGTAGGTCTAGTGCAAGGTTTATATAATTGTTTTTTATTGCGTGTTTAGCTATTTATAATGCCTTTTTGCCTCCCTATTTTAGCTATTTGTGATGCATTTTTGCCTGCCTATTTTAATGATTCATAATGCCTGAACTTCCGGTCTCTGGTCGTCACAATTATTTCATTCCGTTCCATTTTATTTCACTAGACAGTGTGTCCTAACGTTTAGAGAAGCGAAGAACTAAGTGAATGAAGCAATTAATAAATAAATATAGACATACGCACGAGCTAAGAGGTGCGTGACTTTCGAACTTAGAGGAGCGTGACTTTAATATCACTATGCCACGCGACTTACCTATGTTCTCCGTAATTTCAGATATATATTTTTATCTCCAGTCCAGCCGCATCATGTCCTCGCAATGCTTCGTATTCAGACGATATACAGGTGGAAGAACACAAATAACTGAAGAAAAAAAACAGAAATATTTCCCTGCAACTGTCAAGATTTTCTCAACAGTAATCTCAAACTCGAGTGGGATTTAATTGATTATTACACGATTAGAGGAATGTATATAGAGATTAGAAGTAACGAAGTACTCCAACACAATAAAATATTAATTGACTTAAGAAAATACAACTGTCTTCAAATGTATTATTGTACCATCTCAACATTACAAATATTACGCTAGATGCATGCTAGACGGCAGTAGTGAGCAATGCCTTCTCGTCGAGAAGTTCTAGATCTATACACGATGGCAATGTTACTAGTCAAGAAGGCTTTGTTGATTCAGTTTCATTTTTATTATTAAAACAGTTGCATTCCACTTCAATTATCCGAATCCCAGTAATCAACGTCACTTGACAGATGATTTTCAGTAAATCTTAATATTAAACAATCTCTGATACGTGACTATCCATAATATCATATAGCAGAAGCTATAACATAACCTAACTAATATACTGTATAAAATTGTTAGAAAAGTTTTAATTAACGACGATGACATAAAAAATAAACATGAATAATTTTAAAAGGAATAATTATTGAATCTACAATTTTCTAATTTGAATGTGGTTGGTGGTTCAATCGATGTTATATTGGACGTGTGCGTAATAGAAGTGGCACTCGTTGATTTAGGCCTACATGGTGTATTCAACTTATTCAGGATTTCCGAATGAATAATTTTAAAAGGAATAATTATTGAATGTATAATTTTCAAATTTGAATTGCTGGCAAACAAAGAAAAATATGCTAGGGACGCGATAAAATTAAACAAATGTTAGGGACGCGATAAAATTGTGCGATAAGCAGCCATGATTGGTTGAAATACGTCCTTTCGTACCGTTTTATTGGTCAAAAGTAGTACGACGTAGTAAGAGTGTAATAGTCAGAAAAAAGTGTTTTTGAAGTTTAATGTTTTTAAAAATGAGAATAGACATTATTTGCTTTGCCCGAGACGTAGGTTGAATCAATCGTTCCTTAGTCTTTTGTGTGTCTGTTGTGTGTTTGGTATGTGTTAGGCTCATTGCTTACGTAATTGTACTAGCTGGCACATTGCGCTTGAAATACAGACCTCAAGTGGTTCCCTCGTAACTCCAATCACGCCGCTATGAGCGGTGTTCAATTTTAGAGATTCGCTGGAGACCACTTGCATGACGTTGACATTTGGGGCATTTAAAGGACTCACCGTTGCTTATTAAATGCTCCGTGCAGTATTTTATGGATAATGGACGCCATTTTCCAATATCTGTATCTCAATTATATTAAGGTAAATGGTTGTCATTCTTGGTATTAAGAGATATTGCATTATTTTAAACTAAGGCACTGTCTTCCTGTACTTCAATCCATACACCATACATTTTCGGAAATAATGAAGGATGTTAGATGATTTTCCAATTCACTGCGGGCTAAAGCAAAGAGATGCATTATCACCTTTACTATTTAACTTTGCTCTACAATATGCCATTAGAAAAGACCAGGATAACAGAGAGGGTTTGGAATTGAACGGGTTACATCAGCTCCGTTTTTATGTGGATGACGTGACTATGTTAGGAGAAAATCCACAAATTATTAAGGAAAACACGGGAATTTTACTTGAAGCAAGTAAAGAGGTTTGGAAGTAAATTCCGAAAAACAGTCTATGATAGTCTCGTGACCAGAATAGGCCTATTGTACGAAATGGAAATATAAAATTGCAAGTTTATCCTTTGAGGAGGTGAAAGTTCAAATATCTTGGAGCAATAGTAACAAATATAAATGCTACTCGGGAGAAAATTAAGCGCAGAATAAATATGGGAAATGCGTGTTATTATTCAGTTGGGAAGCTTTTATCATCCATTCTGTTCTCTGGAATAACGTTGTTTTAACAAATAGGCCTATAATGTTAAAATTATTATCTTTTAAATTTTCACTGCTCTGTTTTTGTCAAAGTACGGAAATGTTAATGTTTGTGTGTTTAACCATAATTTCAATCACACAATTAAAAGTACTAGGCCTGAATTAAAAATTATATAGCCTATATATGAAAAGCGCCAAATTAACAACACATTCACAACAGTGAAATAGAGAACTACAGTCCTTGGTTTCAATGCCAGCCTATTAAATATAAAATATTATAGCTTTACGTATGATGAATTTTATTACAATAGCGTCAGTCATTGACTGCATCATTTTAAGAAAACTTAAAATGTTTGAAATCTCAGTACGCCACAATTGAATACAAAAACAAAAGACTAATGTGACTTAAGCTCTTACTGTTGTCAGTTTAAGAATTACCGATTCATTTGGTGGATTTTCTTTCTGGTTAGTATTTTTGTGCCTTGCATTCGTGAACAGTTGTAAATGATGCTCATTATATTGTCGGCATTTAATTACTACCCGTTTATTTTTTTTCTATTTATTGTTCGGAAGTTTTAACTTCCGCCTCTCTTAGGATCCACTTTTCTTCCGTTTCAACCCTTTTCTATCGATCCATTTTGAAGGGAGTTTTCACAATCTTAAATAATTAAAGCAGCTGTAGACACAAATTTGTAAACGTTAAGAAGTATTTTATTTGGTGTATTTGTTTTCTTGTTAGTATTTTTGCGCCTTGAATTCACTGACAGTTGTGAATGATAGTGTTTATGCTGTCAACATTTAATTATCGCGCTACATATTGTTTTAATTTATTCTCAGCTTCCACACTTCTAAAAAACACATTTCTGTCTCTTCATCTCTTCTTAATTGATACATTTCTGGAACGAGGTGAAGCAGGAATTGTATGTATGTATGTATGTATGTATGTATGTATGTATGTATGTATGTATGTATGTATGTATTTATTCACACTGCAAATGGGTATATACCCGGTGGCAGTGGTAACTAATTACACTCAATAATGACAATTAATAATGAACACAACTAATAAAAACAATAATTAATAATGATAATAACAATAATAATAACAAGGAGCATCCTAAATTAAATGAAGCATGATCACTTAGAGTAACATTTAAAGTAAATCTAAGTTGTATCTTAACTCTAAGTTCGAACTAAGACCCACGAGTGTGACAGATTCATACCTGCACAAGTACTTTTCGGCACTACACTTATTTCGCTGTCAACCCACTCACTGCACTGATTCTACCAACAAGCCGCCTCCCCATACTCCTACTGCAATATCTGAACACTCTCCCAAACATAGTTATAACAACAGACATCAATGCTCACCATGAACTCCTCCATGACAACCGCAGAAACCCCAAGGGCACACAATTAGCCACCCTACTTTCAAACCTATCCTACATCCAAATACCACTACCAGCCCCCACAAGAACACCCTACCTCAATCAAAACTTCACCACACCTGATAAAATATTCACTTCCCACCGCCTACAACACCGTATAACTGACATCAAAGTTCTTGCCCCACTCAATACAGACCATTCACCAATCATCTTCAAACTGGCCGCCACCACCTACCGCCCAACTCCTGACAAGGAGACCATACTTACGAGAGATTTTCGCAACGCAGACTGGATCCAATTCAAGACGCACATTACACTGACACTACCCGACATCGACATATCAAAACCAGAAGACATAGACCACGCCGACGAAACGTTCGTACAGGTGCTTGAAGCTGCAATGAATATATCCATACCGACAAGAAAACGCACCACGGATACACGCAGGCGACTACCACCAAACATAATCAAACTAATAAAGACAAAGAGAGCAGCGCACAGACTATTCACACGGACACACGCAGACGAAGACAGACGACTGTACCGTTCCCTTCAACAGGATGTACGAGAAACCATACAACGTTTTGAGGCGCACAGATGGAAAAGATTTATAGACAGACTTGACCACAATAGAACTCACAGTCCCAAACTTTTCTGGGACGTGATCAAACGGATACGAGGAAAACACGCAAACTCAAACCACCCACTACGCGACGGACAACACATAGTATACGACACGCCTGGTAAACTAGATCTTCTCAGCCGCACACTAGAAAATATACACACCACACCAAATCACCCATCTTTCGACCCCCAACATCTAGCATACATTACACATCACATCACACAGAATCCTGATCTCTACGAGCCGCTTCCAGCGCCACTTCCTCGATCGACCGACGATCCACTCATTGACAACATCACTCCGCTAGACATATCATTGGAACTAAGATACATAAAAAACTCTTCCCCCGGACCAGACCAAATCACTTACAACATACTACGCCAACTGCCTCCCAAAGCACTAAATTATCTTGCAGAACTTTACACAGGATCACTCAGACTAGGACACACACCAAAGCGCTGGAAACACTCTCACATTCTTCTCTTTCCTAAACCAGGCAAAGACGCGTCTGACCCACAAAACTACCGACCGATCAGTTTGACATCAACATTAGCCAAATTAATGGAGAAAGTTCTCGTGTCACGACTACACGTCTATATGCGCAACCGCAATCTACTCCCGACCACTCAAGCCGGATTCCGACCGGGAGCGCAGCTACACGACCAGCTGATACGAGTGCTCACTCCCATTGAAGAGGCTTATACACGCAGACACTACAGCATCCTTATTGCCTTAGACGCCAAGAGAGCCTTTGACACAGTTTGGATAGACGCCCTAAAATATAAACTCACATCCTTAAACCTGCCACACGAAATCACACGTTGGCTCTCCAGCTTCATATCGAACCGAACAGGACAGGTGAGACTCGGAAGGAACGAACTTTCTCGGACCTTCCGAATAGAAGCTGGGGTCCCCCAAGGCAGTGTCATATCTCCCACTCTGTATAACATCTATGTGGCAGATATTCCCCTACCTAATAACCCTCTAGTAGGACTGGCACAATATGCAGACGACGTCGCATATTGGGCAACACACCCCCGACTCCCCTCCGCTAGGAAGTTACTAAACGCAACACTCAGGCAGTATCTAAATTGGACCAACACGTGGCGGATCACAGTCAACACAGACAAAACACAGATATGCGTCTTCCGCCCAAAACTCCGGACTCGAGTCCTCCAGAACAACCCAATCACAATAGCCAACACTCAACTTCCACTCCAGCGGAATCTCACATATCTAGGAATACCCCTCACCTCCAAACTCTCCTGGACCGAAGTAGCTAAAGAAACCTGGAGGAAATATAATGCAGCCACCAGAGCAATAAGCTACCTAAGTGGCATCAATCGACCCGGTTGTATAACCGAAACACTCCTCCACCTATACAAAGCATTGGTTAGATCCCTATGCATATATCCCTCCATTTTCCTCGCACAAGCCCCTCCAACGACCCAATTGAAATTTGAAGCACGCGAAAGAAGAATTCTCCGCCAAATCTTCCACCTGCACAGACGCACCAGAAATAACACAGTTTACACTACCACAAAAACAAAGCCACTCTTCACACACCTAAACAACATAAACAGGAAATACACACATTCGGCGGTAAATCGCGTATATACACAACACATCTTCGCAAATCCCCCGAACACAAACAACAGAACAACACTGGAGAAACTCCTCTACAACTACCACCAGCCCCAACCACCAAACTAAAACACACAAACAAAACCACAAACACGTGTTGGAAATTTGAATACTGTCTGAGAGGACACACGACAGCAACAGAGAGGCAGATGAATAAAATAACACCACTCCATGAAAGTCTCCAGAACGATTCAGACGCTTCTGCCACCGGAAGGGGAAACTCAAAAATGTATGTATGCACAGTGTTCTGCCCAAGAGCAGGTCTTTAACTGCAAACCCAGCATTTCCCTTTCTTGCTTTCCTCTTAATCTCCCCATATAATACTTTAATGCTGTCTATCAACTGATATCTTTTACTCCGAACTCTTGTCCCGTTCACCATTCCTTAAGCATTCCAAATTAACGAATTAGGCCTACACCAAAATAATTAAAACAAAAAAAAATAAAGTAAAAAATAAAATAAAATAAATAAAAAGCCAATCACCGCACCCACACACCTACTGGCACTTAAGCCAGAAATAGTGTATAAGTATGTAAATATATATTTATTGTTATTTATGTACAATGGCTGGAGAGGGCATCCTGCGCGTATAAGACCCTAAAACGGCCTCTGGCTCAAAGCCAGTAAAGTCAATAAACATCACAACATCTACCTGATTTCACTAACACTTCCAACCATTTCACTGTTCAAATACTTTGCACAGCCACTTCACTGACACCAACACACTTCACTTACACAATAGACTTCACTGACACAACACACTTCCTCACTGATAGATATATAGATATAAATATAGATATAGATATAGATAGATATATAGATATAGATATAGCAAGATATCAATTACACCTTTAAGTAATACTACCGTCTATTAGTAAATTCCTTAAGCCTATTTTTAAATACATTTTTGTTATTGGTAAAGCCTTTAGTATTGTAATGAACTTGTAAATGTTAAGGCATGTTTGTGTACATTAATTAGTTATTTTTTTTTCTATTTAATGCTCTTGCAACTTAGATTCACAAAAAATTGTGAGTGATTCTGTTTATGCTGTCACCATTCAATTATCGTCCTTTATCTTGTTTGACATTATTATTCGGAAGTTTATAACTTTCACCGCTCTAAGGAACCACATTTCTGCTACTTAAAACCTTAAAATGGCCATATTTTTAAAGGAGTTTTCACGACCTTAAATTGAAATAGAAATAGTCATGAATTTGTGATTGGATAATCCTCTGATCTTCTCTCTCCAAATACAGTGCGATCGAGAAGTCTCTCCGCAGTGCGTGTGTAGCCGAGAATCCACTAGTCATAGAATTCAAGTGTATTTGGTAGAAAATTAAAGTGACAGCACTGGCCGCTAAGCATATTATGAACTGGGAGTGTGAAGTTGTCAAACCGGAATGAATCGGGGAGTGCGAACTTTCTACAGGATTGTATTCTGGAGTTACTAGAACTAACAGAGCTGCGGAGGGACTTTTATATCGCACTGTACCATCTCCATTTCATGAATTCCATCGACGCTAAATGACCTAATATTTTGATGCAGATTTTAAAAATAATCTAATAAAAATCTTTCGTGCGAGATCGTGCGTATTTGCTTGGTTTCCGCACAAAACCAATCCGCGGAAAGTCTAAAATTGGACATTCAGTATTCCCAACCTAATACACATAACAATTTCCCTCTTCTTACCGCTTAAGTGACATATTGATTTTACTGCTTTAGGCTTTTAACATATTATTTTTAGAGACGTTCAGTATAGTAATAATTATAAATTAGAAACTTACCACTGCAATTTCACCTAAATTGCACTGTTAATTATTGTTTTTAAATATTTGCAAAAATTAAGTAAACTCTACAACTCCACTAAAGTTACTGCATTTCGTGATGCATGTAACATTAAGGAAGCCGTTTGTTTTAAGTTCGCATTTATAGAATGGGGGAAAAAAAAGACAGACGTATATCACGGCCTGCTGGAGTATAGTAAACACAGAAAACATTTTAAAGCAACAATGTTGAAGATACATATTTTTGTTTTGCAAATTTGCCGTCATTGAACAGAAACCAAGATGGAGATTTCATTGCAACTAATTAGAAATTCCTCTTTCAGGTATGTAATAAACGATCTTCGCACAAAATAATGTACGATACACGAGCGGTATGTTTTCTTTCAATTCTCGGAAATTAAAAACCTCAACTACATTTCGCTTTTTCAAACTTTTCCTCGAACATGAAAACTTCAACATACCGCTCTTGTAACGCATTTTACTATTGTCTTGCATTCGAGAAAAGGTATGAATGTTAATGATTATGCTGTTAGCATCTGTCTATTGTCGGTTTTTAGGTCGATCTTATGTCTGTTTATTGTCCGGAATTTTGTAACTTACCCGCTCTTAGGAACCACATTTCTGCCAAGTAAATTCTTCTTAATCAATGATTTTAAAGGAGTTTTCACAACATTAAATTCAAGCTGGGATTGTCATGTGTTTGTAAACTTAAATGAGTATTTATGCATTATTTAGTATATACTTAATATCTGATTCCGTTTGGCATAAAAATGTTTATTATTTTGTAAGAGATTTCACATGTTAAATAATTGAAATAATACATTAAGTAAAATTGATATAATTTATTTTATTATTATTATATCCAATGTGTGAAGATGGTGATTTAACTTTGTTTTCTTTCTGTATACTTTTAAATATATAAAAATCATTTGTCAGCGTGTTGATAAAAAATATTCGCAGTTTTCACTTACAATTAGAAAACTTTGAAATTACAAATTTTGTTACCGCTCTACTTCTGACGGTTAAGATCGCAGATATTTTTCCAATTGAAACCATAAATTAATTATTTAAACATTTTATTGTTGAAAATATTAAGAATATTGCTTTGGACAATGTAGTTGTTTGAATTCTACAGTGCCTGGGAAAAATGACATAAGTAAGTTTCCACAAACCTTTTTTTGATAATTTATTGACAACTTAGGGAACATCTGCTTGCTTGGAAAAAAGGGACAAATATTTCTCCCATTACAATAATTCATACAGAAAAAAATCAAATCTACATAAACCAGTGTAAGTTGTCAATAAATTATGAAAAAGCTTTGTGGAAACTGACTTATGTCACTTTTTCCAGGCACTGCAGAATTTAGCCTATACAATTTGTCAGATTTTATGAAATGGTTACAATGAAAACACACATAATCGACAAAGGGTAGATTGAAGCAATTCTCATTTTGATGTCCACACCTGTGGAGTAACGGTTAGCGCGTCTGGCTGCGAAACCAGGTGGCCCGGGTTCGAATCCCGGTCGGGGCAAGTTACCTGGTTGAGGTTTTTTCCGGGGTTTTCCCTCAACCCAATACGAGCAAATGCTGGGTAACTTTCGGTGCTGGACCCCGGACTCATTTCACCGGCATTATCACCTTCATATCATTCAGACGCTAAATAACCTAGATGTTGATACAGCGTCGTAAAATAGCCCAATAAAATAAATAAAAAGAAGAGATTATTTCAAAGCGATGTAAATAATTTAATTAGGAGATTTTCAGAAATATCTATATAGGCCCTACTCATATAGGCTACATTAAATACTACTATCTTCTGGAATATACAGGCCCTACGATATTCAGCCATTGTTATTTCGGTCAGGCCCTACACGAAGTCATCTGTCTCCCAGAGTTTTGCACCTGATTGAAGTGATTAATCGAAGGTGCTTTTAAAGTCTTTGGTCCATATAAATTTATTTGAATGCAATGAAGTCAAGTTAGGCAAATATTATAAATTGTCGAATGATTCTCAACAAAAAATGCATGTGCTCTGGACCACATAATCTAAAACTAGAAGTGTTTATAAAATATTTGGTCTAGGAAAATTTATTTGGATCCAGTAAAGTCAAATTACTTGTTGTATTTTTTCAGATAATTGAATAAATTGTCGACTGAATCTCAACAAAGAATATATGCGCCCTGGACCAAATAATCGAAAACCGGAAGTGTTTATAGGCCTAAAGTTTTTGGCCCAGAGCAAATTATTTGATTGCAATGATAAGTTACTTCTTTTAATTGCACAAAATATTATAGGGTAAATTAGGGTCTGTTGGGCAGTCGGGCATGTTGGACACTTTGTACTTTAACGTGTTACCTCGCCACTTGTGGGTACCACATTCTGCTAGAAGTCAATGACGGAAGTAGGCACGAGTGGGGCTACTTCCGTCATTGACTTCTAGCAGAATGTGGTGCCCACAAGTGGCGAGGTAACACGTTAAAGTACAAAGTGTCCAACATGCCCGACTGTCCAACAGACCCTAATTTACCCTAAATTTCTACTGATTCTCAACAAAGAATTCAGGCGTCCTCTACCACATAATCAAAAACCGGAAATGATAAAATCTTCGGTATAGGGCAATTTATTTTAGTCCAGTGGAGATAAGTTTTTTTTTTTTATTTGTGCAGTAAATGTAACTTGTTGACTGATTTTTAACAAAGAATTCATCGCCTTGGACCAAAGAGTGCAAAATGATCTTGTATTAATTCCCGAATGCATAAACACATAAAATATTGTAAAGTGTCGAATGATTCTGAACAAAGAACATAGAATATATGCGGCCAGGACAAAACAATCAAAAACAGTTTTAATTAATCACACAGTGCATTAATAATGAATATTCAAAGCGAAATGGATGAGTACGTTACAATGTAGTCCCCGTTAAATTTAAATTAAAAAGTAATGAACACATTTGGGGTTGTGCCGCAGATATGTTGTTTGGTTGTAGAGAAATCATAATTTTAGATGTGGACTTTGATTAATTTGTTAGTATTAAATTCATTGTGGTAATTACTTTGCTCTACCTCCGATAAAGATAAATTTACTATTCAATCTATAAATTCTTGAGGTGACACCACACTTTATAGAGTTGTAGCCTAGTTGATTATAGTTTCATCGAACGGACTAAAGCAAAAATGTCACAATAAACGAGTATCGTTGTAATAAAAATAAATATATCCACAGTATTACGTATTTGTACACTACTATAATTTCACTTGTAATTTTATATAGTTCTACACTAGTATGACTTTTTAAAATACCTTACACCGTTCTTGTTTTTATTCACCATCATCATATTCTAGGCACGAAATTTGGCCATTGTTGGCCTGTTTGGGTTCCAGCTATACAGGATCCAACAGACATTTCAGTGGACGTCCAGGTCTTCGTCGTCCTTGAGGGTGGTATTTTAGCATTTCTTGGGGTGTATGGCCAGCTTCCATACGAGAAATGTGTTCAAGCCATCTGTTTCTGTATTCTGTAATTTTTTCTTATAATGGTTGCATGTTGAGTTCCTGCAGTATATCCTCGTTCCTCTTGTGGTCCAGAAGTGTGTATCCTGCAGTTCGTCGCAGATATTTCATTTCAGCTGCTCTTAATCTGCTGATATCTCTTTGTTTCAGAACCCAAATTTCGCTTCCATAGAGGAGAGTTGGTAGTGCAAGGGTTTTACATAGCTTTATTCTGGAATGTTTCTGTACTAAACTTGGTTTTAGGGTATGGTTTAGCAGTCCTAAAATTTGTAAAAATTTGTTAATTTTTCTGCTTACATCATTCTCTCCTTCGTATGATATATTACATCCTAAGTATGAAAAGGAATTTATCTGTTCTAAAAAAACATTTTCAACAACAATTTTGCTTCGAATTGGGTTTGTACCTTCGAATGCCATTATTTTGATTTTTCTGGTGAAATATTCATGCCATATTCTTCTATGATTTTATTTAGTTTAAATATACCCATCTTTAAATTGTCTTCGGAGTTTGCAAATAATACTTGGTCGTTCGCGAAAAGAACTGTGTTTAGTCTTATGAAACTTGAAATTTGAATTCCTAATTTGTACTCCTCACACCAAAGGCGTATTATTTCATCCATGTATATATTGAAGAGACTTGGTGACTATGGGCAACCTTGTCGTACTCCTTGATTTATGGATCTATAGTTAGAAGTAAAATTATTAAATTTTATATTTATTTTATTGTTAGTGTAAATATTGCAAATATTTTGAAGGAGGATATTTGTTATATTGCTTTTTTGCAAAATTTCCATTAATTTAGGTCTTTTGATGATATCAAAAGCTTTTATATAATCAATAAAGGCTGAATGCGTTTCTAAATTTTTTATTATTTTGGAAAATAATTACACGCTATTGGATTGTAGAAAATAGTGAAACACGGAGTAAAATAATACAATGTACTATGATTAAGATGTATGAAGTACTCGTAATTAAGAACTTGGGTTGAACAAATATTTACTTTTACTGCTTCAGTTTTGCAAAATATTGCATGTTTAAATCATTCTCCGTTCTTTAACCGAACCAAAATCAAAGCACACAACTGCTTTCTTTTCACTACTCTCGATTTACTTTATAATATTAATTTTAACTTCCAAACTTCGAAAAGTATTGGGAATAAATTTGAAGAAGGAACAAAAGAAAGTTTCCTTCCCAGGCAGGATTCGAACCACGAAAGTCTTAGTTACCAGTCTATCATGCTCTGGAGTTAACAAGGCTCTGAAATCAGCTACAAGGGTCAGCCCGGTTTTTTTGCCACCACTGTACATACCAGTCAGAATCTGAATCAGAGGTGTTTTAATATACGTTCAACATGAATTAAAAAAAATACGTACTGTTGCTAAATGTATCTGCAAACAAGTTGCTTATTAAAATTTATTGCAAAATAATAAATCTCATATGTTAATTACGGATAAAAACCGCACGTGTTATGACTGTCACAACAGTTAAGGTGTTGCATTAACAGACGTCACTAAAACCAAGTTCTGCTACAGTTAAAAATTGTTACGAATAGCCTGTATGAATCATGCTGAAAGATATTGTACATATGTGTAATCCTAATCTTAGAAGAAAAATGACATTATCTTGAAGCTTTCTATTGCAAAGTTGCTAGTAGTTTAGAAAATGACAGACTGTGACAGCAAGACAGGTAGCCGGCCATTGTCCGTGTGCCAGATGTTAAGCTCACACAGCAGTCTTTGTTGTGACTGTCAGCGTATTCTAGGTTAGCTCTGGTTTCGGGCAATTCAGAGTTGCTGTCCAAAACCCGCTGTCATCTAACGTTCTTTGCTGCTTTCCTCCTGTACATGTCGATAAATTTCTTGAGAAGGGGTATTATTAATTATTGTAAAATATGTGTAGGAATGATGATGCAAAATCGTATGGATTTTCGTAGAGTACACCGGATTCATTTTGAATTCCATCATGTTTGTAATCATCATCTTAATCATATTTTTTTATATTATCCTCATTATCATCACAGTTTTCATTTATTAACGTTGTAGCGTTCTCGTTATCGTCAGAGACCGGAAGTTTAGGCATTATGAATCATTAAAATAGGCAGGCAAAAAGGCATCATAAATAGCTAAAATAGGCAAGCAAAAAGGCATTATGAGTAGCTAAAGTCCACATCTGTGGAGTAACGGTTAGCGCGTCTAGCCGTGAAACCAGATGGCCCGGGTTCGATTCCCGTTGGGGGCAAGTTACCTGGTTGTGGTTTTTTCCGGTTTTTTTTTCAGCAAATGCTGGGTAACCTCCGTGTTGGACCCCGGACTCATTTAACCGACATTATCATTTTCATCTCGTTCAGACGCTAAATAACCTAAGCTGTTCATAAAGTGTCGTAAAATAACCTACTAGAAAAAAAAAAGTAGCTAAAGTACGCAATAAAAGGTATTTACAAAAACCTTGCACTAGACCAAAGACGTTATAATAGTATACTAGACTCACACAGAGCGCTGGTGTGCTGTCCAAAATTGAAACCAGTCTGCGCATGTTTACGCCGCCATGCTACTGGTAGAAATAGAGCGGTAAACACGATTGTCATACTTGTCCTTTGTTTTGTCTCGGGTGTTTTTAGTGAATAGTGTGAAAGTAATGGCAATATAATTTTGAAAGATGATATATTATCGCCGCGGACTCATGCTTAACATGTCGGCATCATACAATAACGTGCGGTGTGGTTTAAAAAAATAATTTTGCCGACCGATTGTTGCTCTGTAGGTTTCACTCTAAGCGTCACGTTGTCACGTCTACTTCCTCCATAAGAATAAGCACTAGTTTGTTATATTGTTAAATGGCTATTATTATTATTATTATTATTATTACTATTATTATTATTATTATTATTATTATTATTATTATTATTTCATATACGAGTACGTTGGCTTTCTTAACTCTTAATAATAACTCTTTAATAATAATTTTTAATCACATACCTTAATGTTCGTCCTCAGCACAAGATATTGCAACCTCGGGTTAAGTCTACGTGGATTAGACAAGTAAGTGTCATTTAATAATAATTGAAGCAGCTTATTGGTTGCATTATTGAAATTGAGGCGAGTGGTTGGAGCGGCTACACAAGAAATTGAAAACAATAATACAATTAAATTTCAAAGACCTGCTGAACGCATGAGACCGCTCAAAGACCTGCCGAATGTTAACCATGAGAGCGCGGCGATAATACCATCCCTGTTTAATTTTCCAAGCTATTTGCAAAAGGTACGATATAATATTATCTCTGTTGTTACAATATCAATATCATTAAAAATCAATCAGTAGTTTACGATAATAAAGAATACTTAATTTTTAGTATAGGTATATCAGACTGTAGAGAAATCCCACTGAGTGAATTATTTAGACTTACACATCAAATGTTAAAACATTAGTGGAAAGATAACTTTTTGTTTTTATTATGTAAATTAATTTATCTGCAAGATAATAAACTTTCATTCAAGATCCATATATGGATAAATAAATATACAGATAATAAATAAATAAATAGCTATAATAGCTAAGCCTCCTTTGTGAATTTATGATTAAGAGTTCACCTATAAATAACTCTTTTACATTTTGCCGGATATATTTTATTAACAAAAGCAAGGAATGGCATCTTATTGATATTGCATATGTGCATAAAAATTATGTACCATCACTCCGCAAGCAATGATAATATATCTATTTTATTTATTTAAAATAAAAATACAATATGTAAAAAATCCACACATAAAAAGTATGTGGTTTTTTTATCTTGCATAAAGTGATTGTTTAGTTTTTAGGTCTTCACGTTACCTATTGTTTGCAATGTATTAGGTACCGATACTTTTTATAATTTATAGCATTCCCTTTATTAATTGAAGAATGAATTCAATGTAATTTGGCTACCTTCGCATATTATATTTTGCCAGATTACCTATGTCCTGTGGTCTAAAAGTACCGGTAATATAATTTATTTTTGATTCTCTAAAACTTAACAACAAGTCTATACTGATTATCGTATATTTATTTCACTTAGGAATTTGATTATAACAAGAACTTGTGTAATCAAGGTGCATATATTTATGTCTTGTGATCTAAGAGTTAATATGTTAATATAATTTTAGATTCTCTGAAACCTAACAATTTGCTGATTATCGTAAAATTATACAATCTATAATGTGTATTGTGTAGGCCTATTTATGGATGTATCAGTATGTTTTCTATAAATTGCTGCATACGTATTTTCTTTTCTTTAATGTTCTAACGCATATCAATGAAACTTTGAATATGTTTATTTCGTCCTAATTTTACGTTAAACGTCGAAAATGGCCATAATATGTCAATTTTAGATCATCACAGCGTTAAATTGCGTGATTTACGCACTGCTATTATTTGTCTGCTCTCCAACAATATGGCGGCAAGCGCAGCGTTCAATTTGCCCCGGTTTCCTCGTTTCGCGCAGCCAAGACTGTAGGGGCTTGCACTAGACCCACAACTTTGCACTTTCCACAAAGGAATTTCGGCAGTAAGAAAAGCTTCACATAAATCGAATGCAAATTGAGATTTTCGACACGATGTTGCAATTACTGTTGGAAGCAAAGAAATCTCTTCTTCCCAGTAGCCTTGGAAAGTGCATTTTTGTGTTTGGTTGTACTGATATGTTGCGATATGAAATATTTCTTTTCGTAGTTCACTGACTGCTCACATATTTTGCATGTAAGTACTTTACCGTCAGTACAAAATACGTCGGATCCAAAAGTATTAACGTAACTTTGCAATTTACTGCGTAAAGGAACACTGAATTTCGGCATCTTGCTGCTAGCTACAACAACGTCGCAATGAAAGCTGAAAGAAAAATAACCGTTAAAATAACGTTAGACCCGCACTCATTGTTGCCTTGTTAAATAAACACAAGCGATAATTAAAACGCTTACTGTTATACATTTTTGCACGGCATCACTCATTGTTGCAAAGAGAATATAAACTGACCGAAAGACAATAATATACATTCGGTGAAGTCACTTTCATTGTAGCGGTTATAGAAATAAATTAAAATATACCTGTAGACAATTTTTAATAATAAATTAATAAGTAATAGATAATCAAATAAAGGCAAAAAAACATTCATTTTTTTAAATTAGGCATTTATATTTTAAAAAGGCAGAAAAGGGCAACATAAAACTGTGACGTTTCAATCACAAAGGCATAATTCGTACAGATTTACTTTCAAAATGAAGATAGATTTAACACATTTAAAAAGACATTCTGCCAAAATTCCGGTCTCTGTATCATCATCAAGCCACTGCCGAAGCCATGAGGTAACGAGTACGACTCTTAATCCTAGTTCACGCTTAGAAATGTGTTCCAATTCCGCTTGAGACAAATAACTGGTCGGGTTTCTTCAGATGATTTTCCCAATTGTAACGGAATCCTCTCACAGAATATCATTTAGCTATTACCAATATTAACATTGCTAGACAACCGCGTATTCGACGTAGCATCGTTAAATAACTCAGTAGTTGATAAAGTATCGCCAAATAACCTAGTAGTATATACAGTTTCGTTAAATGAAGATCAGTTGATAGAGTGTCGTTAAATAGCTTAGTAGTTGATTCAGATGCTTTTTCCAACTATAAGATATATAACGGACTCCTCTCACAGAATATAATTTAGTTGTTACCAATATTAACATTGCTAGACAACCGCGTATTTGATACAGCAACGTTAAATAACGTAGTAGTTGATACAGCATCGCCAAATAACCTAGTAGTATACGGGCTATTCCATATGAAATCGATCAGTAAAAAACCTCGCATTTTTTTATACTCCAATTTTTTCCCTATTTATACAAGGTGCTGAGGAGAGTGCATTTTCAAAAATATACGTCGAAAGTCAAACGGTTTTCATACTACTGAGCGACAAATTTAGCGTATTTTATAAAAACAAGCCTCTTTCAGCGCTCAGAACTCTGGAACAATTTACTGCGGAACATTGAACTGGACCTCATTTTGAAACTGACATTTGGTAGGTTATGTTAAGAAATAATCCTTATTTTTATTATGTACAGACAGACAGATAATCTGATTTTACTTACTTTTAGGCCTTTTACCAATCTGTAAAAATGTAAAAAATATTGAGAAAAAACCTTACATTATTAAGAGACTCTTCGACATTGTTTGCTTAGTGGCTCGGCAATAAGTTTCGAGGGTATTAAATAAATTATTTTCACACGCCTAGACTTGAACGGTGCAGTACCGCACGCACTGGCCGATAGCTGAAGATAAGAGAGCGTTGGGCGTCATTTTACTCCTGTGTTTATGAAAACTTGTGATAAAGCTAGCCCAGCTATGCGCTACTAGACGAAACATCACGTGTTTGTCTCCTGACCTTGCTTGTCTCGGCTAGCTCCCGTCTTACAGTCAGCTGGTTACTTCACACGCGTACTATTTATTTTCTTTATTTGATATTTTCAATACTTTCTTATCAACGGTACAGTAGTAAAAAATGTCTTTATTTGTACTTTCAATGCGGAATCTAACCATATATTTTAAAAATATTTTTTTCGTGGTCAAAGGCGTCTTAATGAAGAAAAATCTAAATTTCTCCATTTCCATAAAATGTAAGAAAAGCTGTTTACATGTCAATATAAACTTTAATTTCTCAGCATCAAAATAAACCATGATTTTGATCATTGGGTGAAAGGGTTTCGGAGCCACAACAGTTTAAAATTGGTTATTTTATGAAAATACGATAAATTTAAATATTTAAATTTAAACACTATGAAGTTCTGATGCCTCAAACTTTGCACAAAGCATTGTATCACAGTTCTCTACGTACAAAAAAAGTTTCATTGTATTTAAAAATTGCAAGGTCAATTTTCTCTATATTTCGTTCGATTTGAGATGGAATAGCTCATATACAGCTTCGTTAAATGACGATTTGTTGATAGAGTGTCGTTAAATAACTTAGTAGTAGATTCAGCGACTTTAAATAACGCGGTAATTTATAGAGGATCAAAAAATAACGTAGTAATTTATATAAGATCGTTAAATAAACTAGTAGTTAGGGTCGTTAAATAATCTAGTAGTTGATACAGAGTTGTTAAGTTAATTAGTAGTTGATACAGGATCGTTAAATAACCTACTAGTTGATATAGGATCGTTAAAGAACCTGGCAGTTGAGCGTCGTTTAATAACCTAGTGCATACATCGTCGTTAAAGAAACTAGTAGTTGGAACAGCGTCGTTAAATAACGTAGTTGATACAGCGTCATATAAGTAACCAGTAATTGGACATCGTCTTTGAATAACTTGGCTACTAGTAGTTGACGCAGGTTCGTTAAATTTCCTAGTAGTTGATATAATGTCGTTAGGTGATACCTAATTGAGTATATTAACAATCTTAAATTGTGCCTTACATAAGGAATTTTTTCTAAAAAATGTTGAACGTAGACAGCCTTTCTAAAGCTCATGTAGACATAACTTGAGTTTATGCTGAAACAGTGATTTTTCTTTAATTTATTTTCTTGCTGAGAAATTTTTTTCGCATTCCTGTATTTTTTCAACGATTTTGAGTACATTACCTTCTGTAAAATCTCCAAATTGTGAAAAATTTCAAAATCATTATTTCAGTACACATAAAGCGTCCGAATAAACAATTCCTGAAACTTTCAGCTTTTTGGATTAAATAGAAGTTGAGAAAATGTTAAATTTGTATGAAAAAAGAAACAAACTTACGGAAATTGTGTGACATAGAATAAATTCAAAAAAATAAATATATTCCCGCCCAAAATACGCAAGTGTTTATAAAACTTGGGTTAAAATTGAATCTGATACACCCTTCCTCAGAAAATCGAAAAATTAAAATGGATGGAACTTTAGCTTATTCATATGTGATATAGATCTACAATTTTAAAGAGGAGAAACCAAATGAAAAGTTGGGAGAAAAAATGTTCATCCAAAAATCCAATTCCATTCACCCTTAACCTAGTTAGTTGATACAGTGTCGTCAACTTATTAGTTGATACAGTTGAATAACCATAACAGTTTTTATAGCGTCGTTTATATAACCTAGTAATTAGTACATCGCCTTTAACTCTCGCAACTCAGCTGCTCTAGAATTTCACACTACTTATCTGGGGTCTTTTTTACCCCAAGAATAATTGTTAATAATTAGGATATTTTATAGACGACAGTTGTTACCCTTAACAACACGCTAATCCCTTATTCATCTGTCGTAAAAAATCTTGGCTTCTTTTTTGATAATAATCTAAGTTGGAATTTTTAAGTTAAAGAAACGATAAAAAAATCTGTTCCTCCATTCACTGTTTGAGTCGCTTGAGAAACTTCTTGCCCCAGCAACTAAAACTAACCCTAGTACAAACCCTAGTAATGCCGCACTTCGATTATTGTGACGGTTTTGTAAGTGATCTAAGTTCTGAACTGTCAGTTAAGTTACAGCGAGCTCAGAATATGTGCGTCAGATACGTGTGCAACATCCGACGATATGACCACATATCACCGTCCTTCGCAAGTCTTTCGTGGCTCCGACTTAAAGAACGCAGAACTTTACACTCTTTGTCTTTACTCTTTCGAATTCTGCACACCTTAACACCAAATTACCTTTCGTCTCGTTTCTCTTATCTATACTCTAACCACGACGTAAATACCAGATCACTTATCTGTGGCACGCTAAGTATACCTCTTCATAGAATATCTTGTTATTCATCATCTTTTACAGTATCCAACTCGCGTCAATGGAATTCCTTGTCACAAAGTATTAGGGGCTGCAAGACAACAAACACCTTTAAGAACAGCTTAAAAGATAACCTTATTAGCATTTCACTCCAATCATACTGATTTAAACTATCACTGACTACATTGTTACTTCTTTCTTTTAGACATCATCCTGATTGTGCTGTACTTTCAAAATTGTCTCATAATAATCTCTTTCTAATATGTAACATTATTTGAAATATATTGACATTCTATGTATTTTAGCTTAATTCTGCTACACAGTTTATTTCAGTGTTTAATTAATAGTTCATAGTATTTTGTTGTTTAATTTGTAAATAACTCTTGTATGCATGTAACTCTAATCTAAATCAAATTGTTGAATTCTTTGTAAGTTCATGCATATGTATATACTCTTTTTGCTGGTTGAGTGGAAGAGAAGGCCTTACGGCCTTAACTCTGCCAGGTAAAATAAATCATTATTATTATTATTATTATTATTATTATTATTTTTATTATTATTATTTAAGATATGTGGATCATAAGTGGAGACAAACAGGAAGACAGAAAGTAGGAAAAATTGGAGAAGGCTGGGTTTGCAGTGAAAGACCTGCCCTTGGGCAGAAAACTATGGGTGAATGAATGCATTTTATATACAGGGTGTTTAAAAAATACAGGGCATAATTTCAGGTATGTATTCCCCATATCTAGACAATACAAAAAGTTCATTACAACGTGTGTCCGGAAATGCTTGGTTTCCGAGTTATGGCCTTCAAAACAATGATGTTCTTCAGAACGTTTTTCTTCCCGCAGGCAGTTGCCTTTAAAGCAGATGTTCAAAATGTCCACCCTCTGCTTGAATACAGGCCTCACATCTATGTCCCATGGCCCTGCGAACACGATTCTAAATTCCGGGAGTATTGCTTATTTCCTCACAACCTGCCACAATTCGATTCCGAAGGGATTTCATGTCAGGCACCGGAGACGAATACACCAAAATGGTCCCACAAGTAGAAATCGATAGGGTTCAAATCAGGTGAGCATGGAGGCCAAGCAATTGGGCCACTGCTACCTATCCATCGATCAGGGTACCTCTCCTGGTACAAACGACGAGCCAGCGCAGCATTGCCGTCCGCCTTACCGTACATGGAATGCACTTCTGCCAGCTCCTGATTTGAGTACATGTCGCACAATACAACGCCAAACACAACACTCAATGTACCCTTTGCCTTGGAATTAACTGTCAGAGTGTCCTCTGTTAATATTTTCTGTCATGGCACCTACCTTCGGGAAGAAAAACGTTCCAGTGAATATCACTGTTTTGAAGGCCATAACTCGGAAACCAAGCATTTCCGGACCCATGTTGTAATGAACTTTTTGTATTGTCTACATGTGGGGAATACATACCTGAAATTATGCCCTCTATTTTTGAAACACCCTGTATAATATAAGCAAATTGAAAGTTTTTATTGCACCTAAAGTTAACTAATTAATGAATCAGTGTAATTAATTTAATGGCACACTGTTTATTCTGTATCTGTGTTTTCATTTTTTCAATTATCAGAGAACACATTCACTTTCCTTGAAATATAACACAAAAAGGTAATTGTTATTGCTTTTAAAGTGTAATTTTTTATGTTTAGACAATTAATTAATTAATTTAGTCTCATCACATTCTGCAGTAGAAACAACAAGAAGCTATTTTTACGAATACAAATAATTACCCTTGAACCTATACTATTTTACCCATAGCCTACATGGCAGTTTATGCTGTGTTTATTTCATTTGTTTACTTTTCAAAGTACAACCAAACACTATCACTGCAAAATAATTCTAACTAGAAAATTAAGACATATTCTATAGCTCGATACATCCACGATCCCAAACGATAAACACGAAAAAATAACCAATATATAATTATAAAATAATATTTTTATTTGTAAAGAAAACTAAAATAATCTAGGATAGCATATCTAGGTTACTGGAACGTTTCGGAGTAAATGGATATAGATATTAAAAATAAAATATGGTGTGGGGTCAGAAAAGACCCCAGGTATGTGTCGAGGGTTAATAACCTAACAGTTGTAACAGCGTTGTTAGATAGCCAAATATTTGATAGTATTGTTTAAATAACACAGTAATTCTTACATTATCATTAAATAACCTAACAGTTGGTGCAACGTCGTTAAATAACATAGTAATTCATACATCGTCGTCGAATAACCAAGTAGTTGTTGGAGCGTCGTTAAATAACTTAGTAATTATTACAGCGTCGTTGAATAACCCAGTAGTTAATACAACGTCCTTACTTAACCTAGAAGTTGATGAAGTAATGTTAGTAGTTGATAAAGAGCCTTTAAATAATCAAGTAGTTGATACAGAGTAGCGAAATAACCTAATAGTTGGTACTATAATAATAATAATAATAATTTGTCGCGCTACAGACATTTTAAGCCTTATGGCGAAGTGCATCAACATCGGTTAAAAACGCAGTAATCATAGATTACGAAACTACGGTTAAACAGTAACCGTGATTAAAATGTAATTTCTGTGTACCATTCATAATCACCAATTACTAAAACATGGATAGCTGACACCTCATTTAACCAGAGTAAAGTCTATGATGGTACATTGTTTCTATAAAATGACTAAAGGAAAACATCCATACCGCTGCAAAGATAATAGTCAACGTCTAAAAACGACTGCGCTCACTACGTTCTACATCGAAATGAACGTGTCCTACATTTTCGCGTTGCATTTGTTTGCCTTCGGGCGCTGTTATATTTGCGAGTTGCATTTTTTGTTTTTCAGTACTGTTAGGTTAAAATCGTACAAAATGGAAAATTGAATGCAAAAATGAATATATCCCAATGTGAGGTTGAAGTATCGATAGACTTAATTACTAGATTTAAATATATTAGGCCTATATAAAAAAGATGGAATATCCGTAAAGTAAAAGGATGCAGTAGATTAGTAGGAATGTGTGTACGATCTTGGACCCCATTTACACCAGGGAATTGTGCATTATCCTGAGATCAATCCATAACCTTTTTTTGTTCAGCTAGTGATAGAGATAGAGATATTCGAGTATTCCCTCTTAAAATACAGAAAATAACAGTTACATAGAATCGTAATATAAGCAGCCGATGTATAGGAGAAATATAAATGTTATTGTGTTATTTCAAGTGATCCATTTGTAGATTTTGATAAACGAAATCTCTCCTGAAATTTTCTGTCACCTAATTCCTCGTAAGAATTTTCTCTTTCCACTAAAGAAACTTCACGCTCACGCTCTATCCAAGTAATTCAAGTACTGTACAATAATAATCGTCTTCGAAATAATCACCCTTGGCTCTGGCCGCCATTTTCCTTTACTTGCTGTACTAATTGTTGGTTATCTCCTTTAACCGCTCAAATATGGCCGGTTAGAGATTAATGTGGTTAACCTCCTATTTAAATCGTAACCGAGGTTGATCCACTGTAATAACGCTTAATCAGGGTTTAGGTGACAATTTTAACCGATTGTTACACTAACCGACGTTGATGCACGTGGGCATTAGCCTTGGTTTTTCTAAAGCGACACATGCGTCGGTTCAGAAAAACCAAGGCTTAAGGCTCGCGTCCACATGTCGAAGCAGAGGTGGACGATCATCCAAACTGAATGGAGGTATCGTGTGGTTAGTATAGTGGTCCCCCCAGCCGTTACAACTGGCTTTCATAAATGGATTTCGCTACCTATCATAGCAACACTAGTGCATCATAATGTTGGGTGGGCACCGGTCCCACTGGCCGAAATATCATAAGAAAATTTCTTCCCCTATTAGGACTTGAACCAGCGCGAATTGAAGGCAGGATGTCTTAGACCAAACACCACGGCGCGGAACAGTACTTTATAAAGCGTTGTTAAGTAATCTAGTAGCTGATACAGCGTTGTTAAATAAGCTAGTTGATGCACTGTCGTTAAATAACTTATTTGATACAGCGTCGTTAAATAAACTAGTAGTTCATACAGCGTCGTTAAATGACCTCTTTGTTGATACTTAGAAATGGCTTTTAGAGAATCCGGAGGTTCATTGCCGTCCTCACAAAAACCGGCCATCGGTCCCTAACCTCAGCAAGAGTAATCCAGTCCTTACCATCATATCCCATCTCCCTCATATTCATTTTAATATTATCCTCCCATCTACGTCTCGGCCTCCCCAAAGGTCTTTTTCCCTCAGGTCTCCCAAATAACACTCTACACACATTTCTGTATTCACTCTTACGTGTCACTTGCCCTGCCCATCTCAAACGTCTGGATTTAATATTCCTATTATGTTAGTTGAAGAATACATTGCGTGCAGTTCTACGTTGAGTAACTTTCTCTATTCTCCTGTAACTCCATCCCTCTTAGCCCCAGTATTTTCCTAAGCACCTAATTCTCGAAAACTCTTAACCTCTGGTACTCTCTCAAAATGAGAGTCCAACTTTCGCAACCGGTAATATAACTTTTAAAAATTCTAACTTTCAATTTTTTTTAAAGCAGATCATATGACAAAAGCTTCTCAACAGAATATTTATTCGGCGTTTAATTTCCCTCGAGTGTCGTTTATATTATGTTACTGTTGCCCCAAGATATTTTAATTTTTCCACCTGTTCAAAGGCTAAACTTCCAATTTTTATAGTTTCCATTTCGTACCATGTCCTGCTCACGAGACATAATCATATACTTTGTTTTTTCGGAATTTACTTCCAAACCTATATCATTACTTGAGTCAAGTAAAATTCCCCTGTTTTCCCTAATATTTTGTGCATTTTCTCGTAACATATTCACGTCATCCGTATAAACAAGCAGCTGATGTATTAGTTGATGCTTACTTACTTACAAATAGCTTTTAAGGAACCCACAGGTTAATTACAGCCCTTACATAAACCCACCATCGGTCCCTATCCTGTGCAAGATTAATCCAGTTTCTATCATATTCCACCTCTCTCAAATCCATTTTAATATTATCTTCCCATCTACGTTTCGGCCTCCCCAAAGGTCTTTTCCCCTCCGGCCTCCCAACTAACATTCTATATACATTTGTGGATTCACCCATACTTGCTACATGCCCTGCCTATCTCAAACATCTGGATTCAATGTTCCTAATTATGTCGGGTGAAGAACACAATGCGTGCAGTTTTGCGTTGTGTAACTTTCTTCATTCTCTTGTAACTTCATCCCTCTTAATCCCAAATATTTTCCTAAGAACCTTATTCTAAAACACTCTTAACCTCTGTTCCTCTGTCAAAGTGAGAGTCCAAGTTTCACAAGCATATAGAACAACCGGTAGTATAACTGTTTTATAAATTCTAACTTTCAGATTTTTTGACAGCAGACTTGATGAAAAACGCTTCTCAACCGAATAATAACAGAAATTTCCCATACTTATTCCGTGTTTAATTTCCTCTCTACTGTCATTTATATTTGTTATTGTTGCTCCAAGATATTTGAATTTTTCCACCACTTCGAGGGATGAATCTCCAATTTTATACAGTGCCGTTAAATAACTTAGTAGTTGATACAGCGTCGTTAAATAACTGACTATTTTCTTTGGGTATAGCTCCCCACATGCCAGTCTCTTTTGTGGCCTTGGTGGTTAGTGTGTATCTCAGTCGAATTTTAAAGAAAAGTTTGTGCTTAATTTTCTCCCCCTGGTTGGCGTATTAAATTTTCTAACCATTAATTTTACATTATTATACATTGTATTGTGCTTCATTTTACCGACTATATGAGCTATTCTATCTCAAATCGACCGAAATATAGAGAGAATAGACCTTACAATTTCTAAATACAATAAACTTTTTTTTTGTACGTAGAGAACTGTGATACAATGCTTTGTGCAAAGTTTGAGGCATCAGAACTTCATAGTGTTTGAATTTAAAATATTTAAATTTATCGTATTTTCATAAAATTTGCAACTTTAAACTGTTGTAGATCCGAAACCCTTTCACCCAATGATCAAAATCATGGTTTATTTTGATGCTGAGAAATTAAAGTTTATATTGACATATAAACAGATTTTCTTACTCTTTATGGAAGTGGAGAAATTTAGATTTTTCCTCATTAAGACGTCTTTGGCTAGGAAAAAATATTTAAAAAATATATAGTTAGATTCCGCATTGAGAGTACAAATAAACACATATTTTTTTACTGACAGCACGTTGATAAGAAAGTATTGGAAATATCAAATAAAGAAAATAAATAGTACGTGCGTGACCTGACCAGCTGACTGTGAGACGGGAGCTAGCCGAGACAAGCAAGGCCAGGAGACATAACACGTGATGTATCGTCTAGCAGCGCATGGCTGAGCTAGCTTTATCACAGGTTTACATAAACACAGGAGTAAAATGACGCCCAACGCTAGCTTATCTTCAGCTATCGGCCAGTACGTGCGGTACTGCGCCGTTCAAGTTCAGGCGTGTGAAAATAATTTATTTAATACTCTCGAAACTTATTGTCGTACCACTAAGCAAACAATGCCGAATACCTCTTAATAATGCAAGGTTTTTTCCTCAATACTTTTTTACATTTTTACAAATAGGCAAAAAGCCTAAAAGTTAGTAAAATCAGATTATCTGTCTCTCTGTATACAATAAAAATAAGGATTACTTATTAACATAACCTACCAAATGTCAGCTTCAAAATGAGCTCTCGTTCAATGCTCTGCAGTAAATGGTTCCAGAGTTCTGAGCGCTGAAAGAGGCTTGTTTTTATAAAATGCGCCAAAATTTGTCCCTCAACAGTACGAAAACCGTTTGACTTTCGATAGTATATTTTTGAAAATGCACTCTCCTCAGCACCTTGTATAAATAGGTAAAAAATTGGAGTGTAAAAAAATGCGAGGTATTTTACTGATCGATTTCATATGGAATAGCCCATATGTATATCATACAATTTTACACTATATCCAAATTCTGGTCCACACCTGTGGAGTAACGGTTAACGCGTCTGCCTGCGAAACCAGGTGGCCCGGGTTCGAATCCCGGTTGGGGCAAGTTACCTGGTTGAGGTTTTTCCGGGGTTTTCCCTCAACCCAATATGAGAAAATGCTGGGTAACTTTCGGTGTTGGACCCCGGACTCATTTCACCGGCATTATCACCTTCATCTGATTCAGACGTTAAATAACGAGAGATGATGACAAAGCGTCGTAAAATAACCTACTAAAAAAACTGATGCACTGTACCCTTATACTCCCATTTATTCTCCATTATCTGTCGAATACAAAATATCTGATCAATAGTTGATCTATTACGCCTAAAACCACACTGATGATCCCCATTTTTCCACCTCTTCAAAGGAAAATTTCCAATTTTTATATTTCCATTTCTTAGTGTCCTGGTCACGAGACCTATTTATATAGGCTACTTTGTCTTTTCGGGATTTACTTCAAAACCTATCTTATTACTTGATTCTAGTAAAATTCACGTTTTTTTCCTTATAGTTTTTGGATTTTCTCCTAACATATTCAAGTCATCCGCATAAACAAGCAGCTGATGTATTAGTTGATACAGTGTCGTTGAATAACTTAGTAGTTGATACAGCGTCGTTAAATAGTCGACTATTTTTTTGAGTAAAGTTCCCAGTTACAGATCATATGCCAGTGTCTTTAATGGCGTTTGTGGTTTGTTTGTATCTCAGTCGAATTTTAATGAAAAGCGTGTGCTTAATTTTCTCTCACTGGTTGGGGTATTAAATTTTCTAACCATTTAATTTTACATTATTATACATTGTATTGCGATTCAATTTACCGACTATATGTATATCATACAATTTTGACACTATACCCAAATTCTGTAAGTGATTGAAATGATCGGGACGAAATTGAAATACAAACTGCTGAGCCATTTATACCCGAACCCACGCTTTCAGAAATCGAAATTGCTATAGAAAATCTGAAAAAGTACAAGTCTCCAGGTATCGATCAAATTCCAGCAGAATTAATACAAGAGGATGGAAGTGCATTATATAGCGAATTTTATAAACTTGTAGTTGCTATTTGGGAGAAGGAAATTGTACCAGAACAATGGAAGGAGTCCATAATTGTACCTATTTTTAAAAAGGGGGACAAAACGAACTGTGGTAACTTTCGAGGAATAGCACTTTTGTTGACGTCGTACAAAATTTTGTCCAATATTCTTTTGAGAAGATTAACTCCGTACGTAGATGAAATTATTGGGGATCATCAGTGCGGTTTTCGGCGTAATAGATCGACAATTGATCAGATTTTTTGTATTCGACAGATAATGGAGAAAAAATGGGAGTATAAGGGTACAATACATCAGTTATTCATAGATTTCAAAAAGGCATATGACTCGGTTAAGAGGGAAGTATTATATGATATCTTATTGAATTTGGTATTCCCAAGAAACTAGTTCGATTAATTAAAATGTGTCTCAGTGAAACATACAGCAGAGTCCATATAGGTCAGTTTCTATCTGATGCTTTTCCAATTCACTGCGGGCTAAAGCAGGGAGATGCACTATCACCTTTACTTTTTAACTTCGCTCTAGAATATGCCATTAGGAAAGTTCAGGATAACAGGCAGGGTTTGGAATTGAATGGGTTACATCAGCTTCTTGTCTATGCAGATGACGTGAATATGTTAGGAGAAAATACACAAACGATTAGGGAAAACACGGAAATTTTACTTGAAGCAAGTAAAGCGATCGGTTTGGAAGTAAATCCCGAAAAGACGAAGTATATGATTATGTCTCGTGACCAGAATATTGTACGAAATGGAAATATAAAAATTGGAGAATTATCCTTCGAAGAGGTGGAAAAATTCATATACCTTGGAGCAACAGTAACAAATATAAATGATACTCGGGAGGAAATTAAACGCAGAATAAATATGGGAAATGCGTGTTATTATTCGGTTGAGAAGCTCTTATCATCCAGTCTGCTGTCCAAAAATCTGAAAGTTAGAATTTATAAAACAGTTATATTACCTGTTCTTCTGTATGGTTGTGAAACTTGGACTCTCACTCTGAGAGAGGAACATAGGTTCAGGGTGTTTGAGAATAAGGTGCTTAGGAAAATATTTGGGGCTAAGCGGGATGAAGCTACAGGAGAATGGAGAAAGTTACACAACACAGAACTGCACGCATTGTATTCTTCACCTAACATAATTAGGAACTTAAAATCCAGACGTTTGAGATGGGCAGGGCATGTAGCACGTATGGGCGAATCCAGAAATGCATATAGAGTGTTAGTTGGGAGACCGGAGGGAAAAAGACCTTTGGGGAGGCCGAGACGTAGATGGGAGGATAATATTAAGATGGATTTGAGGGAGGCGGGGTGTGATGATAGAGACTGGATTAATCTTGCACAGGATAGGAACCGATGGCGGGCTTATGTGAGGGCGGCAATGAACCTTCGGGTTCCTTAAAAGGCATTTGTAAGCAAGTATAGAATGCATTAAAATGGAAAGAGGTATGATCTTCGACGCGTTCTCTGATATCCGACTCCCTGAAGTTCTGTAATATGTGTTATCAGAGTAGGCCTACTTTGGTGTCCTCTTGCAGTGTCATTGCTTTGGTGAATGTGCTCAAGTGCGTCTATATTGAGTTCGGGTTCTTGCCAGTATGGGACTACCTGGAATCCATTCCCGATCTTGCAGATAGGTGTGATAACATTTCTCTGTGGAATATATTCGAGTGAGACTGGATATCCGTTTGTAACGCGACTCACAGGCTTTGCTGTTCGATTTGAAGCACATCAAATTGGAAATTACTGAGTGGACGATATTGATTCTTGTTTGTGGAAGTAGAAGTTGATGACCGGTGTAATTACCTTCACGCGAATTCTTTGAAACTAACGTTAACAGGAGAATAATATAACACATGAAAGTCAGAAACCTTCAATTTAAGTCACAATCGATTTTTGTCAGCTGTTCCCACTGTATAGTAAAGATTTTTGGTCATGAAATGAATCGTGATTGTGTGCCACGACTAAAGGCTGGTTCACAATAAGCCGGGAACGGCAACGAGAACGAGAATGGAAATATTGTTAAAATAAATGTATTTAAATGTGAAGATTCACGGTTAAACATTGTGAACGCTCACATTTAAATACATTTATTTTAACATTTCCGTTCTCGTTCTCGTTGCCGTTTCCGTTCCCGGTTTATTGTGATACAGCCTTAATATTATGATCGTATTTGATCTGTGTCACTAGCTTCTCTTAGGATCATTTGTAAACAATTTACCTCAGATTAAGACATATCAAATTAATCTTCAGTTATATTTACTTGCCAATATTTGCTTGTATAAATACTAACTTTAGTCTTATTTCGTCTCGAATTTTAAGTTAAATGTAACTGACGAATCTTTCCAAGTTAATCAAATTAACTGAAGTTCACAGAAAATATTTCAGAATAAAAGTCATAAAAGTCTGTCCTTATTAAGTAAAATTGTGAGTGAAGTTTATTTTCATTGTATTTAGACAGACTTTCGTAAATTTTTAAGCTCGCATTGTGGTGAAATGATGTTATACACACTTTTAATATTTTTGAACATCTACTTCGAGGTAGTAAAGAACTGTTTACAGAACATGGGAGGATTGATAATAGGAGAAAGAAGAATAAAGTACTTAAGATTTGCTGATGATATGGTGTTGTTAGCAGAAGAGAAAATGATACTGAAGCTAAATGATAGCTGTGAGCAATATGAGATGAAGATAAATGCAAATAAGACGAAGAGCATGGTCATAGCAAGAAAAAATACAGAAGATAAATTTGGGAGTTCTTAAGGAGACAGTAGAACAAGTGGACAGTTTCAAATACTTAGGGTGTACTCTAAGCAGTAACATGAGCTGCTGCCAGGAAGTGAAAAGGAGGATAGCAATGCAAAGTAAGCTTTTAATATAAAAAGGAGCATCTTCTGCTGACCTCTGGAAAAAGAACTAAGGAAGAGATTAGTGAAGTGCTTTGTATGGAGTGTGGCATTGTATGGGGCAGAAACATGGCATTACGACGAAGTGAAGAGAAGCCACTAGAAGCATTTTAAATGTGGATGTGGAGAAGAATGGAACCTGTGAAGTGGAGAGACAGAATAAGAAACGAAGCTGTGTTGGAAAGAGTGGGTGAAGAAAAAATGATGCTGAAAGTGATCAGGAAGAGGAAAAGGAATTGGTTTGGTCACTGGCTGAGAAGAAACTGCCTACTAAAGGATTCATTGGAATGAATGGTGAACGGGAGAAGAGTTCGGGGCAGGAGAGGATATCAGATGATAGACGTTGAGATATATGGATCATATGAGGAAACAAATAGGAAGGCAGAAAATAGGAAAGATTGAAAAAGCTGGGTTTGCAGTGAAGGGTCTGCCTTTGGGCAAAACACTAAATGAATGAATATTTTTTTCTACGTTAAGTTAAATTACATATTCAAATATTTCTTTCCAGGTTTCTGATTATTCTAGCATTTCATCTGATGATGATTAATTTTGCCGTGCCTCTCTTGTTTTCCAACAGCGAGAAAATTCATTCATTGAACTAGATGAGAATTTGTAATCAGATTTGAGTTACCAAATTTGTAGTTACGTCTGGAATTACGACCACAAAACCTGAAATGTCATACAAACATAATAACTTTTGTAAAGCATTATCCAAATAAAATAATGATAAGGTACGTGAAAACAAGCAATACTGGACCAATACAGATGCTTTGAGCCAAAGAAGATTTTTAATGGGATACAAAGACATAAAGTCTCGTAAAAGACGGGTCCAAAGGCTAAAAGCTTTAAAATTGTCAAACGACCGACGATTCATCCTACAACAACACTAGTAGGTGTACATTCTGCATATGCAGTGACACCAAATATATACGCACAAAATGCTCAGAAATGGGATAATATATTATTTTATTTTGGTTCAACTGAAAGAAATACCAAACTGTAGCTATGTAAAACAATCTAAGAAAAATGAATTGATATCTCTACTTTCTGTTAGGGGTATGAATTATAGAAAATTTCACTTTACAACAGAGTCGTGAAAGTAAATAACATGACATCAGATGCACCTTTATTAATGTTATTGATGTTCACTATGATGTTTGATAAGTTTTGCTTTTGTTATTCTAAATGTTTTATATGTGAAACAACATTGTAATTAATACTATATGTCACAAAATATATTATTATTGTAAGTTATTAGTCATTAAGTGCAATGTATATAAACCTTTTCGAATTTTTATACAGAAAAGTACCAAATCCAAAACTAAATTCCCAATAACTTTGGAATAAAATTTGGAATAGCTTAAACTTTGCTAAAAAAAATTTAAAGGAGATGTAAATAAACTCTTAATCAAATATTGACATATATTGCAATAATTATTATAGCTTCAGTAAGGTTTTTTTTTCTCTCCTGTAAAATTTGTCCAGTTGGATTTGGTACCTTTTGTAAAGAAGCTCCACAAATCGTCGTTGTTCCTGCAATAACTTCTATGTGACATATTTATCAATTTTCAGATATTTGGTCTATTAAATAACTTAAATAGTGATACAGCAAATAATAAAATCTCCTATATGTGATTATATTTCTTTGTTTCGAAAATGTAAGAATTCACAGCCTCCTATGTACGGCTGCCATAGGATGAATAAATGTGTTTTTCCTTTCTACTGAAAAAAAATTATATTTTGCACATAGGAGTCATTGCAGAACAACGACGGGATGTAAATTAAAAAATTCCTTTCCGGAACGGAGAATTTCATAAATTCTCTAAATTTCTGTAAATCCCGCAAAAATGGGGGAATATGGTAACCCTATCTTTCATCTTCCTCGACAGACTATCTATCTGTCCTGTAAGTTGCGCACTGAATTACATATCCGAAGATATTGACCTCTATCGGGAAATAGGACAAGAAGTTGCAACCGCGTGGGATACGTGTACATGCCAAAAATTACTGAATAAATAAGGTAGGTGTCCCTGATATGGCCATGCTAAGGTTTGAGAATTTTTCTAGCCGCCATTTTGAAAAAAAACATGTAAACCACTTATTTCTTACTCGTTCACAATCTAATGGACTTTCTTAAAACAATTTCCTTTCCCCATAAAAATAGCTTTAATTGTCCAAAAAGTCCCAAATTCCAAAAGTCTACCTAATGGCCATATCAGGAACATGTGCACATGATATGGCCACCCTTGTTCCAAGTTCTAGAAATCGTGATTGTTTTCAGTTTGATAGCGCAGTTGTGCTAAAATTAAATAATTTTTGTGTAAAATGAATAAACATGAAAATTAATAATCTTTTTTATCATTCAAAAGTGTAGTCAGAACAGGTTTTTCCATAAAAAATTAAGTCGTGTTTCTTAAAAAACAAAATTTTTGCGTAATCCCAGCTATAAGGCATGTAAATTTGTCAGGTGAAAAAATAAAAGTGAAATGAACTTGATATGGCCATGGTGCATTTGATATGGCCATATCAGGGCAGGTAAGCTTTCACGAAAATCGTGTGATTATGAACAACTCGTAAAAGACACGCCATCAACGACAACACCAATCAGCAGAACATTAAAAATTGAATGCAGCAATATGGTTTTCATGAAACAAGTCTTTGAAAAACATGCATAAAACAAAGGAGATTTACCAGAGAAAAATAAGAAGAGGTCACATGATAACCGCAAAACAGGCAACTGACGCCATATTGCTCAACCTGACTGGATGGAAAACGATCAAGTGACATACCAGGATGCTCTTTCACTGGATACTGCTGCAATTTCGCGGATTTTTTGGTTAACTAACTCAAAATAGGGGGGTGGCCATATCAGGAACATGGCCATAACAGGAGCACCCACCTTAAATATTCAAGTGAATAGGTAACAGATTGAAGCAATACCCTACATTCAACACGTTCTAGTTTGGCGTAGCTGCAGTGATATCCTCAGGCCCAATTGTACAAAACTCCCTGACTAAAGATCAATTTTGATCGAAGATCGAAAAGTAAACCGAGCTCAGACACTTCTTCTATTGTATAAAACTTTTCTGCGATCAAATTACCTTGGTTCAAATGCAATCTAACTTCACGTGAAAAGGATTTGGCAACATCGCATAAACAGGTGAAATACGTGATGCGCAGACCATGTTATACAGGTTTGTTCAGTGTTGCCAATCTAGCTATTTTAACTCTTTTTCAACAACAATTTCTTTTAACTTTCATACTGCTTAAATAGGGCTTTAGTGACCTTTTTTAGCACCCCATAGTGACCAAATTTAATCTTTCTTTGTTGATAATGAGAAATCTAGCGACTTTACAACTACTTTTTCGCGACTTTCCGTATTATACTCTGTTGGAGACACTGTTTTTTTTTCAATGTAAATAATGGCGGACAATAAGAAGAAGGTTGACTGTTGTCCAAGTTGTTATCATGTTATGGTGTTTGATACTGCTAAACATAATAAAGCTTTATAAAACGACAATTTTCGTTTAGTAATACAGTTAATTGAACATTTATGAATGTATCTATCATATCCATTAATAATTAATGGTTGTTATAAACATAATATAATTATAGGTTATGTTATTTGATACTGCTAAACACGATAGAGCCTAATAAAATATAAGAATGTTTGTGTATTAAGGCAAGAAATTGAAAGAATTATATATAAATTTACGTAACATATCTATTAATATTAATAATAATGGATATTTTATTTGCACAATCTGTCACTCGTATATTTCAAACAGAAAAGAAATAACTGAACTTGGATCATCTAACTTAATCGGAGAAATTTCTTCAGTCAAAGTTGGCTTTAGTTTGAGACAAATTAATCTCAGATTAGACTTTATACAACACAAAATTCCAAGTTCAGCTGAAACAAGGATCAATTTAACCTCTGATCTAAGATTAAATGGTTTAATACAATCGGGCCTCAGTGTCTTCAGTTGAACGGCTATGAGATCGTCGGCAAAGACTCAATTCAAAATTACAGCGAGTTCAAGTGACAGACAGACGGTGTTGACGCACGTTGTCTCTGAAAGCTCCCGTTTTACCCACCCTAATTCTACCAATTTTTCATTCACAGCCAGCCATTGTCATCTGTAATATAAAATGGGTAGCTAAATGCATATTGCCGCTGCAACGTTCTCACGGGTCTTATTATCGGCGGCGGAAGCAGCAAATTGTCCATCCCTAGGAGATAGTTATGCAGTTTGTGCAGTGGACCTAGAAATTACATGAACAAAGTTGCAGTTAACATCAGCAGGAACCTATTGAAATTTCCTTACTGTGACGGAATTTTGTAAGTAGAAATTACAATTATATGCAAGTGTATAAGCCTATTTGTATTGAAGCATCATACTGTAAGAAAACTTTACAAATAATTATACTTTTCATACTTTATTGAGACTATTGATACATGCTTGTTGGTGCAAGTATGTGCATATTTTGTAGGTTAGTGCATATTTTGGCTTCAAAAATATATTCTTTTTATATATTTGGAATTCTTGTAGTGAATTATTCTGTGTAGTAACAAGGTTCTCAACTTATCGTTATTCGCCCCAAGTCTACACGCGAGATTCATAGATGTCATTAGTGACGAGAAGTGTAGACCACTTAGTTCGCCAGAGAGTATCCAGAGGTCACCACAGGCGGTGGGTCTATACTGGGTGTTCAGTTCAAAGTGTGTTATGGCTCGCTGTATGCCGTCATGTGGCTAGCCGATGAGCCTAGAGAATTCAATCTTCCTACACTTCCGCAGAGGTGTATAACCGATAAGGCAGAGAAGTTGCCTAGCCAGTACGGCGTTCATTGTGAACAGTAGTTACCGATACGTACGGTAACGCCGGTAGTGGAAGGATTACTTACGTATTTGTTGACATTCATTTCGACGGCCAACATGGACACGGAGCATTTGATTTGTGTTGTGTAATGTTACCGTACATAACCTATGATAACAAATACCCTGCGTACGACTTGCCGGCGCAAAACACAGTTCGAAAGAGGTTATGGTAGCACACAGACCGTACAGACCGCCATCTGTTGCTACGACGTTCAAGTTATACCGTACACGTTCTCAAATTCAGATTGAAGAACGCCTTAAATAATAGGCAACTTCTCTAACATATAAGCTGAAACTCGCATCAAATCGGTGACCCAACAACAGTGACGTCATGACACACTTTGAAATGAACACCCAGTATTACAATCGTAATGAGTGATGATGGGGAATTTGTTGGGATGTGACGGAGGAACTGGAATACCCGGAGGAAACTCTTATGTTGCCTGGACCAGGGGCTTGCCTAACACAAGTTACACATTCAGGGAGGATTTAACGGGATTTGAACGGGTGCCCCTGGCTATGCTGGAACTCGATACACAGCGCCGCCAACTCTCCTCTTTTGTATCGTAATGGCCTACTACCTGCCTTTTTGACATATGTGTCATGATACAAAAGAGAGTTTGGCCGGCGCTGTGGTTCGAGTTCCAACATAGCTCAGATGGGAAGAGCACTCAGCGCTCCAAGCTGAAGGTCCTGGGTTCGATTCCCGGTGCCGGAACGAATTTTTCTCTGCTAATAAGTGGTTTTAGTTAACTTTACAGAAAAAAATTACATTTAGCTTTACATCCGAGATCTAGTCATATTATTTGTCAAGATTGATTCTTAAGACTATTGCTAGGATGAGCAACTACCGGGAGAAATTTCGAAATGTTCTCTTAAGGGTATATGTATGTGAACGACCACAAATATTATCAGAAAATGCAGGCTCTAAATTTCTAAAATTCTATAAGGAAATGAACTCACAATTGGACAAAAATTACAAGGTACCACAACAAGACTTACTAGAACTTAAATATCTGATAAAAGTATTAAAAAATGTTACTAATAATATTTTTCAAACCAGTTTTATCAGAATATGAAAAAAAGAAACAAAAAATTCTGCACTTATATTATTTGGTAACCATAACATTGTTGACATCTTTAATATTTTTCCTGCACGTAATAAATACTTATTTCTGAAACGTAGACTACTCTTAAACATGTAGAGTTGTTTATTTTAATACAATTAATTTTTTATTTGTCCTATATAAAATATATTAAAATTTACAAATCAGTGTACAAAATTTCAGATTTCTATCTCTAATTGTTGTGGAGTTATGATATAATATGTGTGAAAATTTTCAAATTTTGAAAATTTAATTCAAAGTAAAAAATGATTCCTAAAAAATATTGTTAGTAACCTTTTTATACTTTTATCAGATATTTAAATTCTAATAAGTCTTGTTGTGGTACCTTATAATTTTTCTCCAATTGTGAGTTCATTTTCGTACAAAATTTTAGAAATTTAGGGCCTGCATTTTCTGATAATATTTGTGGTCGTTCACGTACATATACCCTTAGGATTTTGATAACGAAGGGAACTCGGCTTGATGCTTCCGTATTCCACAGCGATCATTTCTCAGAAGTAAAGAGATAAATTATTTGCAGATTGAAATACAAACTCATCTATTCACTGTCTTTACGTTAACTTCAAAAATTAATTCTTAAGTGTCATATTGTGTGTCTCCTGGCTCTATTAACAATGGGTCTACATTTGTGCCAAAGGCGACGAGAACCATAGCTGAATCAAGCTTTCTTAAGAACTCAGTCTACATGAAACGAACTACCACATCCTTCCAAGCACTATCAAACTAGTGGAGAAACAGAGCTACAAGTTGAGAGGATTAAAGGGGCTGGATGCTGCGATCAAATGTGTTTAGCGGCATGCTGCAAGGGAGAAGTTTGTCGTCAAATAGAAGATAGAAAACGTTCTGTAAAGAATGAAGGATTACAGAAGGAAAAATAAAGATCAGCCAGTGCTAGAAGTATCTAATGGGGATGTGGAAATTAATCCCAATGTGTTATCAGGAATTAAGTCTTCTCATCACTTCGTGTGACGCGAAAAGAACATTTTAAATGCAAAAAAATTGCTTTTACTGACCGACTAAGGCCCAGTTTCTTCAACCTTTGTTAAAATGCACCTAACATAGCGTTAATTAACTGTAAGTTAAAAGTATGAATTGCTGTTAAAAATGTTGCGTTTCTTCAACTTTACATTTCACATTTTAACATTCTGTTTGTTAACTTTCTGTTAAAACCAGAGATTCTAGAGTTTAACCATAACCTATAACCAAGTATAGGCTCACTTCTGTTTTCTGAACTCTGACAATTGCGATTCTCGCTTGTTTCCGTTGTTTGATTCAGAGAGGATAGAAGTATTTCTATTCTCTCAAGTTTGATTCCTGCTTCTTTCCTCGTCTGTATCACAATAGCGTGGAGCGGTGTATTGGTATTGCTGTTATGAAATGGAAAACACTGGAACAAAAAGAAATCGTGGGACTAATTTCTCTTCGTTCGAAAGAAACCTTCTGCTGGAAATTATTTCGCAATGTAAATCAATTAATGAGAATAACCAAACAAACGGATCTGAGTTGAAAGCGAAAAGTGAGACTTGGCAGAAAATATCATATACCTTTGTATGAACTTCTGGTCTGTCAAATCACAGAAATCATCCGCTCTGTTTATATATTCATGGATATCATTTTCTAAATAATCCAGATATATAAGTTCAGCATCTAACGCACCAGCCATATTGGATACTTCTATGCTAACATAGAGTTAAATGATTTAACTGCATGAAATTGGGCAGTGAAATTAACATAGGTTTTAACAGCCTGTTAGTACTAACAGTAGTTGAAGAAATGTTTCAACTGTTAAGTTTACAGTTAAAATGGAATAATACACTGTTATAATTTAACAAAGGTTGAAGAAACCGGGCCAATGTAAGTCAACTCTGGGCATAAAGGGGAAGGAAAAGTGAAATGAGATAAACCCCGCCCATGACCTTTCCGCTTCACCGCTTTAGAAACGAACACATAGTAAAACACTGTGCATCAGTGGTGGATTTTGGGCGACCGGCGAGAGCCGAAAGCTATGATACATGCCTTATACTGTACCAGGACTGGGCACCGGGAGCGAATCCAAACTCTAAACGGGGACGCTTAATATTCATCCGTGACGGCATCAACGCTGCGCGGTGTTCTGCGGGAAAGAAAGGGGTTGAATAGAAGTTATATGGCTCCTAGTGGGATAGTAGAATCCGCTTTTGGTGCCCAGCTCTGCCTTATACAATCCGTCACTCAGCAATGCTTGCTTTCAGGTCTATTCGTATCGGTCCGATAGGTAACTGTCTCTGCCGGGGATGTGGATTGGGGAGGTGAGGGGTAGTCTGCAGTACCTCAATTGAGGTAATAATGTCCAGGCTTGAAGTAGGTTATAAATGTAGAATGTTTGGAGAAGAGAATTGTTTCCCAATTTGTATAAACCTATAATAAACAGTGAAGTTGTCTCCTGCGAAAATGATTTTAATTAAGTTATTTCTGTTAAATTATACTAATAGAGTTTTTTTTTTTTGTTTTTAAAACCACACAATTTGTAATATTTTTCATTATACCCACAGTAATTGCAGTTCTCGTCTAATGTATTTCCCTTGCAAGACATTAAAACATAAATCTCCTCTGATTGAGTTTCTGGCTGATATGTACAGTAGTGGCAAAAAAACCAGATCGACACTTGTAGCTGATTTCAGAACCCTTGTTCACTCCAGAGCACGATAGACTGGTAACTAAGACTTTTCGTGGTTCGAATCCTGCCTGGGAAGGAAACATTTTTTTATTCCTTATTCAAATTTATTTCTAATACTTTTCGATTGCTGGTAAAATTCATCTTGTGGGAATAATAAGTTAATTAAGTAGTAAAATATCTCTGCAATCGAAAAGTATTGGGAATAAATTTGAATAAGGAACAAAACAAGGGTTAAAATTAAGTGAATGCCATATTTCAATTAAACATATAGCAAGTAATATAAACTATGCACATCAAAATTAAATGATATATCAATCTTCATTAAACTATGATATTCACTTAACTTTAACTCTTGCTTTCTCCGTTTTTAATAAATGGCGCTTGGCCCACTATGGATCTGAACCCTTCAATTAAGGCGCTGACGTGGGAAAGGTAGTAACTGCCAAAAACAAAATTTTTCAGGGGAAGCAAAAAACAAATTTATGAACACTTTCTCACTTACATTATTACAGAAACTGCTTTAAATGAAAGGAATACACTCATGTTTGTGTTGCATATGAAATTTGAAAAGTCTGGCACAGATTTATCCGTGAAATCCTATTTTATGAAAATACAACATTGAAAATCAATCCTTAGCGAAACTGAGAATTAACGTTATTTATACATTATGCACAAATTTTTCGGTAAAATGCATGATACTTTTCATCGAGGAAGTCTAACATAGATAACAAGTCTCTCTTTTTGGCATCAGGGAAGACTGGTCTTCTTTCAAGGAGTTGCAAGCACTGCAAGTTAGTGATTGTCGTTAATGACTGTCCTTTCTTAAAAATCCTGTGCTCTGTCCACATTTCAAGGTCATTAAATGACTGTCTTGTTTTTATTAGAGGAAAATCAGCTCTTGAGAGTCTAATCCAGTTGAGGGTGCTGATTTTGATTGGAGTTGTATTCAAAAACTTGTCACATTCTGCAGAAAAGTCGAAGAAATCCTCATCCTTCATCATTATTACATTATTAGGCCTTACCTCTTCTGGAACCATGGTCTTGCAACTTTTTTTTTTCTTTTCTCTATGATGCCAAATTCCCAATCACATGGCATGTAGGAATGTTCTGAAACCAGGAATTTCAAGTCCACTGAATCAAAATGTTTCTTGGCAATCATGTAAATCAGGGCCATTGGAATCATCCGATTCTTATTCTGCCCTGCACAGTTATCAGCCCATATTTGTCTAGACACACACTGATGTTGTAAAAGGAGTTACTACCTTCTCCACGCCAACAGCTTTGCACATACAACTTACAAAATCTAGTGACTACACTTCCAACTTCGTTTCATTACATACGGACATACTACGTTCTCTGTGCCATTGACATGGCCATTTACTACCTTCTCAATGAAAAACGTAAAAATTCGAATTTTTGGCAGTTACGACCTTTCCCATGTAAATGCCTCAATTGATTTTCCGAAGTTCGTTTCCACAATGGGACCTCGTCTCCAGTAATTTTGCAACAGTGGTTTGTCCACCTCATACGTGTGCATGTTACCTGCAAAGAACAGCGTTATTTTCGATGTAGTAGTGTCTTGCATCGTACAAAGGCATGTTCCTTTCTCAAGGAGCTTTCCTCGCATTATCTAATTTAGGAAAGAAATCCCGGTGTTGTGCTGTAGGTTCAGATTGCACACGTATGGCTGCCACTAGCGTAGCAAACGAAGGTTGTGACAGGCTCAAACAATACGTCTCTCAATTGTGTCGAGGTGTAATTAAGTTACGAGGTTCATTACAAATTCTGCTCTTGATTTCTATTTCTCTGACCTCTTACTACGACCTCTTTGATATGTTGTAGCGTCGAACAGAAGCGTCCGCTTCCAGGAGTTTCTCATCTCAGAATAATTGCATTGGTTTCCTTCGAGTTCATTATTTTTTTCAGCGCAACTTATAACTTTCATTCGTCGAAACTGCTGTGAATCTTAGTCACTACGACTGTGTGATTGCTATTGTAAGCATGCTGTAGGAAGTAAGACTGAATAATTTCGGCATTGTAATTAAACAGAGTGTTTCAAAAATAGAGGGTATAATTTCAGGTATGTATTTCCCATATGTAGGCAATACAAAAAGTTCATTACAACGTATGTCCTAAAAGTTTGGTTTCCGAGTTATGGCCTTCAAAACAGTGATATTCACCGGAAAGGTTTTCTTTCCGCAGTTAGTTGCGTTTATAGCAGATGTTCAAAATGTCCACCTCCTGCTTGAATACAGGCCTCATATCGATGTCTCATGGCCCTGCGAACACGATCCCAAATTCCAGGAGTATTGCGTATTTCCTCACAATCTGCCACAATTCGATTCCGAAGGGATTCCATGTCAGGCACCGGAGACGAATACACCAATGATTTCAAATAGCCCCACAAATAGAAATCGATAGAGTTCAAATCAGGTTAGCGTGGAGGCCAAGCAATTGGGCCACCTCTACCTATCCGTCGATCAGGGTACTTCTCCTGGTACGAACGATGAGCCAGCGCAGCATTGCCGTCCGCTTTACCGTACATGAAGTGCACTTCTGCCACCTGATTTGAGTACATGTCGCACAGTACGACGCCAAACACAACACTCAATGTACCCTTCGTCTCGGAATTAACTGTCAGAGTGTCCTCTGTTTATATCTTCTGTCACGACACCTATCTGCTGGAAGAAAAACGTTCCGGTGAATATCATTGTCTTGAAGGCCATAACTCGGAAACCAAGCATTTCCGGACACATGTTGTAATGAACTTTTTGTATTGTCTACATATGGGGAATACATATCTGAAATTATACCCTCTATTTTTGAAACACCCTGTATTGTAAGGAAATTTCAAAATTCCACATATATTTCCACTATATTTATTTTGAATTTTATTCAGCTTCCTCCAAGTGAAGGCTGCCAAGAAGACAAAGCTTACCAAAATTTTTTTTTTTTTTGAGTAAATGGTACGTACACAATTATAATGAAAAAAAAAACACTGGAGAAGAAAAAGGAAAAGAAATAACACAATTATAAATAATTGAAGACGACTAAACAAAAGATCATCAATTCCAGAAGAAGCATGAAATTTCCTAGTACGGTATCCATTTGCTATCAGGTGATCACAGTCGTCTATTTAGCACTAGTTGCAAGACCCAACTTAAGTGAGCAGATCGCCATAGGAAAAGATCAATCTATTTACGTGTAGAGATGTTTTCTTAGGATTTTTATAAATCCCTTCTCTGCAGACAGAGATACTTCAGTGACAAGAGTTTGTCCTAGACCAAACTGCTTGCAAAAATGCGCGAATCTTTTTGTGATGGTTCCTCTAGCCCTAATCAGTAATCCAATAACTTCGATCGACGTTAGATGATATTTTTCCTTATAATATGGTATAGTGGGGTCGTATATGTCGCATTTTTCCTGATGTACCTCAGTAGGTTGATTTTCATATGTTTCCATTCTTACAGTTGGATCAATTATGAATCTGCTTGTTGATCTTGTCGGGATAGCGATGATGTCAATGCGCCTTGTAGATCCATTTGTGGACAAACCATGGACCTCCTTATCTACTTGGTAGTCTTTTCCTCGTAGGGCCGATGCTAGGAGGGATCGAATCTTGTGACGACTATTTCTCAGTAGTTCTCCATGAGGACAGGTTACCAGAATGTGAGCAAATTCATGTCTACAAAATGAATATGTCACTAGTATTCATAGTAAATTTAATTTACTTTTAACACACTTACAAATTATTTCACTGACTGTTTTCTAGTCAGTTATGAAAAATTCCGATAGTAAAACATATCATTAACTCAGGAAATTAAAATCATATTTATTACAAAAAAAAATCTATATTTAAGGGATAAGAATTGTAATTAACCTCATAATGCAAATACTACTCCAACATTTTCTCTAAAATTAAGAAAGAGACGAAAAGAATGCATTTGAATAGAACAATACAATATTCGAATAACAGAATAAAAATTATTTGGGTATTATTAAAAATGAAACTGGTGTATGTCCAAAAAATTGAAATATTTATTTTAGTGAACTCTGTTATTTTAAAGTAGAGAATTAGAATTCTGTTGCAAACTTTTAAAAATCGTTTTTACAAATGTCACTTAATAGTACATTATGCAACGAGACTATAATGATAGTGATTAAGACGCAGGTATGTTTGCTTTTGCGCTCGTTTCATAATTTTCATACGAGCGTCTTAATTACCATTATAGGCAAGTTTCATACGACTTTTTATGCTCGACCATATTTCCAACTTTAAATTATTCAGAAGTATACATTTTATTTGTATCTGACAGAAGATCGGAAGTGACCTTGTTCATAGCTCTTGAATTGTGAGATGTGCGCAGACGCGAAAGTATTGATTTTTTCCGAGGAACAATAATGTCATTGACCTTGATGTAATGCAGATAATGTATAACCTGGAAATTGATTTAGAATTGAAAAATGAGATGACAAATTGAATTTATTTGAATATTATTTACAATGAACGCTAATTATTATAGTAACAGAACATAACCTTCTGCGACAGTATTGGATTTCCAGCCTCCGTGAGGTTTCCCTCGTCTTTCGATTGCATATCCGAGAATAATCGAAAACCTGAACTTTAATGAATAGGTGTACTTTAATGACATGCATTAAAGGACTACTACCGGGTGTATAATTACTACATTTCGGCATGGTCGAGCATAAAAACATTTATGCTCGACCATGCCGAAATGTAGTAATTATACACCTGGTAGCAGACTTTTAATGCATGTCATTAAATTACACCTATTCATTAAAGGTCAGGTCTTTCAGCCAGTGACGACTCAGGTTACAACTGTTCAGCCAATGACAGGTCAGCTTTCTACCGTTATAAAACCGCAAGTATCGATTATTCTCGGATATGCAATAGAAAGACAATTAGCGAAAAGTCACGGAGGCTGGAAATCCAATACTGTCGCAGAAGGTTATGTTCTGTTACTATAATAATTAGCGTTAATTGTAAATAATATTCAAATAAATTCAATTTGTCATCTCGTTTTTCAATGTCTAATTTAATTTCAATGTTATCTCTGTAGGTTCTTATGGCCTAGCAAGGTCAATGTGAACATCTGTTCCTCGGAAAAAATCAATACTTCCGCGTCTGCGCACATCTCACAACATACGGGACATTGGCCAAGGTCAAATACAAAGAAAATTAATAATATCAAGTTAGAAATATGGTCGAGCATAAAAATTCGTATGAAACTCGCCTATAATGGTAATTAAGAAGATCGTATGAAAATTATGAAACTCGCTTTCGCTCGTTTCATAAATATCCATACTCGCTTCTTAATTACCTTCATTATAGGCTCGTTGCATAATGTACTATTAAGAGTGTAAAGAATATGCTGTAAATAGACATTTAATAGACGCATTTAAAGCTGAATTAGCAAATATCAAATCTATTCTCACTAATAAACCAAACATAAATTATAAAACATTAAAAAAAATCTTCTGGGTGTGATGAAATAACACGTAAAATTTTAAATCGTGTCCTGAAATAATGTCTCCTTTTATAAGCTATTTTCTTATTTCTAAATGTAATATATTTTTCCAGAGAGACTAAAATACTCAACAGCAAAGCGAATGTACAAAATAGTCTATATTACCAATTACAGAAACATAGGCTACCGCAAAAAACAGTATTTTCGAAAGTGGCTTGGAAAGTTACATGTCGACAGTGTTCAAATAAACGAGTTTATCCCACAAAAGAAAAAGAAATCAGAAACGGCTATAATTAAATTTTAACAAATTATTATTAGCTACTTTATATAACTCCTCTGATTGAGATTCTGGCTCAAAAGTACCTCAATTATCAGACAGTACATCTCACTTGACGATATGTGTTAGAGAAAGAACAGTTGTTTGTATGCATCTGAAGTCTGATTAGTGTAACATGTAGCTAATCGGCGATGTATGCGATGGAGGGGGAAAGGAACTGGTCACCCTACCCCATTACCTCCTGGCCTAGTTGCCTCATAAGTGGTGCTTTTTGGTATCACTTATGAGGTTCAGTCCTCTCTTCGGACAGTTGATTAAACAACTCTATATGAAGGAATTTAGACATAATTGTCAGAAAACAGATCTTCACGTTTTGTAATTGAGGAGTCCGCTGCAAGAATGATGGATGTCATTTGGAATACATTTTGCAGGAGAAGCAATTGAAAGTTTGAAATGCTTAGCGCTCAAAGCTTAACTGTGATTTTCCGATCATTACTGGACAATGACTATCAGTGTTAATGCCATATAACTCCCTATGTACATTCTATATGTCTTAAGCTATGCATTGGTTCATTTTCGACAAGAAAGTGACATCCATCATTCTTACAGTGGACTCTTCAATTAAATTTTAACTAATAACAGCAAAAAAAGTCACATTAAAAAAATTAGGTTTAAGCCCCTTTTACATAAACACCGTCGGTATAATTTATTAGTGTATCATTATTTGGAGTCCAACATTACACTTGTGATAAAGCAGTTTGTAATTAGAAAACAAAACTGAGCAAAGAATGCAGACATAAATATATCAAGTAGTCACAAAAGTTACGATTTACTGGTGTATTTTTTTATTTCAGTAGGTTATTTTACGATGTTTTATCAACATCTTAGGTTATGTAGCGTCTGAATGAGATGGAGGTGATAATGCCGGTGAAATGAGTCCGGGGTCCAGCACCGAAAGTTACACAGCATTTGCTCTTATTGAGTTGAGATAAAACTCCGGAATAAACCTCAACCAGGTAAATTGCTCCGACCGGGAATCGAACCAGGGGCCACCGGGTTTCGCGGCCAGATGCGCTAACCGTTACTCCACAGGTGTGGACTTGAGTGGTGTACCTTCATGCAATTTCTCTCGATAAAGGTTTTGCATACTACTTTCACAATAGTTCTGCCAAAACGAGCTACTACACATAAATGAAAATAATACTTCAGCAACAATTGAAATAACAACAGAATTTTCGCCAAAAATATTTTCTGTATTGAGCTGCAAATGCAACTTAGTCTTAGTTATATTTTATTTTGGGCTGTGGGCGTATGTACCTATAAGTTATGCAATGAATCGCCAAAGCTTTGTACGACAAGAAAGTAAAACGAATGTTTCTCAAGGGACAATTTATATCTGAAACTTTAGACTTTCACAGTGATCTGCTTTTACCATCTTCATGTGTAATTATTAGGGACCGGATTTTTATGTAATATCAGGGTGTTAAATATGTACATATTTATGTAAGAAAAATAAGCTGAATATGTACCAAAATACAGTATGTAAAATCATGAAAATACTTAATATCAATATCTGGCAGGTATTGGATAGGTAAGACTCTCCAGTTGTGATTCCATAGAGCATCCGACGTTTTTACCGCACACTTGACACATTACTATTTTTCCTTCTGTAGTGTAAGCTTCGTCCATCGCAATCCATGTTTTTATTTTTGTCGTTAGGGTTGAAGGTACAGGAGCCATTTTAGTTAGTCAAAAGCAGTAGACAAATTCACTTGTACTTTATACTATTAGTACTGAAACTAGAAAACTGAGTGAAATGAATGACACAACAGTATTACAAGCACTGTTTCGCTTTACTGGATTAGGAGAAAATAAGAGATGTGGGACACATGCATTTTGGCTCCTCCTTGTAAGAAACAAAGTACCTACTAAAACCTCAAAATATAGGCATTTACAAACTGTTGTTTGAAAAGTGGCATTCGTGTCTCGTTCAGAAGGGTAGGATTATTCCAGCCGGGAACCATACTTTCTAATTGCTCGGAAAATCCCATTTTCTTATAGGTCTACTAAATTTGAAGTAAAGAGGTCAAGAAATAATCTGAAAAGCTATTTATTTCAATCTTTCAACATCTTTCCAGTTTGTTCCTTTACTCCAGCTTCTTTTCAAAAGTAGGTTACTTTATTGCGGCTCATGTCAGACTTGACACGGGTTTTTCCGAGAGTGGGTTCGGTTGCAAACTGCATGGGAACGGCTTGTTAGACGTGTGCAGAACAATTAAAGTTCGATACAAATAATGTCGTCCTCGTCCCACTCCACCGCATGAAGGCAATGCTACTTTCTGAGTGATTTTTTACAGTACAAGGTAGTTTTATGAAAAAGGTTGCCTTTTCTTCACTCATATTTGTAGTAGGCGATATGGGGTGAGTGCCTCTATTACTTCCTGGACCTAAGGACGTTACGTTTCGTCCCGAAATATGTCCTTTCTTGGGTAGGTAAAAAGGCTTTTTAAATCTGGGTATTTCAATATGTAAACTTCCCCAGCATAAGTTTTTTTTCTTTTAGAGAAGTAAAAATGAATAAAACCCCTAAATATGTAGATTTATGTAATAACAAACCATAATATGTAATTTGGGGTAAATTGTAAAAATATGTAGTATTAAATTTTAACACATTGAAAGACACTCTTTCAGCTTTCTCAATGACGGGATTGCCTCATTGGACAAAGCATAATAAACATATTGAGTGAAAACAAAAACAGACCACAAAAGAGAAATGAGGGGAACGAACAAAAGGGAAAATTAAGTACAGGAAAGATAATAGCATGCATATAACAGGCCTAAACATAGTAAACAAACAGATTAGACATTCGAAGAAAGGTATCCCTTTTTAGGAAACAAAGTACAGATGGTATTTTAAAATGGCAAGTGATCCTCTGATAGCGGCAAGGGAAACATCACGAATGAAGTCGTTGTTCAGCTGGAACTTCTTGCAGAAACTGGCAAAGAGGCGAAGTATTGTGCCCCTAGCGCCAACCATTAGCCCAACTACTTCAGTGGAGGTGAGGTGATATTTCTCCAAATAGAATGGAACTGTGGGCTCATAAATTCTGCATTTTTCTGCGTGGACGTCAGCGGGCTGTTGTTCCTGTGCCTCGAACCTGACTGTCGGGTCGATAATGTAGGCGGATGTAGAGCCTGGTGGAATGACAAGCATGTCAATTCGCCGACAGGATCCCTCTTGAGAGATGCCATGGACTTCTTCGTGCACAGTGAGACCTTTCTTCCTCAAGGCTTCGGCAATCATAGACCTGATTCTGTGATGTCTAGAGTTCCGCAGTGTCTCGCTGAAAGGACAGGCACCCAAAACGTGGCCAAGAGTTTCAATCTCACTGACGCAACGACGACAGTGGTTTCCGTCTCGGGACCTTCCTGGTATAGCACTCAGCGGACAAACATTAGCTGTCATTTTAAGAGCTTGTCTCCATTCACTGCCAGTGAGGCGATCAGGTTGTCGGATCCATTTATTGGCGGGAGTGAACTCCTTATTGAGGATGATGCCTTTCCCTTTCTGATTTAAAGAGCACCAAGATTGAAATGCTCGCTCCCTGAGCTCTTGTCTCAGTTTTTTCACTTGAAGTGAATCAGAAGAGATGTTTTGAAGTCCAAGTATATTTAAACAAATACCAATTTCATTAGACAAGTTGCGACAAGCGTTTACATGGATATTTTTGGATCGTTGTAAGCTCTGACATGCATTGATATGCTACAAAAAAGCTTCCCAGCTAGATTTAAACAGTCCCAAACCCTTGTATTTTCTGTCAGCGTAAACCATGTTGTCTGGTGTGTCGGTGGGAAGCTGGAGTATTTCCTTCAATTACTGGTAATTACAAGGTTCGCAAAGATTTGTTATTTATATACTGTTAGGTTGAAAGGAATATAATACGTAATTACATAAAAATCCAGTCCCTAGTAATTATTACGAAATATAGTACTGCTGAGGTAATTCACTGTCGCCGGTGCCACACTTAGCCATACGGCTTGGGAATTCCAGTCGATGCATACGACAATCGGTCGTCCCAATGTTATGTAAATTAAATTTGTGGTCTTGAAATTAAGAGACCAATTTTCTCATATTTATGTCTTCATTTCCGCTCGCTGAAAAGGCAGACGCATGTCGGTAATTTAGTTTCCGCCGTCATTTCGTCAAATTACACTGAATTGAACAGAAATAGCTCATCACAGACAAGTATGGTTATTTGGGAGATATTCTTTTATAGTTAGACAATGGAAAAGACGCTGAGACGATTAAATAGTTGTGTATAAGCTGTATTCGGTAAAAGGATGCCAATTACCATTATGTAAAGGAAATAAACCAGCGGGCTATAGATCAGTTTCTCTGATTGGGCTTTGTATTCTGAAGCAATTGCAACAGTAACGGTAGATTCATCTTCTCCAACGGATTAGCTTACGTGTAAAATCCAAAATCATCTTGTTGGAACCTGAATAGGCTACTAAAAACAATTTCATAAATAGTTTAAAATCGTGCTGACTGTCGGAACACACATGTTTATTAGGGCTATAAGTGTAAGGCATAATCTATACTAATAATAAATCTGTAGCCGAAATTTTTCTGGTAATTATATTTTCCAAAAAAAAAAAAAAATGTTTCTGACATATGTAATTAACCACCCTGAAACCGAAAATAGCTTTTTTGAAATTTTTGTATGTCTGTCTGTCTGTCTGTCTGTCTGTCTGTCTGGATGTTTATTGCCTTTTCACGCGATAATGGCTGTACCGATTTATATGGAAATTGGAATATAAATTAAGTTCGTTGTAATTTAGATTTTAGGCTATATGGCATTCAAAATACTTTATTTAAAAGGGGGGTTATAAGGGGGCCTGAATTAAATAAATCGAAATATCTCGCTTATTATTGATTTTCATGAAAAATATTACACAACAAAAGGTTCTTTAAAAATAATTTTCTATAAGTTTTATTCTAAACAAAATTTTGATAGGACTGACATTTAATGAGATAAATGAGTTTTAAACTTACAATAATAACGCCATCTGAGGCGCTGTACTGAAATAAAAACAAATGACTTCGTCTATAAGGGGCCTTGGACAACAACAATCGAAAGCTATTAAACATAGCCTAAGAGAATGTTTCTGTGTTTGTATGAAGTAATATCGGAAGCTAATTAATTGTTTAGTTATTATTTCACCATTGGAAAGTGTAGTTTCTCTAGATGGACATAATTCTACAATGTTATTACAGTAACTTCTGAAGCATATAGCAAGTAATATAAAGTATACACATTAAAACTAAATGATATGTCAATCTTCATTAAACTATGGTTGCATGTAATAACAATTAAGAAACATGTTAAAGGAATTGTCATTGCACTAAATGATTGCTCTCTGGACCAAAATGACCGCATTTTAATTATTTAAATGCAATTTAAATTAAGTAACATATTGAACGATTTATCCTTCTATCAAACACGAATGTTCCCTGGATCAAACGTCCTATTTTAATTATGTAAGTACTTTATATTTATTTCTAACACGTGCAGCGGAGCACACGGGTACGGCTAGTTAATAATAAATCTGTAGCCTGAATTTTCTGGTAATTTTCGATTTTCCAAAAATAATTGGTCCTAACATATATAATTAACCACCCCGAAACCGAAAATCGCTTTTTTGACATTTTTGTTTGTATGTCTGTCTGTCTGTCTGTCTGTCTGTCTGGATGTTTGTTACCTTTTCACGCGATAATGGCTGAACAGATTTATATGAAAATTGGAATATATATTAAGTTCGCTGTAACTTAGATTTTAGGCTATATGGCATTAAAAATACATTATTTAAAAGGAGGGGGGGTTATAAGGGGGCCTGAATTAATTAAATAGAAATATCTCGCTTATTATTGATTTTTGCGAAATATGTTGCATAACAAAAGTTTCATTAAAAACGATTTCCGATAAGTTTTATTCCTTGCAAAATTTTGATAGGACTGATATTTAATGAGATAAATGAGTTTTAAAATTAAAATATGACATCTGAGGCGGTGTAATGAAATGAAAACAAATGACTACGTCTATAAGGGGCCTTGGACAACAACAATCGAAAGCTATGAAACATAGCCTACAGAGAATGTTTCTGTGTTTGTATGAATTAATATCGAAAGCTAAATTAACCGATTTGTATAATTAATTATTTCACCATTGGAAAGTGTAGTTTCTCTGGATGGACATAATGCTATAATGTTATTACAGTAAGTTCTGAGTGCTCTCTGGACCAAAATGGCCGCATTTTAATTATTTAAATACAATTTAAATTAAGTAATAACATATTAAACGATTTATCCTTCTATCAAACACGAATGTTCCCTGGATCAAACGTCCTATTTTAATTATGTAATTAATTTATATTTCTTTCTAACAGGTGCAGCGGAGCGCACGGGTACGGCTAGTAAATAAATAAAAATTAATATATAGACCCTGTTTTTACAAGTGCATGAGATGTACGACCTTCCGTGGAATATACCGCACGAGAAAACTTCAATAATAATGAAAATTAAAATTAAACAAGAGGCAATTATGTCAGAAATTTGTTACGAAACTTAAGGAACAAAGTGTCCAAAACATTAACATAGAAGTGGTTTGCAAAAAGAAAGGTAAAAAGAAACTTAAAACGCTGTACTTTTAAGTATGGAACGTTCAGCGCAGGTTTTTTACGTGTGGAACATGGTTTCAAATTTAGTGACTCCGTGTGATCACAAATATAGCGTCAAGTTTAGAGGCTTCAAACACTTATCTTCTGTAAACTATCCCCGTGTGAATTGGCCTTAAGGCATCCTGCATAAGAGTCGAGTTACCGAATGCGCGTTAGTTCGAATCCTCATGGGGGAAGACATTTTCTTTTAAAATTTCTGCTAGTTTACTGGACCCAGCATCGTTGTGCACTTAGGGAGGTAGGATAAGTAGCGAAATCCAGCTAAGAAAGACATCTATACAAGCTAACCATCGTGCTAACCGTACGATAACTTCGTTCATGTTGGATGGTGGTCCACGTTTGCTTCAGCATGCGAAAATGAGGCCAACAGACGGCCGCTTGGTCTGGGCCCTTAACGGGCTGTTTTATTTATTATTATTATTATTATTATTATTATTATTATTGTTGTTGTTATTATTATTGTTATTATTATTATTATTATTATTATTATTATTATTATTATTATTATTAATTCTTGTTGTTATTAGAGAGCGGAATTTAGGCAAAACCTATTTTTTCTTTGATACGGACTTGCTTGAGATTTGATATCTACATTTTTCATGGAGAGAGAGAGAGAGAGAGAGAGAGGGAGAGAAATAAATCGTCCGGCCTTAATTAAGGATGACCACGAGGATCCGGAAATTAATAGCAAATAAAATGTAATTAATTAAATATGAGTACTGTTATAAAAATAAAATGTAATAATTAAGCACCACTGATAATTATCAATTATAAAATAAAATCTTACAAGATGACTTTAAAATTATACTTATAAATAAAAGATTTTATTTAAAATTAGCATATCCTTAATTAAGGCGTCCTGAGTGGTATAAATGAAATTGTATTATCTGCAGGGAATCTTTAAGAATTTGCGAGATGATTTTTTGAATTTCAAAAGATGATATTGATAATTGTTTTAAAAATTATATGTAAATTTTGGTAAAGAACTACGAGCACCAAAAAATAAACCTATCACTGACCAATTGAAGAGAGGAATGTTATACTTGGCACTAAGATAGGGAATACATTGTTCATAAATGGCCCTCTTTTCATGATCAACCTGATGAGCTTGTTTTAGATCTCTCTCCATGCGTATAGTTGTAGTATATCTATGATAATAGATAGGTGTAAATAAAGGGGAGTTATAGTGCCTAAAAATGCCTATTTCGACGTTAGTACCTAGTTTTATTTTTGCATTATTTTTCGTAATTGAGGCGCTGACATGGGAAAGGTAGTAATTTTCAAAAACAAAATTTTTCAGGGGAAGCAAAAAACAAATTTATGAACACTTTCTCACTTACATTATTACAGAAACTGCTTTAAATGAAAGGCATACACTCATGTTTGTGTTATATATGAAATTTGAAAAGTCTGGCACAGATTTATCTATGAAATCCTACTTTTTGAAAATACAACATTGAAATCACTCCTTAGCCAAACTGAGAATTAACGTTATTTATACATTATGCACAAATTTTTCGGTAAAATGCATGATACTATTCATCGAGGAAGTCTAACATAGATAACAAGTCTCTCTTTTTGGCATCAGGGACGACTGGTCTTCTTTCAAGGCGTTGCAAGCACTGCAAGTAAGTGATTGACGTTAATGACTGTCCTTTCTTAAAAATCCTGTGCTCTGTCCACATTTCCAGGTCATTAAATGACTGTCTTGTTTTTATTAGAGGAAAATCAGCTCTTGAGAGTCTAATCCAGTTGAGGGTGCTGATTTTGATTGGAGTTGTATTCAAAAACTTGTCACATTCTGCAGAAAAGTCGAAGAGATCCTCATCCTTCATCATTATTACATTATTAGGCCTTACCTCTTCTGGAACCATAGTCTTGCATCTTTTTTTCTTTTCTCTATGATGCCAAATTCCCTATCACATGGCATGTAGGAATGTTCTGAAACCAGGAATTTCAAGTCCACTGAATCAAAGTGTTTCTTGGCAATAATGTAAATCAGGACCATTAGAATCATCCGATTCTTATTCTGCCCTGCACAGTTATCAGCCCATATTTGTCTAGACACACTCTGATGTTGTAAAAGGGGTTACTACCTTCTCCGCGCCAACAGCTTTGCACATACAACTTACAACATCTAGTGACTACGTTTCCAAGTTCGTTTCATTACATACGGACATACTACGTTCTCTGTGCCATTGGCATGGCCATTTACTACCTTCTCAATGAAAAACCTAAAAATTCGAATTTTTGGCAGTTACGACCTTTCCCATGTCAATACCTCAATTGTTTACTGTTTTTCTTAACAGTCTGTACCGTTTACATTCCAACTCCTTCCTAGCAGTGAACAACACAATAGAAAAGTACCTCCGGGCCACCCCTTCTCATTCTTATAATCTTTCAATCCTAAAATTCCAACTTTTAGCCGGCCTGGATAGCGTAGTCGGTATAGCACTGGCCTTCTGTGCTCGAGGTTGTGGTTACGATCGCTGCCAAGTCAAAAAAGAAACAATTCTCAAATAAATTTCCATTTCTAACAAACATAAAACATAACGTTAATATATTTTCACTTGAGATTGCACACTTGATCGCAAACATATGAAAAGAAAATTCCTAGCCTTTTAATAAGGGGCTAGTAATTAAATAAAGACTGGGGAACGGATTATTATACACTGAAAGGTAGAGATGACGTTTCAAATATGCTACTTGATTGTTTATACATTTATAACAGTTGCCAAAGTAGATAAAAGTTCAGTCACGTATAAACAACTGTGGCGATTCCAGGCTGTTTGACATTCGGGACTTCGGGAGTGATCAATCTCGACGTCTCGAAACACTCGCAAGCAGTCTTTACGTCAACGACTCCACGTAGACAACATTGTCGTGCGGGTTTTCGGCTTTGCGGTCGCTGTTAGTCTTGCTTTCTCGATCGTTGTTCATCTCTAGTGCTGGTCGTTTTCGCTCGAGCGCCAAGTAGTTCATAGCATAATCCGATAGGTAGTGAACATGCATGGTGGGTAAAATTGTCACGAGCGATAAATCCTCGAACGGTATAAGCCGAGCGTTAGACATTCGTTCTTGTTACAGTGATGAACTGTGTAGTAACATCATAGATGTTTATTTCAAAACTTTGCGGTGTTTAACTAACCTCTCCATAGTACAACTGCAAAACTTGCTTTAAAATGTAATATAAATGTTGTAGGTAAATTTTTTTTTTCACAGGAGTGATTCTAGTAATAATAATAATAATAATAATAATAATAATAATAATAATAATAATAGTAATCTCTAGTGATTAGTGTATCAATCTTTGCGTCTATAACTGTTGTGCAGCATGATTATTCGTTTTATTATATATTCTGTGACGTTATCTCTGTACTAATATTGTTATTAATCTACTGCTATATCAATAATATTTTGTAAAACGTTTCTACATTGTCGCAGTATATAGGCGGAACACTATGTATGGACCTATCATATTACATATGTGGTAAATCAAGAATTGAATAATTATTAATTATCAATAATAACTGTATATCGAAATTTTTCATACTATTTTATTTATAACTTCATGTTCCTGTTTTGGTACGTTCCATTGACTGTTCCATTAAACGTTTGTCATAAACGAAGAAAATAAAGCCTTGTTTTTACCGTGTGAGCAAAACATATGTGTATCTTACCTGTCGCCTTCCATACAAGATAAGACATGTCGGTGAGATGACCTTGTACTGTGCTTCTATTTATTACGAGCGCATCACGACCCGATCTTATCTCACTCGAGGGTGCAACACTCGACCGAGTTCAAGCGAGGGATTTAACTCCAATGCAGCACTCTGTTGGTGTTGTTTTCTAGACGACTCATGGATCTGCATAAGAGGTACCTAAGCCTTTCAGGTTCTTCCTTGCCTGGGTAGCAAAATTGGCAGGGAACTTATCCAACGCGGATGCACGGAATGCGCGTTTTGACTAACGTGATGTAGGGATGCTCCATATCCTGGCCGATAATCTAAAGGCGTGTTCTCAATGGAAACAGGGAGATGTTGCCACGGTTACTTGTTAACGTTTCAAAGAGGTGATTGTCCTGTTGACTCTGAAACACGCCTCCAGAATCCCTGGTATGTACTGACAAGTGTAATTATTGTATCTTTGCAGACAACGCGGTAGTGTAGAGCTCTTTCTCCCACGAAATGTGTTCGGTGGGAATGCGAGGCAAGCTTTGTCTTCATTTAGTTTGGAAATTTGATGAATGCTGGCGATAAAGTAAACGTGTGGTTTCTGTGTACAGACGTGTCCAATTTATTAGACTAAAACGTTTTTCTTTGAAACATAATATAATTCGTTGTATCAACTACAGCAGGCATGTCAATTGATGCCCATAGGAGCAAGCAAGCGCTTTAGAGCTCAGGAGAGCCTGAGAGCCTTACAGCGGAAAGGAAAGAGACAGACGAAAGAGGCGGTATATGCCGCTTGGTCGAGCTATATTCAGGGATGGCCAGCACTGATTGAATAGATAAAGGGAAGAGAACTTATTAAAACTGTATCCATGTTAATTTTTAGATTTGCCTGAGAAGTATAAGTGCATTATAAAAATGTAAGTTTTAATTTTAATGCTCATTTTTCACAAGTTTGATTTTTTGTTCAAAATAAATATTTTCTCAACTTTTCGTATAGAAAAGTGAAATTTTCAGGTATAGGCCTATTTATTTAGTAACCTTAGAGAATATTTTCGTAAATCTAATTTACCGTATATACGTATTATTGAAGATAGTGTATTGAAAATTTTCAACATATTCCCATGGAAAATGTTTGTAAGGAAATGAATTAACAAAGCAACTACTGTTACATTATAAGCAAAAGATACGTGCCCATGTGTTGTAAAAATGTCAGCTCTATAGCTTCAGCACATTTCGAGAAAATAATTTAATATTCTGATGATAGGAAGTTGCTCACAAATATCACCTTAAAAGCATAATGCGATAAGAGTTTTGTTATGTAATATTAGTTACACTTAAAACAGATACAGTACATAGGTAACTTTGCTTTGTACTGTAATATTGTTTTGATTAGTTTATGGATTACTTTTGTAAGGCTAAAGATAGCATAAATATAAATTCCAACTTAACATGTCATACTCAATCTCTTTCTTTGGAATATCAGTTTCTTTATGAACGATGTGTTTCATCCACTTAATACAGTATAATATTATACTAATATGGAATTTAAGTGAATATTCCTCCTTAACTCTCTATTATGTTATTAAGATTTAAAACACAAGTTCAATATTAAGAAATCAGTGTTAGTACTTTTGTTTTACAGACAATATAGATAATATTAAACAGAAAGAAGCCATAATAAAATAACGACATAAAATTTCACGTTCCGTTTGAAGTTTGTGCACCACTCTTTTCTTAATCCAACAGGTTGCTTATTCATATACATAACTCTTCCTCTTTCCATACTTAGCGCTTGCTGCCCGCGCACGACGTCAAGGCTAGAAAAATGCGCTTGCTTTGACATCACTCAACTACAGTATAATTCACATAATGTATGTTTTTGTAAATATGATTTAGTATTATGATGTACGGAAGTACATATGATAATTCCGTGCAGATATTCTGCGTCATCATATGTGCCACTGTCATACGTCTATAACGCAGTGCATGAGGGTAGGCCAGTAGAGGGAACCCAAGAGCTGGAAGTTAAACTGAGAGGATTCAATCCGACATCGGGATGGGAATCCGGTGTGGCTTAGTGGATAGAGCGTCAGCACGTAAGGCTGAAAACCCGGGTTCAAATCCCGGTATGGCTAAATGATACTGGTACTCAAAGAAAGTCTCAAACTTCGGTTTCCAGCTTCCCTGACAAAACCAATATGTTAATGCAGAATAAGGAAATGTTAACAAAATATTAGTAACCTCCAGATACAATTTTCTGTTCATTTTTTCTGTGTTTAAATACAGCTTTGTTGCAAATGTAATCACTTTAGTCTAATAATTAGGCCATGGTCCATGGAGATAAAGTTTTAATCAGGACAGCAAATCGCTGTTGCCGTAGATCAGCCGTGGCGAAAATGTGATCGTGCGCCAAGCCACTTTGTAACCTATAACGTGGATAGCACCTATGGAGGGAGGAGGACACCCGAAAGGGAAGTGAAGCAACAGTGTATCTTATTAACGGATTTTCATTTTCCTTACGTCAAGCACTTAAATATAGGGGAGAGTCGGGTAGTATCGGACATCGGGTAATATCGGACAGTGAGTTTCTTTCATCTACCACACGATGATAGTACCTGATTGACATGGTTACGTTTCTATGATGTCGCATAGAGAAACGTAACCATGTCATTCAGGTACTACCATATGGTGGTAGATGAAAGAAACGCACTGTCCGATACTACCCGATGTCCGATACTACCCGAATCTCCCCTAATTTTATACAGTACAAGGCTACAAAATAACGTTTAGTACGTGTAACGAAGAAAGAAATGAATAAGAAAACATAGGAAACATTATCACAACCTAAAATTAACTGCCTTCAGAATGTCTCTGCGACAGAGTTTCAAAATCAGGAATTATGTCACTTACTGCCAGTCGTAGATGATCACGAAGTCGTGATCTACATTTGGTTTTTACTACTTTCATTGTTGAAAATAATTTTTCACAAACTTAAGTTTTAGCGAACATGGCTTCAACAGAGCAAGCGAAAGAAGGAAACTTCGGATATTTATTTTTTGGCAAAGATTTGAAAAGTTCAACATTTGTCAAGTCCTTACATCTAGCTTTCATTTAACATCACATTGTAAATCTGTGAGTTTAAATTGAAGATCTAACCTCATTATTCATGCATCTGCTGAAAAAGGATCAATGTACAGAGATAATAATAAAAATAATAATAATAATAATAACACTTAACCTTTTAATGTTTCATGGGTGACATGTAGTATAATGCCGTTTTATGTTATACAACCGTTTCCTCGTAATACTTGTGAACAAATCATACATTTAATATTCTCATCATATTGGCAGCAAAAAATACGTCCTCCCATCCTACTTGAAACTTTCGTTTTTATAGAGGTACATGGTTTCGAGAGAGACATTGCGATGATACGCCACTGGTAGGTCAGAAACAAATACAGGGACAACATTTTATTTTTACTAACATTTTTAATATTAACCTGTCTATACCTTTAGAGAACCGGAAACACCGCTTGCTCCCCCCTCCAAGACTGGAGTTCGATGATACTGGCGTAAAACACAAATGACTCTACTAGGTATAGGATGGAAGAAAAGTAGTTCATCCATTTACGTAAACTAGGAAATATCGCGATTTTGAGTTTGATCATTTTCATTAGGTTTTTCTTTAATCAAAGTACTGTACTGTATTAAGAATAAGTGTTTTTACTCACGAAGTGAGTTATCCATGCGAACGTATTCATTATGCAGTATATATTAGACTGTCTACAGCACATTAGCGTACAATATAGAGAAAGAAGTTAAATTGAAAAATAATCATAATATGAATATTTAAACACAATTTTGAAAGTGGTGGCCGTTCATTTCGATACAGGCTTCAGTTCTTTTGTGCATATTATCGCACTATAGACTATTGCATCTAATTCCAATTGCCAGTTTCGTCCTTCGTACTAGTAACTGATGTTGAAATAATTCTGTACCTACTCTACGTACTGTGAATTCAATCTTCACTTCTGCCCGACCCGAAAATATAAAATTACTCAGACATTCTGTCTACTGTCCGTCCAAGTGGTTATGCCGCAGGATTGTAGAAAGGGAGAAAATCACGTGACAGTTAATTACTCAACGAGGCCCTTTTATTTAAGTTAAATTAAACAGCTGAATAATATTACGTAAACGTCCAATTCTTAAGAGAAATTAATGTTTTCAGAAAAGAGCTAAGACAGCCCAGCTTTTACAGAGGGGCGAGCAGAAGCAGGTGGGGGAAATCGGGATGCGACGTAGGCAAACGGACAGTACCTGTGCGAAAATATGATTCAGTATTCATAGCTCTTTCGTCACTGGAAAACGCGAACATATTTCTGGAACGTACTATACCCAGTACTATAACTCAGTACTGCTTACTATCTGCGGTCTTGGTTCTGTGTGGAGTTGGAACTTCCTTAGTAGAAGGGTTGGGAGTGAAGTACATTCAAAAACTCAGGTACAATAAAAATTGAAGTAAAAATAAAATGATGTCCCTGTACAAATGGAACGAAGTTTGGCTCCAGTGAGTGAGAGGGTGAGGGTTGGGGGATGTAGGAAGCAAGAGAAATGCATAGCTATCATTGCGAGCCACAATGTGCTCGCGAGTCACACTTTCACCACGGCTGCCATAGATAATTACTTCTTTTTTTACTGCCTGTTGTTTTTCTTCTTCCTGCCAATTCGTGACAGTTTCCTTATAACGCGGACTACTCGCACTAAATCAAGTCTAATCTCTGCTTATGTGCGAGAGTAAGCTTATACAACCTCGAATACTGGTCGTACATTGTTGTTCAATCCAGGCTAACGCTCGGGCTGCTATAGATTATCGAGTGATGAGAATATTAACCGGCAGAGCCCCAATTTCATATCGGCTATGTTCCTGTCTTATCGCAGATACGAATATCGATATTTGGAAGTGTTACGTGCAACTTGGAATGTGTTTAGTTGTTGGCGAGTTCCTTCGTACTTCACTAGAACTAAAAAAAATTGCAGTGTATTTATAAATTCAATTTGACTTCGTGAGACGTCTTTATTCCTAGTATGTAATAAAGTTCACAGGTTTTATTTATTTATTGTTTATTTATTTATTTATTTATTTATTTATTTATTTATTTATTCTGGTGTAGTTAAGGCCATCAGGCCTTCTCTTCCACAACACCAGGTTTTAGGTCTTGTTCATACTTTTTAATTGGTTATATTACGATGTTTTATCAACTGCTATGGTTATCTAGCGTCTGATTGAGGTGAAGGTGATAATGCCGGCGAAATGAGTCCAGGATCCAGTGTCTGAGGAGAAAAATTCGCTTCGGCGCCGGGGATGGAACCCGGGTCCTTGATTCTACGTACCAAGCGCTCTGACCACTGAGCTACGCCGAATTCAATCTACAGCACCGGATCGAACTCTCCTCCTTCAGTGTTCCCCTGGCAAATTAATAAATCCGTAATATTATTCTTAATGGTTTGAGGGAAAACCACGGAAAAAATCTCAACCAGTTAACTTAGTCTAACCATATTATAATGATGTACCAAGTACATATGAGCCCACACCTGTGGAGTAACGGTCAGCGCGTCTGACTGCGAAACCAGGTGGCCCGGGTTCGAATCCCGGTCGGGGCAAGTTACCTGGTTGAGGTTCTTTCCGGGGTTTTCCCTCAATCCAATACGAGCAAATGCTGGGTAACTTTCGGTGCTGGACCCCGGACTCATTTCACCGGCATTATCACCTTCATATCATTCAGACGCTAAATAACCTAGATGTTGATACAGCGTTGTAGAATAACCGAATAAAAAAAGTACATATGATATTTTCGTGCAGGAATTCTGCATCATCATATGATGAAGGATGTATGTATGTATGTATGTATGTATGTATGTATGTATGTATGTATGTATGTATTTATTCATTCACACAGCAATGGGTATATACCCGGTGGCAGTGGTAACTAATTACACTCAATAAAGACAATAATAAACACAATTAATAAAAAAATACAATTAATAATAATGATAATAAATAATTCTAACAATAATAATAATAATAATAATAATAACAGGGAACATCCTAAATTAAAGGAAGCACGATCGGTTAGAATGGCTAGAACATAGAAAAATTCTCTGGGGCACCGGGACTCGAACCCGGGTTTTCAGCTCTACGTGCTGACGCTTTATCCACTAAGCCACACCGGATTCCAGTTCCGATGCCGGATCGAATTTCCTCAGTTTAAGTTCTACCTCTCAGTTTTTCCTTTTGTGGCCTACCTCATGTACTGTGTCACAGAATATGTGACAGTGGCACAATGTGCAACGCACTATGTACAGAGGTGCACTCATTACGAGTGACTAAGTGGCCGGGATCCGACGGGATGAGCGCCGTCTTGAATCATCAACGGTGCTATGCATAGAGATTTCGCTAGCCCGCGCTACGAGCGTGCTAAACTAGCCCCGGCTATCGACTGGTTACTTGTATAGGATTCATATCATATGATATCGCTAACACTGGTTTATGAATACGAAAAATATTAGTTCGCTGATCATCCATCGGAAGCCCGCGCTAAGAATATCTATGAATATGGCCCTTAGTGATTACTTACGTGTATTATTATTATTATTATTATTATTATTGTTATTATTATTATTATTATGAATTATGTAATTTTTATTTTATTATTCAGCATTCACTTTATATGTCCATATCATATACAATCTAGTTTTAAATATTGTAATATGTAATCATCATGTAGCTTAGCCATAATGTTTCACACGTAGTATTCATATTCTTGTATTGTTACGTATTCTGAAGATGGCAGTTTATGCCGAAAACGTCTAACACTGTAAATGTTGTAATATGTTGCTAATTATAGCATTGCGTTTTTGAAAAACAATTTGACGGACATACCTATTCAATTATCCAATAATTCGTTATTTACATCTGAAATTTTAAAGGTTTTATGTGAACATCTTGTAGATTTCCTAATACAGCTACTAGGAAGTTTTTCTTTAATTTAGGACAAAGTGTGTACCGTGCGGTACAATCGAGAGGACTGCAGACGAATTACGATGACACCTAAAACAGAACTTTCAGGCACTCCTCATGAACTATCAGGCTCAGACTTGCATGCAAGGAGAAGTAAGTAAAGGTAAATGAACAAGCATGCTTTTCCCTGTAGAAAAATAATTAGTGTTTTTGATCGATCAAAATATTTAATCGATTAACTATTTGAATTTAATCTATTAATCCATAGATTAATCGAATTTTGTTCGATTTGAAAACGTGTTTTAATCCTACTGTAATACACAATTATTGTTAAATTTGTGTTCGGTGATAAGCATAAGTATTAAATTAATGTTGTATATCTGTATATATCGTATGGGTATATAACAAAAACAAATAATTTAATTACTTACAAACATATTTATTATGAGGCTTATAATTTTTTGTGTCAATTTCTCCGGGAATTTTTGAGACAAACATAAATAACAAAAAGTGTGAAAACTCACCTAGTTAATACTGCTTCATCTATGATTTTAAACATGTGAGTGCATTCACATGCTCTGAATTAAGTGCCGCTCTACTTTTAGTAACAATGTTTCCTGCATCACTAAACACGAAAAAAACTTGTTTTCTGTCAAGCACTTCTCCACGATCATTCAATTTAAATCCAAACGTTTCACCGAGTTTACGTCTAAAATTCTCATATGACATAATGGAGTTTACACTTTCACAAACCACACAAAACTGAATTTTTCTCTTTATCAAACTAAACACACAACCTTCATACACAAACTCAGTACAGAAACTGCAACTGCAAAACTACAGCGGTCAAAACAGAAGATCGAATCGAATTACCAGATTTTAAAAAGAGAAGAAGGTAGTTACGTTCTCACTTGCACACGCTTGCTATTTTAAACGGGATGAGGGGGACGAATCCCAGAAAAGTATGTATTTCATTTGCTAGGAACGTGATCTGACAACAAGGTGGAAGCTTTCTTGGAAAACTATAAAACTTAATAAGGGTTTTGCATTGTGTTTCAACTTTCAATAGAGGTAGACTAGGTCACTATCCTCATATTTCCAGCTCTTCCTGAAGTGTTTGTGCAAAGATTTCCTGAAGTGTTTGTGCAAAGATTTTCCCTACTCTAACTGGTTTACAGTTAGAAAATAACATTACTCTTGTGCTTTTAAGTAAGCAATTTTCGAGAGTGAAATATTGTCGGAATTTTTAGTATGAGTTTGTATTAACAAAATAATAATTAATATCAACTACAACCGATTAATTTTAATCGGCTCGATTATTCGATTACATATTTTTGATCGATTAATCGATTAAATCCCACAACACTAAAAATAGTGTATTTCGATGAGTTAACATAGATAAAATAAAAGTAAAATCTAGGCTAACTCTAAATAAAAGTTGGACCTATTAGTCGTGCGTTGCGAGTGGGTTATTCTCCCGATATTCTTCTTACTATGGAAATCACGACAGGACATTCGACCTTGAGTGTCGAACACGGAACTTTCCGTGGCTAGCCCCCTTGGTGAGAGGACAGAATATCTGACATTTTATAAAAACTGGTTTAATCTGAGAGAGTGTTGATGTTCTCTCGCGACATTGGTGGAATCACCTAACCAGGTCGTAAGAAAACAGAAAATAAAAATACGAATATCAAGTGTTGGTGAACATCACAAGTTGCAGTAAGTTACCAGGAAATTCTACAGCCTCGGCGTATTTTTACACGTTTCGACAAGGCCATTTCACGCTTGGTTTCTCATTTATAATAGATCTCCATTATCGGTTTAAGTGCAAAATGTCACAAAAACGCTACACGGAGCTTCGATACGCGGTGACCTTTGAGAAGAACAGCCTGAAATGACTCGTAGAACGTGACACGAGACAGGCCGAGTGATAGTGGATACCAGAGATGAACAAAACTAACTGCCTCTCTCGCTCGCCGTGTTCGTTGCATTTGTTTTTCGAGTCTCGTCTCGTCATTCTCGTGCGCTTCGAGTCTCGCTCATCATTCTCGAAATAACATTTGGTCGGCGTGGAAAGATTTCGTAACTTTGAATAACATACATCATTGAAATAAATAACATTATAAATGTTTAAATGAGACAAAAAGACAAAACAGAACAGCATCTTAGTTATCAAAATTTTCTGGTTCTATTATAGGGTAAACATTGGTAATTTCGTGATAATTTCACGAAAAATTAATTTAAAATGCAAATGTGTAAATATATCCTTATTCCGATTTTTTCATCTAAAAGACGATAATTTGCTGTATAAATCTGGAGGCATAAAAGATTGGATTCGTTCTTGAACAAGTGCCAAAAACCACTTTCACAACTTAAGCTAAAAGGATGGTTATTTCGTGATAACCTTGGTAATTTCGTGATATTACATTGATAATTTCGTGAGAGGTAGAAGAATTGTGGAAAAATTCATTAAAGTCAAATGAATTCCTCATTTATTGTTACAAGACTTCAAACATTGTAATTCCGTCTAATATTCATAGCAATAAAACATAGAAATACATATCAACACATAATAAGAATGAAATCAAAGTAAAAATTGAAATTTAAAAGGGATCTTCTTTGCCCTGAAAGGGTGAACACTTTTATTACGGACTTTACTATAGACTATTTTACTAGGGTAACTCCAAAAGTAATTAATAACATTTGTTTAAAAATTATATTTTTATCCTAGAGCTTTGCTATTTTTACAGAATTTAGATACATCCTTTAGGAACAAAATGTCACTTTTCCACATAATCCCTGTCCCTTTCAACTGCCTTACGTAACCTAGGAACGAGGGCCTGTAGACCAGCACGGTAAAAGTCTGGACCAACACATCTGAGCCACTCTTTAGCAGCGTGCACAAGGGAATCATCTTCTAACCTCGTTCAGCGAAGGGATCCTTCAGTTTACTAAAGAGATGGTAATCGCACGGTTCCAGTTCAGGACTGTAAGGCAGCGTTGTCTATCCGAATTTTCTGATCTGGTCTGTGGTCTTGTGATTGACATATGGCTGTGCGTTGTCGTGCAATAGCAGAACATCCTGCTTCTCCCGATGTAGTCGAACACGACTCAGTCGAGCTTGAAGATTCTTGAGAGTTTCCGTATACGCGTCAGAATTAATGGTGGTTCCGTGTGGCATGATGTCCACAAGCAAGAGTCCTTCTGAATCGAAAAACACAGTAGCCATAACTTTTCCTGCCAAAGGTGCACTTTTTAATTTATATTTCTTTGGTGAATTTTCATGATGCCACTTCATTGTCTGCCTCTGTCTCCGGTCCAAAATGATGGAGCCATGTTCCATCTTCTGTCACAATTCTTGCAAGTAAGTCATCTAGCACTTCTCATTGGCACTTAGTATAATAACAAATCAAACAGAAGCTACACTGAACCCATTGCGTCCCCATTTTCTTTTTTTATCACATCTTATGTTCAGATTTCTAAAATTCGTATTGTAATGCAATTTTTAAAGTAGTATAAAATGTAACGCTTGATGCTCAACAAAATTTCGCCTCAAACAGCTAAGATTTCTATCAGTAAAGCTAAGCTTATATGGCGACTACAGCTTTATCTAAAATTCCAAAAACATTTCCTAAAATTTCTTTAAGATATAATAAATCATTGTACCAAATATCATATGCTTACCTTTAGTAATAAGCCTGTAATGTAATTACAAACGTCCACAAAATTTGTACGCCTGAGAAATCGACGCTAACTTGCTCTCTCCAAACATAAAAGCTCACTGAAGGAGCTACAATAATCACACAAAGCGTAGCTGTATGTTTCTGGAAACCGGACAACATGTGGAATCCCTTGGCGGAAATTTGGATCTCGTAACACCATTGGTTAGTTCACAAAAGATCAAAGAAAAAGTATCACGAAATAACCACTGTTACGAAATTACCAATGTTTACCCTATATTACCTATGGTTATATAAATAGAAAAGAAATCACTTCTAAAATAAATTTGCATTTTTAAGAAACATAAAATATAACGTTAATATCTTTTTACTTGAGATTGCACACCGGATCTTAAACCTATGAAAAGAAAATTCCTAGCCTTTTAATAAGGGCCTAGCAATTAAATGAAAACTGGGGAACGGATTACACTCAGCAACAAATTTTTACTTTTTGTCTTTCTCCGAAATAAGATTAGGTGAATATTATTTAATATGTGTGCCATAAATATGAATTAAAAATCGAAATTTCCCCATCACGTACCATCTTCCGGGAAAATGAATTTAATTGTTTATGAAAGAACTTATTTGTTTTTAATTTTTCACTGCTACTGATAAAATTACAACACATTAGAAATTAAAAATTCCTCATAATACTTGAAAAATGTGTACTATATACAAAAAATATCTTTCATACATAAAACAGAACAATAAAAATATTTCGTGCGTATAATAAGAAAAATCCCGGAATTTGAACTTATATTTAAAATGATTTTCTGGATGACTAGACCCGGGACTGTATTTTACAAGGAACCAACAATAGTCTGCAAGCATGCTGGATGATGATCTTCCTTTATATCGCCTTTCCATTTCACATATTTCTTGATGAAATCTTTCCCCGTGCTCGTCGCTTACCGCTCCAAAGTTAGGAGGATAGAAATCCAAATGAGAATGTAAAAAGTGTATTTTGAGAGACATAATACACTCCATTTTGTCATATGCACTTAACATGGTTTCTACAACAAGTTCAATGTATTTCTCCGCCTTGAGCAAATGTCTTTGAAAGTATGCCATGCCATTCTTTCTGTAACGGAAAGTTTTTCCTCAAACAAAGGGTCATCGATAACTTTGTGTATTTGTGGACCGATGAAAATGCCTTCTTTTAATTTGCCTTCACTCATAGTGGTAAACTTTTCCTTTAAATACTGAAAACCACACCCCTGTTTGTTCATTGCATAGATCTCACTTTGAACTGTTATGAAATTTACTGAATAGAAGGGACCAATATCTGTTTATTTATTAGAAGTACAATAAAACATACCAATAACCATAAGAAACCGGAAATAATTCATAAACTCATGAAATGCATTAGCTTTTGTTTTGGTTTATACCCCAACCCACACCAGATGTTCCCTGGAGGAGCGCTTATCGAAAAGTGAAATCATAGTATATCTTAAAATCTTACCTGATACGAAGAAAAGAGATGCATTTTCGGATTCAGCGTATATCAAACCATAAGAGACACATTGTTTTAAGTCGGAGCGAAAATCTTGTTGTTCAGTATAATTGAAAAAATTAAACCATATTTACGGAATAAATAGTTTGCTATTAAACATATTCAATTAATTAATTCATTTAATGTTTAAACTTACTTACTTAGTTACTTACTGGCTTTTAAGGAACCCGGAGGTTCAATGCCGCCCTCACATAAGCCCGCCATAGCTCCCTATCCTGAGCAAGACCAATCCCGTCTCTATCATCATATCCCACCTCCCTCAAATCCATTTTAATATTATCCTCCCACCTACGTCTCGGCCTCCCCAAAGGTCTTTTTCCCTCCGGCCTCCCAACTAACACTCTATATGCATTTCTGAATTCTCCCATACGTGCTACATGCCCTGCCCATCTCAAACGTCTGGATTTAATGTTCCTAATTATGTCAGGTGAAGAATACAATGCGTGTAGCTCTGTGCTGTGTAACTTCTCCATTCTCCTGTAACTTCATCCCTCTTATCCCCAAATACTAGGAGCATCCAGAAAGTAAGTTTCCCGATTTTTTCCGTTGAAAGTAAACTAAATTAGGCGTGTCAATTGCGCATGCGTAACAGATCTATGACGTATCAATCATATACCAGCCGGACAGGTCCCGCCTGGTGCCAGTAGCGTGGCAGCAGAGTTCCGAAATGGAAGCTCTTATTCCTTTTCCCGCCGCCTGCGAGGTTCAGTCGGTGATAAAGTTCTTTAATGCACAAAGCATTGCGCCAATTGAAATTCATCGGCAGCTCTGTCAGGTGTATGGGCCGAACATCATGAGTAAGCAGATGGTGCGTCTCTGGTGTAGGCAGTTTTCCGAAGGTCGTCAAAGTGTCCATGATGAAGAGCGCAGTGGGCGACCGTCCCTCATCAATGATGATCGTGTTGAGCTGGTGCGGCAGTGCATCATGGAGAACCGTCGCTTCACGATTACGGAGCTGAGCAGCCATTTTCCGCAGATATCGCGATCCTTGTTGCATGAGATTGTCACTAAGCATCTGCTGTTCAAAAAAGTGTGTGCCAGGTGGGTGCCGAAAAACCTGACACCCGAACACAAAATGCAACGTTTAGGAGCAGCACTGACATTTCTGCAACGATATCACAATGACGGCGACGAGTTCTTCCACAGGATCGTCACGGTCTCATCTACTTGGATTTCGCACTTCACCCCGGAAACCAAGCATCAGTCAATGCATTGGCGGCATAGTGGATCTCCGGTCAGGGCGAAATTCAAACAGACGCTGTCGGTACGGAAAGAGATGTGCACGATGTTCTGGGACAGGAAGGGCATTCTGCTCATTGACTTCCTTCCAAGATGTGAAACAGTGAAAGCTGACCGTTACTGTGAAACAATGCGAAAATTTCGACGTGCCATTCAAAACAAGAGGCGTGGAATGCTTACTGCAGGTGTTGTGCTCCTCCATGACAATGCTCGTCCACATACAGCTCGGCGCACAGAAGCTGTTTTGACTGAATTTGGCTGGGAGTTGTTTGATCATCCACCCTACAGTCCTGATCTTGCTCCCAGCGATTTTCACGTTTTCTTGCACCTCAAGAAATTCCTGTCCTCCGGTGAGCGTTTTGGCAACGACGAAGAGCTGAAGACGTCTGTCACACGCTGGTTCCATTCACAGGCGGCAGAGTTCTACGACAGAGGGATAGAAAAGTTGATCCCACGATACGACAAGTGTCTCAATTCTGATGGTGGCTGTGTTCAAAAATAGCTGAAAGATTGCTGTACCTGTTGCCAATAAATGTTTTCCTGAAAGTGTGTGTTCTTTTTTTTTAAATAGGGAAACTTACTTTCTGGATGCGCCTCGTATTTCCCTAAGAACCTTATTCTCGAACACTCTTAATCTCTGTTCTTTTCTCAAAATGAGAGTCCAAGTTTCACAGCCATACAGAACAACCGGTAATATAACTGTTTTATAAATTCTAGCTTTCAGATTTTTTGACACCAGACTAGATGACGAAAGCTTCTCAACAGATTAATAATTGACATTTCCCATATTTATTCTGCGTTTAATTTTCTCACGAGTGTCATTTATATTTGTAAATGTTGCTCCAAATATTTGAAATTTTCCACCTCTTCGAAGGATAAATCTCCAATTTTTATAGTTCCATTTCGTACAATATTCTGGTCACGAGACGTAATCATATATCATATTGTTTGTTTATTGTTTAAACATAAGGAATAATTCTAGGTGCAATAAAAACTTTCAATTTGTTTATAGATGTATATAAAAATGCATTAAGCCATAAGTTATCCTAATTAGAAAAGCCTCCCGATAAGTAGTATGAAATTCTAAGGCAGTTACATTGCGAGGGTTAATAAAAATATAGTTTTGTTTGCATAAATTTGAGTTTTTAATTGCTATTGTTTGCAATAAATTAGTTGGTTCTGTTTTCATTAAAGATAGCAATTAGTTCGCACTGCTGTAATTATACACCGAGCAGTGGCGAGAAGGATTTAAGACGATCTACCGTACGAGGTGAATGAGCTGAGGTACGTTTGCTGCAATCACTGTAGAACGGCTAAAGAAAGGTATAGAAGTGCCTACTACTGTTATACAGGGATGTCATTTTAGTTTTACTTCAATTTTTATTGTACCTGAGTTTTTGAATGTACTTCACTCCCACCCCTTCTACTAATGAAGTTTCAGCTGCCCTCCACACAGATCCAAGACCGCATATAGTAAAAAGCACTGAGTTAGTGAGTATAGTACGTTCCAGAAATATGTTCACATTTTCCAGTGATGAAAAAGCTTTCAATAGTGAATCATATTTTCGCACAGGTACTGTCCGTTTGCCTATGTCGCATCCCGATTTCCCCCACCTGCTTCTGTTCGCCCCTCTGTAAAAGCTGGGTTGTCTTAGCTCTTTTCTGAAAACATTAATTTCTGTTAGGAATTGACGTTTACGTAATATTGTACAACTGTTTAAAATAACTTAAATAAAAGGGCCTCGTTAAGTAATTAACTGTCACGTGATTTCCCCCTTTCTACGATGCTGTGGCATAACCACTTGGACTGACAGTAGCTAGCATGTCTGAGTAATTTTATCTGTACGGGTCGGGCAGAAGTGAAGATCGAATTTACAGTACGTAAGGTACTCTTTTATAGATTAGGTACATGAGTTACTAGTACGAAGGACGAAACTGACAATTGGAATTAGATGCAATAGTCTATAGTGCGACAATATGCACAAAAGAACTGAAGCCTGTATCGAAATGAACGGCCACCATTTTCAAAAATTGTGTTTAAATATTCATATTATGATTATTTTTCATTTTAACTTCATTCTCTATATTGTATGCTAATGTGCTGTAGACAGTATAATATACACTGCATGCTGAATACATTCGCATGGATAGCTCAGTTCGTGATTAAAAACACTTATTCTTAATACAGTACTGTATTTTGATTAAACAAAAACCTAACGAAAACTATCGAACTCAAAATCGCGATGTTTCCTAGTTTACGTAAATGGATGAATTATTTTTCTTCCCTCCTATACCTAGTAAAGTGATTTGTTTGTGTTTTACGCCAGTATCATCGAACTACAGTCGTGGAAGGGGAGAGCATACTGTGTTTCCGGTTCTCTAAACGTACAGCCAGGTTAATATTAGAAATGTTAGTAAAAATAAATTGATGTCCCTGTATTTCTTAGCTTTTATTTCGAAACTTCAACAGTACTTTTTAATATTCTCTTCATTATCGTTTACGTGTATTTCGCGAAGTAAGAGAGTGAAAAAGGGCCAACATCTCGGTGGAAAAATGCGTGACAGAGTACAACATTCTCGTTAATTCAAGAATTCTGACTCGATCACGCACGGCCGTGACTGTTACGTGCTCGGAATGACGTAACGTCTTCCATATCGGAACAATTTGCAATGGTCTGCACTTAGCCCGACACAATTGAGATTTCTGTCACGCATCACGTGCCCTTGTGCCAATCTTGTACAGAGTTGTCATGCTCCAATCTTAGAAATGAAGACGGAGAGCCGAAGGGCGCGAGATTAAATAACCGAGATGAGGATTCATGTTTTCTGCAACTTTATTTCAGGGTCAGCGCACTTCTTCAATTAAAATTACGCCGACTGCTAATAAAATTATAATTACTTCCTTCAGAACAGTTGATTCCAATTCCGCGTCGTCATGGTTTTCTCCTTTAATTTGAATCAATTATCAAGACTGGGCAGCCTTAACGCTTCATCGTCTATCACGCCCAGAAGTTTCTGACGGACGGCGATAACTCGAGTCGACGACCGAGCTGTAACGATTCACAACAAATTATAGCTCATAAATGAACGTGCATTGTGACATTTCTTCCGTATTTAACAGTTTTCATTTATCCAAAGCTAAAGCAACTGTGTGACGTATGTAATTACTAACGGGAACTTAAATACTACGTAGAAGCGAATGTCAGTAGAAATTAATTTCTCCGCAGAGTTATCGATTTGTGATTCGTTAAACCATAGGCCTACAAATAATTTTATTAAAAATTACAGTAGAAACGTTTCCAGAATCTGGGATGGGTGATAGTAGAAGGAAGAAAAATAAAGAGCATAAGATTTGCTGATGACGTGGTGTTGTTGGCAGAAAATGAGATACCATACGAAGTTTATAATTATAAATTATTGTTTTTTTTTTTCGTTTATTATTTTCTCGTTCTAAGGCTGTGGACAATTGGAGCACATGTTTGGTTACCACGCGGCTGTACATATTTGTCGTTCCGGTTCACTGACATTGAGAGTTGTGCTATTACTTTTCACTTCGTAGAGATATAGTCCAAGCTGACATAACTTAACAGTTTTGGTACGAACTTCCTAGCTTTGCTTATGACCTACATACAGGGACATCATTTTATTTTTACTAACATTTTTAATATTAACCTGTCTATACCTTTAGAGAACCGCAAACACCGCTTGCTCCCCCCTCCAAGACTGGAGTTCGATGATACTGGCGTAAAACACAAATCACTCTACTAGGTATAGGAAGGAAGAAAAGTAGTTCATCCATTTACGTAAACTAGGAAATATCGCGATTTTGAGTTTGATAATTTTCATTAGGTTTTTCTTCAATCAAAGTACAGTACTGTATTAAGAATAAGTGTTTTTACTTACGAAGTGAGTTATCCATGCGAACGTATTCATTATGCAGTGTAAATTATACTGTCTACAGCACATTAGCGTACAATATAGAGAAAGAAGTTAAATTGAAAAATAATCATAATATGAATATTTAAACAAAATTTTGAAAATGGTGGCCGTTCATTTCGATACAGGCTTCAGTTCTTTTGTGCATATTATCGCACTATAGACTATTGCATCTAATTCCAATTGCCAGTTTCGTCCTTCGCACTAGTAACTCATGTTGAAATAATTCTGTACCTACTCTAAGTACTGTACATTCAATCTTCACTTCTGCCCGACCCGAAAATATAAAATTACTCAGACATGCTATCTACTGTCCTTCCAAGTGGTTATGCCTCAGGATTGTAGAAAGGGAGGAAATCACGTGACAGTTAATTACTTAACGAGGCCCTTTAATTTAAGTTAAATTAAACAGCTGTATAATATTACGTAAACTTCCAATTCCTAAGAGAAATTAATGTTTTCAGAAAAGAGCTAAGACAGCCCAGCTATTACAGAGGGGCGAGCAGAAGCAGGTGTGGGAAATCGGGATGCGACGTAGGCAAACGGACAGTACCTGTGCGAAAATATGATTCAATATTGAAAGCTCTTTCGTCACTGGAAAACGCGAACATATTTCTGGAACGTACTGTACTCAGTAACTCAGTACTGCTTACTATCTGCGGTCTTGGTTCTGTGTGGAGTTGGAACTTCCTTAGTAGAAGGGGTGGGAGTGAAGTACATTCAAAAACTCAGGTACAATAAAAATTGAAGTAAAAATAAAGTGATGTCCCTGTATAATACATATCAGGCACCACTCCATTTCATACTACCGGCTTTCATTATTTGCCGCTAGGGGAGCTGATTACTAGCAGTGTTGCCACTATTTTTCGAATGGCTCTGTATCACCCCATTTTATCTATTTTAAATATATTGAAGATAAACTAAAGGCATTAAACATTTCGAATCTTGAACTACGATTTTTCAACAGACTGTCGGATCTGAGCGATTAGAAGTTTTCTTTCGGTTTAGTCGTTTTAAAGCCTGGAGTGAAATATTTTGTTACTTACGTCCTGCTGTGAATATTTGAGTGTAAACCCTACATGTTAATAATGGTTACGATGATTATGAAATTGACATGACATTGACAAATAAATATTTATCTGTCCTCGGACATCTTCGTCGTGGGAATTTGAAGTTTTGCGACGTTGACATCCTCTGAAACGTGTGACGTGCATAATCCACACTGAAGCTTAATGCATGACGGCGACCTTAGCGGACCCGAGGACCTGAATATTTATCTTGTTATTTATTGTTCTGCTGATCTGTGATCTCTATTGGCATCCCTTATCCGATTTCAGCGAGTCATAACTCGTTTCAAAGTCCCAGAGCTTAAATTGTTAAATTGCAAACCAGAATATGGGTATTGTACACATTTTAAAGTGGATGGATCTCTAAATAGAGCGACCACCATGACATCATAGTACAGAGGAATTATTGTTCTCATAATGCAGTTTATCAGAAATTTGTGCAGAATAGGCCTATAATTTGTCAGAACGAAACCACAGTCTAGTATATACAGTCACGAAGCTCAATAAGTAGTAAATATGCATCCATAGATAGTTGCTAACCACTAGGATTGCTAATATCGCCTCATTACAGACAATGCGAAATAGTACCGGCACAGTCTATTGTTCCTAGCAAGCTTCGTAACTGTATATTATAGACTGTGGCGAAACTATAGCGTTCGTAGGTGTTTGAATAGGGATATCCTGAACTAGTACCAACAGATAGCGCATGTGTACTTTGAGGGATGCGCTTTGCGTGTGCATTTGTTTTTAGGTATATAAAGATTGAGGATATACGTAGTGTATTAGTTTATTAAATACTGTTAAAAACAACTAAAAATGGCAAATTTTTTTTATGTTTCTATATGTAAAAACCAGGGAAAGCTTTTTGTCTTCAATCAGGTCCCGAAATATTCCGAATATATGCTTTAAACCTTAAAAAATATAAGTAATTAAATTGCGCCTCGAAAGTGCTAGCTATTAAATAATAATAATAATAATAATAATTATTATTATTATTATTATTATTATTATTATTATTTATTTAACCTGGCAGAGTTAAGGCCATACGGCCTTCTCTAACACTCAACCAGGAGTAAAAACTGCGTTACAGAAACACTACACATTTACAAAGTACACACAAAACTGAATAAGATAATAATAATAATAAAATGTAAACAAGTAAGAAGAAATCAGACATAATATATAACATAGAGAAGGAAAGCAAAAAGCATAATAAAATGTGAACAGCAGGTCAAAAATAAATGAGGCCTACAAAGTATAAAAAATAAGACAATTATTGATAATGATAATAATAATAATAATAATAATAATAAATAAGAATAGTAATGATAATAATGATAATAATAAATAATAATAATAATAATAATAATAATAATAATAAAATAATAATAATAACAGGCCTAATAGTAATAATAATAATACTAATAGTAGTAATAAAATAGTGCAGTACAAAGCATACAATGTATACAATATTTTTAAGTATACACAGTAAGGAAAATTTTGTTTATGTATAGCTCAACTTATCACATTAGAGATATACCATTATTGGAAAATATGAAAACAAAAATATAAAATAAGTTAAATATCACTAGAACACAAAAAAAATGTGAATACGTGGAAACATGCAATACAACACTTGTCATAATAGTAAGTTAGTTTGGCAACTCGTCATAAGATAATTTTCTAACTTGGATTTGAAAGATTTCAATGTTCGGCAGCCCTTGACTTCAGGCGGCAGAGAGTTCCAGTGACGAGAGGTAGCAACAGTGAAAGATGAGGAATACAGAGATGATGTGTGAAGTGAAATTTCTAGCGGTTATCGCGTTGAGATCGAGGTATATTATGATAGCGAGAGAGAGTGTGAAAACGAGCGAATAAATAAGAGGGGGATGAAGTGTGCATAATTCGATATAGGAGAGAAAGTGAGTGCAGATTTCTCCTCTCATGTAACCTAAGCCATGATTTCTCGAAAGAAGGTGAGATATGATCATAGTATCAAACATTACAAATGAAGCGGACGCACGCGTTATGAAAACGCTGTAGTTTCTGAGCGGAGTCAATCCTGAGATTACTGAACAAAACGTCGCAATAATCGAAGTGAGGTAGAATGAGTGTCTGTACCAGCGTCTGTTTTAATTTAGATGGATAATGATACAATCTTTTTAGTGAATGGAGAATATGCATCCAAAGACAGTTGCTAACCACTAGGATCGCTACTATCGCCTCATTACAGACAATGCGAAATAGTACCGGCACAGTCCATTGTTCCTAGCACCCTCACAACTCAATTTTCGTGATTGTATATTCTAGACTGTGACGAAACTATAGCGTTCGTAGGTGTTTGATTACGTGCGTGGCAAGATGAAGCTCAATCAATCAATCATAATTAAAGGAATGTTGGGCATCTGTCGAACGTGCCAAAGTCTCTCCATTCGTCGTGATGGGATTTCTTTATATGGAGTCAGTTTTACGAATAACCGTCACAGTTGTCCTCTGACGCAAACGTCGGGATGAAGTCTAAATGAAATGGGTCACGGAGCTTAATCTTATTAATTTATTTTTTGCGGACGTCAGATTCTCCAAATTTATGATTGACTGCAGCTTCACTCCTTCACTTTTAAGCTGCCTTTGTTCTTAAGAATTAATGCTCCGTACTACTAGGAGTCGAGGTTCAATTCCCGGCTCCGAATGGATGAAATTCACATGAACAGGCCTCGGCATTTCCGACTCATGGTCGTATAGTTTGTATACATGTACCATGGCGTTTAAAATTCCGGTCGCGTGGCAGAAACAGAATATCGCATAGTCTAAGCCAGTCATGTCAATTGATGCCCATAGGCGCAAGCGCGCGCTTTAGAGCTCAGAAGAGCCTGAGCGCTTTACAGCGGAAAGAAAAGAGGCAGACGAAAGAGGTAGTATATGCCGCTTGGTCGAGCTATAAGGGTGTTTCCGAGGTGGTGTTACAAACTGTCAGGGATGATGGCGAAGGGCACATGTATCAATTTGAGATAGGAACCATGGTCCGGAAATGACTGAGTCGAAAGTTATAAGCAAAATTAGTTGTGTGGAAATGGAATTGTAATTTCGCACCACGTGCCCTCCTTCCCTTAACCTTTGGAACAGTCGTGGAAAGATGGTATGGGCCGGATGTCTCCTACTTGGGTACTTCGCCCGATACAATCTGTGAGCTTGTCTACCGTTCCCATTGGCTCATCCGTATTCGAAAATCATGTCTGCATATTCCATTCTCGTGTACTTCTCCATTTCACTAGGACTGATCGACTGGACACTGCAACTTGTACACACACACTGCTGTCTACAGACGTGCATATCAGGACCGACCATGTCTGTTACACATTACGCTATCTGCATTGCTTTATTGTAGTTTCCTGTCCCCATCCCTCAGACAGCGCACTGAATGGAATACTGTAAGTAGACAACGTAAACAATGTCAGATGAATACAGTATGTGTAAGATGTACAGATAAATACACATAAATAAGGTGTACAGAGAAATAAAATTATTTGATTTCCACACAAATATTTTTGCTTGTAACTTTCGACTCGGTCATTTCCGGACCAGGGTTCCTGATCTCAAATTGATACACGTGCCCTTCGCTATCATCCCTGAAAGTTTGTAACACCACCTCGGAAACACCCTGTGTACAGGGTGGGCCAGCACTGATTCAATGGATAATGTGAAGAGAAATTATTAAGTGTATCCATGTTAATTTTTATATTTGTTTAAGAAGTATAAGTGCATTATAAGAATGTAAGTTTTAATTTGAATGCTCATTTTTCACAAGTTTGCCTTTTTATTAAAAATGAATATTTTATCTATTTTTTTCTTTACAGAAAAGTGAAATTTTCAGATGTGTTTATTTAGTAGCCTTACAGGTACTGAAAGAATGTTTTCGTAAATCTAATATATCGTAAATACGTAATATTGAAGATAGTGTATTGAAAATTTTGAAAATATTCGCATGGAAAATGTTTGTAAGGAGATGAATTAACAAAGCAACTACTGTTACATCATAAACAAAAGAAGTGTCCATGTGTTGTAAAAACGTAAGCTGTATAGCTTCAGTAGATTTTTTATTTTATTGGGTTATTTTACTACGCTGTATCAACATCTAGGTTATTTGACGTCTGAATGAAATGAAGGTGATAATGCCGGTGAAATGAGTCCGGGGTCCAGCACCTAAGTTACCCAGCATTTGCTCGTATTGGGTTGAGGGAAACCCTGGAAAAAACCTCAACCAATTAACTTGCCCCGACCGGAATTCGAACCCGGGCCACCTGGTTTCGCGGCCAGACGCGCTGACCGTTACTCCACAGGTGTGGACGCTTCAGTAGATTTCGAGAAAATTTAATATTCTGATGATATGAATGTGCGCACCAATATCACCTTAAAAGTATAATGCTATAAGAGTTTTGTTATGTAATATTAGTTACAGTTAAAACATATACCTAGGGAACTTTGTACTACTCGTATAATATTGTTTTGATTACTTTTATAAGGCTAAAGATACCATCAATATCAATTCCAATTTACCATGTCATACTCAGTCTCTTTGAAATATCTCATCTATTTTATCAGCGTTGCAGAAGAAGTATAACTTCAGGCATTAATGAACAAATGAAGTTTCATAAATAAGTGGCAATGTTGTAATTTTTGTTACAAGTTCTCTCGAGTAGTAGTCTATGCAGAAAAACGTTCCACGTTAATAAAGAGTAAACGTGGATGTATTTGTGTGAAATGCACTGAATTTTTGCTAAACGCGTAAAAAGTTTAATAAGAAAGCTTGTGCCTTCTTTTGACAGTCATCTTTTATATTTTTCAATAGGCTACGTCGCACTCTTCTCTTCGAATTTCTGTATGCCCCATCAGTGGGACGACGTACCCCGGAGGGAAAGAAGTCTCCAACGAAGTTGGAATTCACATGGATGCAACATCAGCCCCGAGTCCCTTTGTAGGAATGGGGGATCGCACCCAACTTTTAGATTATATTCCTCCCCTCCCATCTTCCCATCGCGACAATCGTACCATGCTTAGCACTTAGATGTTGTATTTGAACATGGCTGCGTCCGTAAGTCGTTATCACATTCACGTATTTTTACTGTATCAACGACGCTTAGTAACAAATGCAGTTGAAAGGCATACGATGCTCTTAAAATGAATGTCGGGAAATTCAGTCCTTCACGCCAGAAGCTCCTTGCTAGCTTGTGAGTTTCGAGCCAGGCTATTCCAAACAGAATCACTTCTGTTTAGTATACAAAGTATGTTTTCGGCAAACGTGCGCGCGTGTATAGAACTTTGGAATATAATTATTTCCTTATGTCAATCATACTCTTAACGAAATATGAATGCATTTTTCTCTGTTAGTGTGTCGAACTATCGGCTTAATAAATCCATATACAGGGTTATTCACGAAAAGAGGTCATAATTCACCATAAGACTTTTGAAGCAGTTTCGAGTAATGAAATTCTTATGAATATTTGTCCGATTCGAGTGGTTATAGAAACGTGACTATTTTAATTTACAAATGTAGCTTCGCTTTCACGAATCTAAATTATGTTTAGACACCGATGGCCAGAAAATTTACACTTTACGCTGACAGCTATAAAGTACCTAGAGTTACTGCAGTCGAATACGATTCTTAAAGTAGATTTTGAAATAAACTGTCTCCGCATCAATACTTTATGCGCTCGCGTGTTAATTGTGTATGGTAACGTTTTTGTTTTTGGCCTTAACATCTACAGTTCTGTGCAAATGTGACGTTTCGCGAGCATCAATAACGTGCAAGCGCGACTTTGTCAAACCTACATAGCTGACATGGATAAATATATAATAGGATGCGAAACTTAAGAGGCGCTAATGTTGAAATTTATCTTTCTGCCATCTGTTGGGAGTAGGCGAACTCAACATTACATGTAGCAGCGCACCAAGTAGCGAAAATAAAAACTAATTACTCCACGCATTTAGCAGCGCACCTGGTGATGAAAATGTTATACTGTGCAGAAAGTATTCCCTCCCACCCTCGATATTCAAAACTAACCCAATTTAATATAAAACATTTACATTTTTATTCCTCACAGCATCTTCTACTGAAAATTCTTACCGGAGCGAACAGGAAGATAAAAGAGACGATCTATTTTACACTACCCAATTAAAATATAACCAGACAGAGACAAAAAATAAATCAAAAGATTAGATAATTGGGATTGTATTCTTTGGGTATTTATTGTATAGCGCAATGGAGAAGTCTGCAAAACGTACTTAGATAGTTCAATTTATTATATCACTATTACTTTACAATACATTCAACAACACTATTTTTACAACGTCCATAAACATCACTGTTTAACATACACTGCTTATACACACACGTAGTATCACTTTATGTTCACTTATTAGCAAGTTTCTGTCTGTCATCTTGTCTTCTCGAGCAACATCTCGAACGGATAAATAGAGAACTCTGGGTAATGTACCCAATACGTAGTTATAATGTTCACCACCTACGACGTTGGGCACTGATCATCTTATTTGAGTCCCCTGCCGCCAGATGGTGCTGACCGCAGTTTCGCATCCTATTATATATTTATCCATGTAGCGGATGATGCGTGCTCTACCAAACTCGTCTGGCGGGAGGGATGAGCGTTCGATATTGAAAATAATGTAATACAATAATAAATAATATATTCACACTATAATCAATAATGCATTAAAATTACGTCTTTAAAGTGATGTTTGCGATTCCAGGGGAAAAGCCAATGGTGTGTTTTCGAAGTCTTCAATTTAATAATAATAATAATAATAATAATAATAATAATAATAATAATTTATTTTAGCTGGCAGAGTTAAGGCCGTAAGGCCTTCTCTTCCACTCAACCAGCAAAAAGTGTATATACATATGCATGAACTTACAAAGAATTCAACAATTTGATTAAGTGAGAGTTACATGTATACAAGAGTTATATACGAATCAATCAGCAGAATGCTATGAACTATTAATTAGACACTGAAATAAACTGTGTAGCAGAATTCGTCACTCTTAATTATATTAATATGTTTTCTAGGTGAGACAAACAGTTTCTAACAAGGGATCTATTTTACCTCGAACGCTCAAAACCGCACAAAAACATTCTTAGAATATGAATCGCACATCACAAAAACAGTGGTATGAGTCATTTCCATGAAAACCTGCGCGTTTTACCACAAGACATTTGAATGATTACCTCTCGAGATCTAAGAAGCAAAATATCGATATAATATTTGAATGTCGTGACTATATTGCTACATTTCCAATCAACAGTGTCACAAAACCTGTGCTTAAAATATTTACGATGTCTGAACAACAAACTTCATTCTACTGACCTGATAGTATTGCACAGCTGTTCAGTCTTCAAAGTGCAGGTGTAGGATTTCAATGAAATGGTCGAAGCAAAATGGAACTGAACAACATGCACGTCTGACAAAAGCCACTTTTTCACATTCAACATCACTTCCTCATTCAAGCAGCCCAATATCAAAAGCCACACTAATTACATTAAACGACGATATTATAATATCAATGTCATGACCTGCCTTTTTCCAAGCATATTGCAACATACAGTAGGCTTGTACTTTGGTGCGGAAAGCTGATTGTGTATCACAAAGTGGAGTCCGATGATGAAATGGCGATCGTGTAACTTGACTTGTTTTTCACATTGTAGTCTTACAAAATCAACGATCCTTCTCATATAAAGCTTATATTGCCAAAGAAGTAGGCCTACACATCAAGAGATTGGCAATATTTTGTGGTCTGTTGTTGATGGGAAATGTAGTCATATACTGTAGTCATGACATTAAAATATGCGCGTTTTTTTGTTGCTATTGTATTGATGTGTTGCATCTTTGCGTTATCAAAGTTCTTCTCTTAGATCTCGAATAGATCAATCAAATGTCTCCTGTAGTAAAACGCGTTAGTTCTGCATGGAAAAACTCATACCACTGTTTTTGTAATGTGCGATTTATAGTATAAACACAGTCTAAAGTCTGTGTGATATATCTTGTCTCATTGTGAAAAGAGAGAGAAAGGAGATATATCTTACTTCGTCTGTATTGTTATGGCGATGGAGCGATGCCGTCCATTCATCCAGTGGCGGAAGGAACTAGTTGATACATTCTGTAGCACAAAATAAAATAACAAAATGTCTCTCTTTGTACTGTGTAGTTCCGTCACTGAGCTTGTCTTTCAAGAAACTGAGTTCCGGCGGCCTGCACAATAACAAGGTTTTGAAAGGAATACTGAAAATTTACTACCCTCCTATAATCTCCACCCTCATTTGAAGGGACTTGGTTTTATTGCTACTGAGACAAGATAAACCTTACTAGGTATAATATATACAGTCACGAAGCTTGAGTTGTGAGGGTGCTAGGAACAATAGACTGTGCTGGTATTATTTCGCATTGTCTGTAATGAGGCGATATAGGCGATCCTAGTGGTGAGCAACTGTCTATGGATGCATATTTACTACGTATTGAGCTTCGTGACTGTATATATTAGACTGTGGTATAAACGTGTTTTTCTGTGATTCTGAGCGTTCGAGGTCAAGTACATCCCTTGTAAGCGCTCTCTGTTTCCGCTTATTTTTTGCACTTCTCTGCATACACATAACACGGTTGATACATTTATTGAACACTCCTCGGCAGTTAGTTCTTGACACTTAAAAAGTTGAGACTTTTACAGTTTTCTTCGGACGAATATTTTCTGAAGAAATTGTAGAATTGAATATACAATTTTCCAAAGTTTGCTACTGTATCCACTGCAGCTATTACTTTCACTAGTACTGGCCTTGCTGAATGACATAATTCAATTTTATACTGTTAATAAACAAATAAAGTAATAAACTGATAAGAACACACAGCAAATGGTTATTACAAACGAATTATTGCACGTCGAATACCTACACAACGCAAATAGAAATCGAACTGATATTCCCGGCTCTCGTTTCATAATCATTTTTATCGGGTGTTTATGTTGCTGAAGGATACTGTTTACGTTTAATAGTCTTTGACGTCTCGGTGCCTCGAAATGCTTTCTTATCGACACATAGTTGTGTAAACATCACTCCTAAAAGACCATAAAAACCATTAATCAGCTGGGACACGATTAAGAAACGACGCAAAAATGCGTAGAAATGAGATTCTTGTTTCTATATATTCAGAAAAATAATGTCATTTAACCTAATCGCATGTAGAGACCCTGTCACGAAGAACTCGTCCGAGCACACGTATTATTTTACAAGCATTCATTCATTCATTCATTCATTCATTCATTCATTCATTCATTCATTCATTCATTCATTCATTTATTCATTTATTATATTCCATGGATCTTACATGAGCAATGAAGCTTTAAGATGTGGAACAAGTCAAAATTTTACAATATTACAATTACAATTTTTACAAATTTTTACAATATTTTACAATTTTTACAGTTTTACAATTTACTAATTTTCTAAATTTTTACAATTTTCTGCAATTTTTTTACAATATTTTGGCGAGATGTAGTGAGATGAGGTGAGGTCCGAGGATTCGCCAAAAGATTACCTGGCATTTGCCTTTTGGTTGGGGAAAACCTTGGAAAAACCCAACCAGGTAATCAAATCAAATCAAAGGGGTGAAGTGATGCAGAGAACTCGCCATAGACCATCCGGCTTCAGTCCCACGGCTGGGGAAAACCTCGGAAGAAACCATTCAATGAGACCAAAGGGGGATCCAACCCAAGCCCGAACGCAGCTCCGGATCAGCAGCCCAGCGAGTCTGCCGACTGAACTACATCGATGGCTCTACTAAAAATATACAATACATAGCCAATCACATTATTAAATTTACAAACGCAAAAGATCATTCATCAGTTGAGCTGTATGTATAATACAAAACAAGTAAGTTAATTAAATTTAAGGCATAAACAATTCAATCAGTTGTGATATACAGAAATTGATAATAAATATCATGCAAACTACTTCAAATTACAAACACAAACAATTTATAAATAGATCTATACAGATTACTATTCAATTTAAAGCATATACAATTCATCGGCCAAAACTATACAAACATATACAATACAAAGTAAGCAGATTAATTCAATTTACAAGGATGCTTTCATTAAGCTATACAAATTTGTATAATTAATATCAAGTAGACTAATTCAATTTATAATCATAAACAATTCATCAGTTGAGCTATACAGACTACTATACAATTTACAACATATACAATTCATCAATTGAGCTATACAGACTACCATTCAATTTACAGCATATACAATTAATCAATTGAGCTATACAGACTACCATTCAATTTACAGCATATACAATTAATCAATTGAGCTATACAGACTACCATTCAATTTACAGCATATACAATTAATCAATTGAGCTATACAGACTACCATTCAATTTACAGCATATACAATTAATCAATTGAGCTATACAGACTACCATTCAATTTACAGCATATACAATTCATCAGTAGAGCTATACAGACTACGAATGTCCGACCGCTGTTGCTACTGGCTATTGCCGTATAGGTAAACACGCCCCAAACGTCAGGAGTGTAGTGTTCGAGTATAACTTCTATAGCTTGTTACCTTAATAATACGCTCTCCTACATAGTTAATACTTACGAGTAATGTTTTAACAGGATTCATTACACAAGAAATCGTATGATAGAGCGAAGTTCATAGTAATGCATTCATTTTAAATAATTAAATGGCTACAGCTCCTTAACCGCTCGAAATCAGACATATGGATACATGAAAGTTATTATTGAAAACGGCTTGGAGAACCATATCCTTCATTAATAATTCTTCGTGAATCACACTGTAGACTGTATATTCACATAAATTGCAAGATTAAAAATTTCCTATTTATTTAATTCGTCACTGCCGGGCCTCTTCGTAATGAGAATGTTGTTGACTTGTATTTTAGTCTAAATGTTTTTACCTATAATACGAAGTTTATGCCAGAGGAAATCATATGGTAGCATGAGGTGCATACAGTTAGTGATGCGGTTCTTTTAAATAATGAATTGTTATAATTCCTTAACCGTTCGAAATCGACACATAATTACAGGAACATTTTTACTTAAAACGGTTTGAAGAACCATACCCTATACCAGCGGTGTTTAAAATGCATAACCGAAAATTTGAGGGGGGAGGAAAATTACGCGATAAATACAAAAAATGTCGGGAGTGAAGTGGTGATATAATTAAGTACGAAATGATATTGGTTTAATTGTGCCGTGTAAATATTATATGACGGATGATATCTGCTACTTGTTTCTGTATTTTTCTGAAAGTACTCTGCTAGAACCGGTTGACGAGAGGGGGTGAATATTGACCTTGGGTTTTCCAAGTGTATTTGTGCGATTATTTCAGTCCTCACTGGCTGGGCAAAGGTTGTCCAAAATTGTGATTTAAGAGGAGGTTATGCTAGACAAATAAAATTCTGAAAATATGCCTTAAAAATCGAAGCGGGAAAAATATGCGAGGGGAGTAATTACGCCAGTAAATGCGGTAGTCACCCAAAATTCTTCATCCATATAAAGGATATTTCCTAGCTATTAAACTCAAGATAAAATCCCACTATTCTGATAATAGGCGGAGATAATTTCGAGAGGTGATGCGGCATTGATTTAACGGTCTGCTACACATGAGGGCTGGTTGTGAACGATAACACTTCTATAGTGGCGTATTGTGTTCAATATACTGGGCGACTGTCGTGTAATGCGTTTGTCTCCCCTTTATTCTATACATAGTTTATAGGTTATGTGGTTAAATATTTGTACGAAATAAGATATGCACTGGAAACAAAACCAGGATTCGAATACAAAGTGTTTCAAAATAATGCGTAATTGCTACGTATTTAAAAAGGAACAATTTATCGAAACAAAGTATTTTTGCGACTATTTTTTGCAAGTTATGGCTTCATCGAGAATACTATTAACCTCTTCCCTTACTGTATATTTTACCAGTTTTGTGAAAAAAGTGTCATATTTTTTTTTTCGCAAAGAGGTAATTTAATATTGCAGAATAACTGTACATCACTAATTTCCTTACATACCTAAAATCACTACGAAATAGACCTAAACTTACATTCATACCTGAATTATTATCCCGAGTTATCTCGTGCACCTTGATTCCAGCTCTGGTAGTTGTCCCACTTTGATTTTCTCCTGAACTATTTACCAACTTATGATTTTTTTATGGATTCATTTATGAGGTACAATACCAGTGCTGTTGTCAAGGCGTTAAATGTTGCTTGTCGTGTAAAAGACTCGAAAGCAGGGTATTACGCACAGTGGCACATTGCATTCCGGACAGTAGTATCTGCTCTCCTATATAAGAGCGTTTTGGGAAGAATGGTGTAGCAGTCATTGAATATTTGTACCAGTACATCTGTTCTTCAAGCTTGTGAATAATGTTCTGCAGTATCACTATGCCCAAAAGTACACGTATTTCAGAGTCTGTAGTAGGCCGCCACGAATTATTTTCAGCATTATGTGAACACTTATTAGCATGCCGAATCGTCTCCTCGAATATAATGTTGATGAGGTCATTATTAAAGAATAATTTAAAAAATTGAGAATTGTCGTTATCAGAAACAATGTTAAAATTTCAGGGAATGGGGACCTCGGAGGTGCAGAAGAAATGGTGCCAGATGTCTTCTATTCAAACCACTGTCAAAAAGACGCGACATCGAATGATCTGAATTTGTTTGTTGGTCTATAACTTCGTCTTCTGATACCGATGTTTCATTTCCTAATCTTCTACAGGAATATATTCTTGATCAAAAGTTTCGGAATCACTAACTTGATCCATCTTTACACAAAACAGCACAAAAAAACACAAAGAGAAACCGCCAAAACTATCATCTACTCACTACTGTGTGTGAATGCTATATGAGCATAGAATTCCACTCGCAAGGAAGGAGTGCAAAAAACACCACCAGATATAGCAATATCACTAACTTCTGTAGCCATCTAGTGAGGAAAAGGTTAATGAAAGAATGGAAACGTATATATTCGGAATATAATCCTTAGCAGCGAAATTGGGACTCAAACGAGTTAATTCGGGTTAGTAAATTTTGACACAATTTAGCAGTCCGAGTTAACCCGGGTTAATCAGGGAAGTGGTTAAATGACGCCCTATAGCTTTCTAAATATCTTAAAGAGTACTGTATATACTTTGTGTAATATCTCTTTTTTTTTTACAGAAGCACCATGGTTATGGTTATTGTAATAACAATTTTATTTTTGTTATACATTTTGTTAGTTCCTGTATTATTCCTTCAGTTTTATTGACAAAATCAAATTAAAAAAAGATGTTCTGAACATAAAATGTTTCTTTTATGTCTCTGGCATGTTCATATTCTAGCTCACACTTGACTCAGAAACAGGTGGCCGATTTTGATGAGTTTCAATGAAAAGTGGACATATTATATTTTAGTGTATGTAGTCTATCACCAGATGTTCTCCTCAGAATCTCAGTTCTCCCATTTTGTGTTAAGAATATCTTATCTTAGAAAGCATGTTGAAATGTTCAGATAGTCAATATAATATGATATAATATAATATAGTTTAATTAATTCTGTCTAATTGACATATCAGTACACACGATCTTAAATGTGAGTATTTTTGACAACGATTTAATAAATTTTAACATCGCGTCATATAGGATTCTCTACATAATAACCAATATATTTCAGATTGATTTCACCACAACCATTGAGACAAGACCACCAGCAAAACATCCAATTAATGATATTATGAAGTTTAAAGAGGAATGAAATGTTTTTATCATGTTCACAGTTTTATGATGTTATAATTTAAACACAACACTGCAGTGCAGCCACAACTTTATATCATTATTATGTATTAAATTTTCATATCTGTACATTAATTTTAGATTGTTAATTACCATAAGTCAATTTTAAATAGTTACTATTTTCATTATTAAAAAGGTTGTGATTAATCATACTTTCACAATAAGAGACAAAATGTACACTTATCGGCAAAAATAATGGGCCAGCCGACAGTTTCTAAGTTCCAGAGACATACATTGCACATGTTCGTCTCGTCAAAGCCATAGTTCACTAGGTAACACATAATTAAACCATTTAAATTTGCTGTATTTTGTTTAAGAGGCTAAAATATGTAATAAAATCGAATGGCGGGTTGATTCCAGATACATCAGGGCCCTTGAACAGTGAAATAGTAATAAAATTGATAAATACAAAATAAACCGGAGCGAATATGAACAGGAAAACCATGTATTATGCCGAAGCGATATAATGAAGTTACAGTAGCGTAAGTTGTTACGGCATTGGTATATTGAACAAGTTAGTAGTACTAGTAGCTCAAGGTTCGAATCTCCCCAAATCTTCTTTTTTTCATTTGAAAATTGCCACCATATGTGTCTCGCAAAGCTATAATTATGTGACGATATCTCTTAGAATATGCCCAAACTGTAATAAAATAAACCTCCCTCTCTCTTTCAAGCAATACTGCTATCTGTTAATATAACGTTCTGTCTCGTCATTACGCTTGAAGATGGCACAGAAACAGTAACTCATTTCCCTGATTCGCATAGGTTATTCTGCGTATGCTACTCTCTGACATGACTTCGATTGGAGAAATGTCATTTTCTCCGACCAGGTAATTGTCTCCAGTAACATTCTGTGTATGCTACTCTCCGACAGGACTTTGACTCGAGAAATGTAATTTTCTCCGACGAGGTAATTGTCTCTAGTAGCAATGATAGTACTGCCCTAGTTTATTGTATGAATCACCACCGATACGCTTCGCGTGAGGGTCGCGTGTTGGGGGTGGATGTCATACGATGGGGCAGGACTTCTGGAACGCATCCACGGTCTGTTTACGGCAGAAGTCTGCGAACACATTTTGGCAAATGTAATGATCCCTTCCGCCCGAAAACGATATCCAGAAGGAACACTTTTCTTCCAGCAGGATAATCATCCGATAGACTACACACCGCCAACCGGATTAAAAGATGGTTTACGAGGAGGCGTGATGTCGACCAAGTCGACTGGCCTCCAAATTCACCAGATATGAATCCGTTTCAAAATTTGTGGGCTGCAGTCAAAAGGATCCTACGCTCTAATTCGGCAGAACAACCACCCGTTCGGACACCTGAGGAATTGTGGGACAGAGTTCTAGATGCGTGGGAGAAGATGGCCAAGAATTTAGACCTGTTCCATAATCTTGTGGACTCCATGCCGCGCAGAATGAGGGCAGATGTTGACGCAGGTGGTTTGTGGACGAGATACTAGTCTCCACCACAGCCTTTTTTTTTAATATATTAACAAATTGTTTGTTTTTGTTAATTTAATTATTTATTTGTGTTTGACATGCGTTCGTTTTTCTTTAGGATGTGAAACAAGTATTTTTGTTTATACAGACCAGGTCTCACCTACTAATAGCCCACAGGTGATGGCCAATAATATTTTTACAAGGCAGGCATAACGAAGTTTGTTAAGAAATGCCATTTCACATTAAACTAATAAATTAAGTAAAAGTTAAAATAAAAAAAATATATATAATTTTACGGTACCAGGAGGCGAACTCACAACCTCTGGCACGGATGTCACACTTCTTACCACTGGGCCACACACTGCTCGTAAGGTTTATTACATTATAGACGGACGACTCTCAATGAAGAGACGCCACAGCAATGCCTTGCGTTTACACGAGTGAACCGCGCGATAGAACTTAGCATTTCTATCGATCAAGAGTCGGCCCATTCTTTTTGCCGCTAAGTGTACAAGATATTGTATGTAAAAAAGCCTGATGTTGCCCGAAGGGCGAAAACGTTTGCTTGATTTTTAATTGTTGTACTGTATTTTTATAGTACACAATGATCACTTACATGGGTAAGTGTCATTGTCTTTTTTATATTTTGTGGTATGTCAATTAGACTGAATTAATTAAACAATATTATATTTTATTATATCATAAGAATATCTTGTTTAATGTTGATTTCATCAATAAAACTGTTTCCATAACACAGTGTTTAACAAAAGTACCAAAAATAATATTATTGCCATGGTAACGTAACCATAGAGCCACCGGCGTGGCCCAGTCGGTTAAGGCGCTTGCCTACTTTTTAATTAATCTATTTGTTTTGCAATTTTATTTTATATCGAGAATGTTATGCATAGACTGATATACAGTTGATAACAGTTATATTTGTACAGCTGTATTTAATATTTAAAACAACGTTTTTTCTGCAGAAATAAATATTGTATTCTTCTGTTTTATGTTGCATTATAAATTATTTACATACTTAACAATAATAACATTATAAAAATAATTTTTCAAATACTTTAACATAACAACTTCCTCTATTTAAACAAAAACACAGCCTTTTCCCTGCAACATTCTTATTTGTACAGTTACAAAAATAAATTATAAATGTTTCTTTGTTTTTACATTTATGGCACAGACGGGAAGTTCTAATACTTTGTTGAATAGCCCCTAGCCTTCAATACAGCTCTGCACCTTCTTTGCATTGACTGTACAAGCCTAAGACAAGTGGCAGGTTTAATTTCTTCCCACGTCTTCAAAATAACTTCCTTTAGATCTTCTTTAGATGTTACTTTACATTTACGAACTCTTCTCTTGAGAATTGGCCATAGATGCTCAATCGGATTAAGGTCCGCGGATTGGGCAGGTGTTCTAAGCTGTTTAGGAACATTCCAGATGAGCCACAGTTTGTTAATTTCTGCTGTATGCTTGGGGTCGTTATCTTGCTGAAACATGTAAGAACCTGATAGTCCCATTTTTTCCACACTTTGTTTGACATTATTTTTTAAAATGTTCAAATAACCCCATTTGTTTAAGTTGTCATCAATGAAATGAATCGTACCCACTCCTTTTGGTGACATACACCCCCACAATTTAATTGATCCACCTCCGTGCTTGACTGTTGGTAAAGTATTCTCCACATTATCGGCCGTATTGGCTTTCCTCCATACCGTCTGTATTCCATCAGATCCAAATAGATTTATTTTAGTCTCATCAGACCAAATCACAGTATTCCAGAAGGTTTGAGGTTTGTCCTGGTGCTCTTTAGCAAATGCCAGTCTTGCTGCACGATTCTTTTTACTTACACATGGCCTTTTTCTTGGGATTCTGCCGCGATACCCATGCTGCCATAGTACTCGTCGAATGGTCTGACTGGATACCTTCTTACCCGATGCCTGTTGCAACATCTGCACAATTTCTGGTGCAGTTACACGTGGGTTCAGTTTAACTTTGTTAACAATGAAACGTTTTTCTCTCTCATTCAGGAACGATTCTCTACTTCTTCTCGGAATATTCTTAATGGAACCATTATATTTGAACTTATTTACTATATAACTTACTGTTGAGTGATATTTTCTCACAATATTACCAATTTTCCTGAGTGAATAGCCCCTCAAAGCAAGACTGATTATCGTATGTTTAAGTTCTGTGCTTAGCTCCTTCCCTTTCTTCATGTTGGACACGACTGATATAATACATAACAGACAACATCGGAACTCCCCCACCCCAATAGGTACGGAAAAGCAGTTAATCATCTATGCACACAGTAAATGTAAAGCATCTTCGTAAAGTGTATAAATAAGAGTGTTGCATGATACGTTGCCTTATTGTGATGCATTTACTTCCGACTGTTTATAAATAACACTGTCATCATTTTGTTACATTGTACCTGTTTAGTATAAGGATTTTAATAATATATTAAAGTGATTTTAAAGTTTAAATCAATTTATAAGACAAACCAAGGTATTTCTTTACAAAATTTCAGCTTGTACAAATAAAACTGTTATCCACTGTATAACATTTTTTCTCTTTTAATTTCCTTCTAGGAAAAGTGATAAGCCTTTCGTCATGTGCGATTTATCGATTTCCATTTCCATCGACTTGGAAGAATCGATGTCGTAGTGAAGAAGAGACATTGGCTGCAGAATGAGTGACGTGCACAACCGCTGAGGAAATCATGAATGTTGGCCACTTGTTGCCGTTTGGAGCGCTAGTGCTGCTGCTGCTGACCGGAAACTCTGTACCGGCTTCGCCGCAGGTGTTCGGCGGAGTGCCCATAATCGACGAGAAAGGTGAGTAGACTGCTTCGTGAAATGACACGATGTAGGCCTACTACTAGTCGTCCAGGTTTCTGTATGTAATATAATGTATGTATCGGCCGAAAGTCTTCAATATGTGGGGAGTTGCCCGCACGTCCTGTGGATATATCGTGGCGAAAGTACTTTGACAGACTTACAGCGGGAAAAAATTTGCGGAAACCTGTATCAAGACATTAAATTTGGAGTGTTTTCTTCTACACCTTTCACGCAAGAGCCGTAACTCCGTGTTCTTTAAATATCGCAACTTAGGATAAGGCTGGATGTTTTCCTCCGCATCTAGTCGGAAGTTAAGTGTTCTTCCAGTAACAACGGCAACTTGAGATCACATGCCTAATATAGGGTGAAGGATGAGTGCAATGGAGAAAAATTCTCTCGGCACCGGAATTTGAACCCGGGTTTTCAGATCTACGTGCTGACGCTCTGTCCACTGAGCCACACCGGATTCCCATCTCGATGTCGGATCGAATCCTCTCAGTTTAAGTTCCACCTCTTGGGTTCCCTCTAGTGGCCTACCCTCATGCACTGCGTCATAGATGTATGACAGTGGCACAATGTCCACACGTGTGCAGAGGTGCACTCGTTATGAGTGACTGAGTGGCCGGGATCCGACGGAAAATCTTAAATCACAAAGTGATTATTTTTTTTCGTATATCATATATTATTATGATGTACCGAAGTACATATGATATTTCCGTGCAGAAATTCTGCGTCATCATTATGATGAAGGATGAGTGGAACGGAGAAAAATTCTCTCCGGCACCGGGTTTTCAGCTCTACGCCCAGAAGCAGTATTTCGCATTTTATAGTTCAAGAAATTGAGTGAAGTTAGTCGTATATGATTCTTGTTGCTCATAATTTACAATAAATTACTATTTCATTCTATTCCCCAGTCTTATATAGGATGTGAAAAATATTTGCAGGAAATTTAGAAGTAAAAAGAGGTAATAAATGAAATATTATGAGTAGAACTCGGATTTCTATGACATGTCGTAAGTTTTTGTGGTATCTTTTCGCAAATTTAATTTAAATTAAACACATTGCAAGCCTTTCTGAACACAATGACACGGTTTCAATTGGTCACATAAATACATATTCCACCATATTTTAGCATTGTCATATTTGACTGGTATAAAAGCATATTTGGATAAATCGTAAAACAGCGAACGCCAGTAGGGAGGGTTATCCCCACCCTCGCCGCTCGGCACCTCGCTCGCCTGCTCTCTCTCTCTCTCTCTCTCTCTCTCTCTCTCTCTCTCTCTCTCTACTATCTGCCCCGCTTCGGTGGATCACTGCCTACTGTCTCGCACGTATTTCATATTTTACAACACACTACAACCAAATTATGTGCATTAGACAACTTTTTACAACACAGTACTTTTTTCTTCGAACTAACACAACACAATACAACCAAATTATGTGCCTTAGACAACAACCACATGTAATATGCATTCCACATTCACATGTTAACGACATATCCAACGACACACATTGCATTTCTGCAATACGTTATGGCAGTTCCCTTGAACGTAAATAGATTCGGTAATTTTCTAGAAGACGGGCAAAATCCAACATGGCTGACGAAAACTACCAAAAACGTTCTGCCAACTATGAAGTCCAAATGTCACCAAACATCGCAAAATCAAAGATGAAAAATCAAATATATATTCGTATTTTTAAAGAAGAACAAGCCCTCCAAAAAAAGGAAAATATATTTAATTTTTCGCCTTTGATTTTTTTTGGCGTTTCGTGGCATTCGAACTTCATAGTTGGTAGTACTTTTCTGGTAGTTTTCGTCCGCACTTTACCCCCAAAAATCACAGAAACACAAAACAGAACATAATAATTTATCACCTCATCAAATAAAATTCAATTCTCGTTGACGTCTTCATCGACAACCACTTCACTTCCAGTATAAATGACGCAGGCTTTAAGGCAATCTAAACTTAAACCATGCAAGCTACAAAGAACTAAACCAACACTTTGTCGTACAGTCTACTTTGCATAAATAAACCACGTCTTTACACTAAATGAAATTCTCTTCGAACACTTATTACACCTTAACATCTACAGAAAATTCAGTAAGTAATTTCTTTAAACCACAGAAAAAAAAAACAGTTTTCTCCTCAACATTCAACACAATCCTTAATCACCAGCGAAAGAACTAAACCAAAATCGACACAAAATTTAATCAATAATTTCAGAACACGGATTCCTTCCTTTCCCTCTTACTTCAAAATTCCAACCTTGTGCACACAAAATAAATTATTGGCACTGAAAAGTGCCTTTTCGTAAGCATGATGATGCGCATTCCACAAATGCAGACAAATCTACAATGTAACACCACTCACGTCAAACAACCAGGAACAACTGACAACGTCATTATCCATTCAAAATTAATGAAAATTCTACAATAAATTACAACTATAACCAATCAAATCGAAAGAAAATCATAAAATGACAAACTTTCAATAGCTTTAGCCATCAGACACAACATAACACCACTCACGTCAAACAACCAAGAACAACCGATAACGTCATTATCCATTCAAAATTAACGAAAATTCTAGAACAAATGACAACTATAACCAATCAAATTAAAAGAAAATCACGGCGACACCTAGTATAAAAAAACCTAGAACTAACATGTAAAAGTCACTAAAAGATCACTAACATTTAACTCTGAAATAAAAAAGTTGGTAATACGTACTATATTCAACCAAGTGCCCGTCTTCTATGAAATTACCATAGATTCATTTTCCCTTCTACCACAAGACATATCCAACGACACACATTTCATTTCTGCAATAAGTTATGGCACTTCCCTTGAACATAAATAGATTCATTTTCCCTTCTACCACCAACTCCCCTCGGTAGCCGAGAGGTCTAAAGCGTGACCAAAAAGCGTGCGTGTGTTTCGCTAGGAAGATACACGGATCGAATACTACCTTCTGCAAAGTCACAAGAAAAAAGAGAGAGACATGAAGCAAGGAAGAGAGAAGGAGAGGCTGGAGAGACAGAGGGAGACACGACGAAGTTCCTCTTTTGCTTCATAGATGCCGCATTCACTCTTTTAATTCCACTTTCCTCCACTACATGTCATCCCACCCTAAACCCCTATTTCCACTCTTTCCCGCTAGAGTGTGTGATGAGCTTGTAGGTGAAAATTGGAAAGGGGTTGTAGGCGGAGCTTAGCGTTCGCTGTTTTACGATTTTACCGCATATTTTTGGTTATAGGCTATTGCAATTGTTTTAAGTGCTCCATGTATTATTCACACGTTTTGTGTCAATAATGACAAGGGAGTTTGTTTGCGTTTGGTTATTTATATTGGATTTCCTTTCCTTAGAAATACTTTTTTTTTGTTTAAGTTTAGTTTGAAATAACGATATTCATCAGCAGTAAGTTGTCAAAACACAAATGACAAAAACGCTAGGAATAGGCGACTTTTATTGCTGGTCGGTCTTGCCTTCACCCGCACCTAAAATGTGACACTTAAATATTTCCAACCCCATTGTTGCCAAGTAGTAATTCATAAACAGTCGGTGAGCCCTTTAACAGATGTAAAAGCACTTGCCTCGCAGAAAACACGCGTTGGACATTTTTCACCCTTCTTTTTTCCTTCTTTTCTCAGAATCCTTTCGTCTTCTCTACTGTGAAGTGTGAATTCAGTTGTGTACTATAAGAGTCTGTGGTCTGTCTCGGGAATCTGTTGAGCAGAAAGACGAAACAAGACCTCTGCGCAAGTGGTATGTGGGGGAGCTAGGGCCAATGACTGCTCTGGGGCAGGCATTGCATGAACGAAGAGAGCAATCGCTTGCAGGGAGGGGATAATTTCTATCTGAATTCTACTCGTTCTTCTACCACGAGCATCTTACCCCTTAGCAGACTCGAGCTGATGCTGCCCGCAATACACTCCGGCATAGATAGATATACTCCACAGATTCCTGGTACGGACCATTGTTTTAAGATGCCTAAAGTAAAGAACTCTGAGAGTACAAAATTGCAAGAGGTTTGTTAGAGAGTTTAGTGAAAAAACTTTAATATTGATGGGAAAATTCTATTTTACAATATTGTGAAGTGAAGTTACGGTTCAGAAACGTTTTACAATCTAACTACATTGCAGTACTGCTAAATGTATAAGCTGTCTATATAGATAATAATTCACTGCAGAAACTGGACAGCGCTTGCCGTTTGAGGAATCAGCCAACAGTTCATCTTAGTTTTCTAAGAACCTTTCTGGGACGTTGGTTTCATTGAAAAATATTACTTTACATAAAGTAATAATAATAATAATAATTCTTTATTTATACTGGCAGAGTTAAGGCCATAGGGCCTTCTCTTACACTTTACCAGGTCAAAAAGTATACAATCAGTGAAATATTTAACAAAAAGTTAAAGAACAGAATACTAACATATTACAAAAAAATAATGATAATAGCATAATAAATCGACACTAAACAACAATAAAATAATATCATATTAGAAAAAAGAAGTAAAATATATTGAAATATAGTAAAAGCAACTCACGTAGTAGGCTACAAATGGATTAATATGGAAAAACTTAAGGAAATATATATCAAAATGGAATGTAATAAAATAATAATAAAAAAGAAAAGAAATACGAAAGTTAAATAAAATTTACGATAAAAGGCTATGATAATAAAATTCATCGGCTGATAAAGAGAACAAAGGAAGGAAAAAGAAATATATAGGCTATATTTTTACAAAATTATGGCAGAGAAAAGGGCTTATAACTGAAAGGAATCTAATTCAAAAAGTGTAATTTTAATTTATTTTTGAAACTAGACAGTGTCCGACAGTCTCTGACATGTTGTGGTAGAGAGTTCCAGAGATGAGCTGCAGAGACGGTGAAATATGAAGAGTAGAAGGTTGTTCTGTGTTTAGGAATGTAGAGTGTGATATGGTGTTGTGAGCGAGTATCTATTTCGTGATATGAGGACAAATGTTGAAAACGAGAAGCTAGGTAGCTAGGGTTAGAGGTTTGAAGAATATTGAAGAGTAAAGTGAGAGAGTGAATAGTTCTTCACTCTTTGAGACGGACCCAGGACAGCATATTTAGTGAAGGTGTGATACGGTCAGATCTACGGACGTTGCAAATAAATCGAAAGCATGCATTATGAACACGCTGTAGTCTGTCTGTCAGTCTCATGTTAAGGTCAGTGTAGAGAGTGTCACAGTAATCAAAATGAGGCATCAAGAGCGACTGCACTAAATTCTTCTTGAGAAGCAACGGAAGGAAATTTCGAATTCTTTTCAGTGCGTGAATTTTCATAAAAATTATTTTACATGTGTGTGTGATTTGAGTATTTCAACTTAAATTTTTGTCCATATAAATTCCTAGATTTTTTACTCTATCACTGTAAGGGATAACAGTTTCACTCATTTTAACAGGAGATAAGTCACCTGTGTTTAATTTACTTAAAAGTCGTTGATGTCCCATTATAAATTCCTGTGATTCCTCTGAGTTCAATTTCAGTCCAAACTTTTTCGCCCATGAAATAATTGATTTTAGGTCATTGTTTACTTCATTTATTGCGTAATTTAGTGCCGATATAGGTGCAGAGGTATATATTTGTAAGTCGTCAGCAAATAGGATATGTCTACAGTGTTTAATAGATTGTGATATGTAATTTATGTAGATCGTAAAAAGTAGAGGTCCAAGAACTGATGCCTGTGGTACACCTGCACCCAGAGTGTGCCAGGAACAAAAACGATCACAGACCCGCACACATTATTGGCGTATTTGAAGGTAGGAGGTAAACCACGACACTGAACTTTCTGATAAATTAAGGGCTCGGAGCTTGCAGAGTAACAGATCTATGTCAACTGAGTCAAAGGCTTTGCTGAAGTCAAGAAGTGTCAAAATGGTCAATTTTTGTTTATCGGAGGCTTCCCGTATGTCTTCCGTAACTTTAAGTAATGCCACAGTCTACTATATACAGTCGCGAAGCTCAATATGTAGTAAAAATGCAACCATGGGCAGTTGCCCACCACTAGGATCGCTACTATCGCCTCATCATCGCAGATCTCTCTCCTAGCAGACGACAAAATATGTTATACTTTCGTTGTCGTGTTCTTTTGGAAAAATTAACACCTTCCTTCCATTATTGAAATATTAAATGCATAAAGTTAATTTATTATTTTAATGAAGTATATTAAATTCCACCATAAACTCGAATATACCTGCAAGAAATAAGTTAATATAATTTTTGTTTGTGCAAAAGGAACTGAAATTTACTATAATAGCTTCACTCATTCAAGATTATAGCGATAATTAACTATGAAACCAATAAATATTAATTTGCATTTCCCTTTACAACAATAATAATGTAAATATGAATTAATGGAGTAACTTACGTGTACCGGTACTTGTAGTGTATGCTTACGTAGTTAACAAAGTGGGGTGAGGTTAAGCAATAATAATCACACCAGAATTGGAAATAAAACGTGATCAGTAAATTTTATTGTAACAGACTTTTTCTACGTCTCTAGTAAAGCAACAAATAAAAATAACATCAAAATTAACAGCTATAATTAAAAACATGTCCTTTGAAAAAAAGTAGGCCTAAGCAATAATAATCCCACCAGAATTGAAAATAAAACGTGATCAATAAATTTCATTAAAACAAACTTAATTTTTCTACGTCTTTAGTAAAATAACAAATAAAAATAATAACAAAATTAATAGCTACAATTAAAAATATATCCTCTGGAAAAAAAAAATAGATCTAACCTTTATTTCTCTGGAAATTTAGCAGCCCAAGTGACAGAACTTTAACCGATATCTAATGTCCTTTCGGTTAGACTGAAACATTTCATTGTGAAATTTAAGGATATAATGTATTCTAACAGTTACAAAGAACTATAAAAAGTAAGAGTTTTGTTTCTGCACATCATTCTTGTGGAAACCCAGGAACCTTTCCGAATCTTTCGGAAATCGGAAAAAGGATAACTCTGGCCTCTTTCTCTTACTGTTGCTACAATTTATAGCACTACAAACGTCTCCTCCTTGTCCCATATTATTATCCAAATTATTATATTTTAGCCATTAACATTGTCATTAAAACCAATAACGAACATTTCACAAGCATCAATGTGAAATACGCAACGAGCTAGCACTCGATAGAAATACGACACAGTCCAAAGTCGACCATGGGCAGTCTATTGTTTCTAGTTGCTAAACGCTTGGAGCGCTTTATCACGAGATTTGCAAAAAAAACACCTCAAGCTTCGCGACTGTATATAGTAGACTGTGGTAATGCTGTATTTGTGCTATGTCCAGTTCTGAAGCCTGTCTGATACTCGTCAAGTAAATTGTGTTCGTTTAAGAAGTCCGTCAATTGTTTAAGTAAAAAGTTAAAGTTGTTAAAAGTAAATACTCACAAGGAAAATTTTGTTAAATGGTTAACAGAACTATTCTTTGGACAATGTTACTTTCTTTTGAGTCATATTTTGACATTTTTTAGGGTATAAATGCATGCATATTTTCAGAGATTTTAGGTCATGAAAATTCAATCTCTAATTATGAGGATATAAACGAGGAACTGCAGATTTCCTGCTGTTTCAGGACATTTATTCTGATATATATATATATGTTAATTAAATAAAGCTAGTACATATTTAAATCATTTCTAATTTATTTGTATTTTATCAGAATTTCATAAAATATAGAAGTTATTTATATTCAGCTTGGGACGTACAGGCGTTTGGGACGAAAAAATTGGGACGCAAAAAAGAAGGGGCTGTGCGTTTCTGGGAAAAAAATTTGGGACGAAAGTTACTGATACCATTTGCTTGGGGCAAATTGTCGTACATTCGTTCATTACATATCGTGTAATATCCAGCCTTGGCTTCATTTGTTGGCTTCCACTGCGTTATGTTGGGCAAAGCCATAATCACCCCTTACATCTGACCCAGTAGACGTAACCAATGTACTGTGAGGCGTTTCACATATTACGGTCTTAGAGATTGAATTGTTAGATACGTGGTATGTGGTACGTCTCAACGTATACTTTTGGAAGTCGCTATAAAAGCCTTTATAAATTTAATTTATGTTCAGCAGAAATTTTAAGAGACAATTTATGAGCTAAATAACGTATTTGATGACTCTTGATCAAGTTTTCGGTTTTCGCCAGATTTTCGCTAATTCTCTCACCCCCGCCCTGTTCGCGCTGCCTGACGGTTGGATGACGTCGAATAATGGAGAAGTGATGTAGTGGTGGCGAGGGAAATCAACTCTGCCATAGTCGATCACGAATTTCATTTATATACGCCGGGTATTTAACCCGGATCTCAGGCGTGGAGAGGTGATGTATTCGTTATTCTGAGCCACATCCTTGAACGATTATCACAACCCCGCCTAGCAAAGGCGTCGCAGGGAAACGTCTTATATTCTTCGCTGTGTTCACCATCACCTAGATGCTTTTTCTGTACAATACTTACACAGTTTCAGTCATCTTATGTGATATCAACGTTTATAGGAAAATAATGGATTGCGCTTGCGTTTGGGGAAATTTTCATATGTTTCGCCCATGGTGCTCTGAGGTCTTGAAGCAAATTTTTTAAATATATTATTACGATGTACCGAAGTACATATGTTATTTACGTGCAGAAATTCTGCGCCATCTTATGATGAAGGATGAGTGGAAGAGAGAAAAATTCTCTCCGGCACCGGGATTTGAACCCGGGTTTTAAGCTCTACGTGCCGACGCTCTATCCACTCGGATTCCCATCCCGATGTCGCATCGAATCCTCTAATTTAAATTTTCACCTCATGGGTTCCCTCATGCGTCATATGTGTATGACAGTGGCACAGTGTCAACACATGTGCAGAGGTGCATTCGTTATGAGTGACTAAGTGGCCGGGATCCGAAGGAGTAAGTACAGTCTTAAATCACTAAGTGATTATTTTTCGCAAATCATAAATGTTATTACGCTGTATCGAAGTACATATGTTATTTCCGTGCAGAAATTCTGCGCCATCTTATGATGAAGGATGAGTGGAAGAGAGAAAAATTCTCTCCGGCACCGGGATTTGAACCCGGGTTTAAGCTCTACGTGCTGACGCTATATCCACTCGGATTCCCATCCCGATGTCGCATCGAATCCTCTCATTTTAATTTTCACATCATGGGTTCCCTCATGCGTCATATGTGTATGACAGTGGCACAGTGTCAACACATGCGCAGAGGTGCACTAGTTATGAGTGACTAAGTGGCCGGGATCCGAAGGAGTAAGTACAGTCTTAAATCACTAAGTGATTATTTTTCGCAAATCATAAATGTTATTACGCTGTATCGAAGTACATATGTTATTTCCGTGCAGAAATTCTGCGCCATCTTATGATGAAGGATGAGTGGAAGAGAGAAAAATTCTCTCCGGCACCGGGATTTGAACCCGGGTTTTAAGCTCTACGTGCTGACGCTCTATTCACTCGGATTCCCATCCCGATGTCGCATCGAATCCTCTCATTTTATTTTTCACCTCATGGGTTCCCTCATGCGTCAATTGTGTATGACAGTGGCACAGTGTCAACACATGTGCAGAGGTGCACTCGTTATGAGTGACTAAGTGGCCGGGATCCGAAGGAGTAAGTACAGTCTTAAATCACTAAGTGATTATTTTTCGCAAATCATAAATGTTATTACGCTGTATCGAAGTACATATGTTATTTCCGTGCAGAAATTCTGCGCCATCTTATGATGAAGGATGAGTGGAAGAGAGAAAAATTCTCTCCGGCACCGGGATTTGAACCCGGGTTTTAAGCTATACGTGCTGACGCTCTATCCACTCGGATTCCCATCCCGATGTCGCATCGAATCCTCTCAGTTTAATTTTCACCTCATGGGTATCCTATAGTGGCCTACCCTCATGCACTGCGTCATAGATGTATGAGTCCACACCTGTGGAGTAACGGTCAGCGCGTCTGGCTGCGAAACCAGGTGGCCCGGGTTCGAATCCCGGTCGGGACAAGTTACCTGGTTGAGGTTTTTTCCGGGGTTCTCCCTCAACCTAATACGAGCAAATGCTGGGTAACTTTCGGTGCTGGACCCCGGATTCATTTCACCGGCATTATCACCTTCATATCATTCAGACGCTAAATAACCTAGATGTTGATACAGCGTCGTAAAATAACCCAATAAAATAAATAGATGTATGACAGTTGCACAATGTCCACACATGTGCAGAGGTGCACTCGTTATGAGTGACGAAGTGACCGGGATCCGAAGGAGTAAGCACCGTCCTAAAGCACTAAGTGATTATTTTTCGCAAATCATAAATATTATTACGATGTATCGAAATACATATGTTATTTCAGTGCAGAAATTCTGCGCCATCTTGTGATGAAGGATGAGTGGAACAGAGAAAAACTCTCTCAGGCACCGGGATTTGAACCCGGGTTTTGAGCTCTACGTGCTGACGCTCTATCCACTCGGATTCTCATACCGATATCGCATCGAATCCTCTCAGTTTAAGTTCCACCTCTTGGGTTCGCTCTAGTGGCCTACCCTCATGCACTGCGTCATAGATGTATGACAGTGGCACAATGTCCATACATGTGCAGAGGTGCACTCGTTATGAGTGACGAAGTGGCCGGGATCCGAAGGAGTGAGCACCGTCTTAAATCACTAAGTGATTATTTTTCGCAAATCATAATTATTATTACGATGTATCGAAGTACATATGATATTTCCGTGCAGATATTCTGCGTCATCTTATGATGGATGAGTGGCTTAGTGCAGCGTTTCTCAAACTTTTCTGAAATGGGGACCACTTTTTTATGTCAAAATAGTTCCGCGAACCACCTTACTTTTATTGTTTTCGAAAGCAAATTGATCATTTTTGTAGTATATTTTAATATCAATACACTTATATTTTAAAATAGAATTTATTATTATTATTATTATTATTATTATTATTATTATTATTATTAACTAATTAAACTAATGTTAATAGAAGAAAATTCATTTTTGTTTCTTTAATAAGGCTATTAGAGTTTGGATAATCTTTAACTTACTAAGGAAAAAAAATAAATGTTGGTACTCACATTAAAGAGATGGACGAGCCTGCCGATTCTTGCACAGTTCTATATTTGGATGTATGTAGCCTATGTTGGTAAACTTAAGTCGGAGATCATCACATACATCGAGTCGATTTCGATAGCCTACTTTGTTTTTGATGAAAACCCTTCCTCACACAAATACGTAGAAACAAACTGAATTATAATCTGTAAAGCACCACTGTACAGTTCATTGTATTCTCTTTTCGCTTGTGATGCGGTCCAGAAATTAACCATATCTTCCGCTTGGAATTTAATTTTAAGTCCGGTCTCATTCGAGAGTTCATTTAACTCTTTTTCTTTCACTCAATGAAAGTTTGTTATTTTCAATATCACAATGAAAGTGATCACGAACCCATGAAAAGTCGTCATATTTACTTGGAAAATAAGTTTCAAATTGTGACCTCAGGGTTGTATTATTGGTGTATGAAATAGAGTATGTGGCCATTTCAATGTGCAGACTGGATGTCGGCAAAACTACTAAGAAAGTCATATATACTTGGAAAGGTTCGGTCCTGTGTTATGAATTTGGGTTGTCCCTGGCTGGGTTACAGGGGCGGCGCCAGATGTGCAGGGAAAAGATGGCGAGAAACACCAAGTTCATAGTGCTTTAAATCCTTCTTTTGTTGTTGAGAGTAGAGTGGGAAGTCAGTAGACGGATAGGGTAACAAATTTCATAAAATGTCAGTACTGAGGGAAAAAGTGAAAGGCGATTGCCATGTGTCATTTCAAAACTCTGAGATTTTCAGCTATAAAGTGATACGAAATTCGTTTGAATTTTATTTTTTTCTTCTGCCTTTCTTGAA